>NC_091297.1:49754620-50026047 GCF_038502225.1 Cherax quadricarinatus
ACTAGTGCAGAAACTAGAGGATCAGGCACATTGAACAGAAAGGGCACTGCAATGGATCAGAGAATACCTGACAGGGAGGCAACAATGAGTCATGGTACGGGATGAGGTGTCATATTGGGCACCTGTGACAAGCGGGGTCCCACAGGGGTCAGTCCTAGGACTAGTGCTATTTTTGGTATATGTGAATGACATGATGGAAGGGATGGACTCAGAGGTGTCCCTGTTTGCAGATGATGTAAAGTTAATGAGGAGAATTAAATCAGATGAGGATCAGGCAGGACTTCAAAGAGACCTGGACAGGCTATACACATGGTTCAGCAACTGGCTTCTTGAATTCAACCCTGCCAAATGCAAAGTCATGAAGATCGGAGAAGGGCAAAGAAAACCACAGACAGAGTATTGGCTAGGTGGTCAAAGACTGCAAACCTCGCTCAAGGAGAAAGATCTTGGGGTGACCATAACACTGAGCATGTCTCCAGAGGCACACATCAAGCAGATAACTGCTGCAGCATATGGGCACCTGGCAAACCTGAGAATAGAGTTCCAATACCTTGGTAAGGAATCATTCAAGACATGGTAAACTGTGTACATCAGGCCCATACTGGAGTATGCAGCACTAGTTTGGAACCCACACCTGGTCAAGCACGTCAAGAAATTAGAGTGAGTGCAAAGGTTTGCAACAAGGCTAGTTCTGGAGCTCAGGGATATGTCCTACAAAGAAAGGTTGAGAGAAATCGGACTGACGACATTGGAGGACAGGAGGGTCAGTGGAAACGTGATAATGACATACAAAATACTGCGTGGAATAGATAAGGTGGACAGAGACAGGTTGTTCCAGAGAGGGGACACAGAAACAAGGGGTCACAATTGGAAGCTGAAGACTCAGATGAGTCAGAGGGATGCTAGGAAGTATTTCTTCAATCATAGAGTCATCAGGAAGTGGAATAGCCTAGCAAGTGATGTAGTGGAGGCGGAACCATACATAGCTTTAAGACGAGGTATGACAATGCTCAGGAAGCAGAGAGAGAGAGAGGACCTAGTAGCGATCAGTGAAGAGGCGGTGCCAGGAGCTGAGTCTCGACCCCTGCAACCACGATTAGGTGAGTACACACACACACACACACACACACACACACACACACACACACACACACACACACACACACACACACACACACACACACACACACACACATATACAGAGCCAGCCAGCCAACCAGTTAGCCAGCCAGACAGCCAGCCAGACAGCCAGCCAGACAGCCAGCCAGTTAGCCAGCCAGCCAGTTAGCCAGCCAGCCAGTTAGCCTGCCAGCCAGTCAGTTTGCCAGCCTGCCAGCCAACTAGTTAGCCAGCCAGTTAGCCAGCCAGCCAGCCAGCCAGCCAGAGAGCCAGCCAGAGAGCCAGCCAGAGAGCCAGCCAGAGAGCCAGCCAGAGAGCCAGCCAGAGAGCCAGCCAGAGAGCCAGCCAGAGAGCCAGCCAGCCAGAGAGCCAGCCAGCCAGAGAGCCAGCCAGCCAGAGAGCCAGCCAGCCAGAGAGCCAGCCAGCCAGAGAGCCAGCCAGCCAGAGAGCCAGCCAGCCAGAGAGCCAGCCAGCCAGAGAGCCAGCCAGCCATAGAGCCAGCCAGCCAGAGAGCCAGCCAGCCAGAGAGCCAGCCAGCCAGAGAGCCAGACAGCCAGAGAGCCAGACAGCCAGAGAGCCAGCCAGCCAGCCAGAGAGCCAGCCAGCCAGCCAGAGAGCCAGCCAGCCAGCCAGAGAGCCAGCCAGCCAGCCAGAGAGCCAGCCAGCCAGCCAGAGAGCCAGCCAGCCAGCCAGAGAGCCAGCCAGCCAGCCAGAGAGCCAGCCAGCCAGCCAGAGAGCCAGCCAGCCAGCCAGAGAGCCAGCCAGCCAGCCAGAGAGCCAGCCAGCCAGCCAGAGAGCCAGCCAGCCAGCCAGAGAGCCAGCCAGCCAGCCAGAGAGCCAGCCAGCCAGCCAGAGAGCCAGCCAGCCAGCCAGAGAGCCAGCCAGCCAGCCAGAGAGCCAGCCAGCCAGCCAGAGAGCCAGCCAGCCAGCCAGAGAGCCAGCCAGCCAGCCAGAGAGCCAGCCAGCCAGCCAGAGAGCCAGCCAGCCAGCCAGAGAGCCAGCCAGCCAGCCAGAGAGCCAGCCAGCCAGCCAGAGAGCCAGCCAGCCAGCCAGAGAGCCAGCCAGCCAGCCAGAGAGCCAGCCAGCCAGCCAGAGAGCCAGCCAGCCAGCCAGAGAGCCAGCCAGCCAGCCAGAGAGCCAGCCAGCCAGCCAGAGAGCCAGCCAGCCAGCCAGAGAGCCAGCCAGCCAGCCAGAGAGCCAGCCAGCCAGCCAGAGAGCCAGCCAGCCAGCCAGAGAGCCAGCCAGCCAGCCAGCCAGAGAGCCAGCCAGCCAGCCAGAGAGCCAGCCAGCCAGCCAGAGAGCCAGCCAGCCAGAGAGCCAGCCAGCCAGCCAGAGAGCCAGCCAGCCAGCCAGAGAGCCAGCCAGCCAGCCAGAGAGCCAGCCAGCCAGCCAGAGAGCCAGCCAGCCAGCCAGAGAGCCAGCCAGCCAGCCAGAGAGCCAGCCAGCCAGCCAGAGAGCCAGCCAGCCAGCCAGAGAGCCAGCCAGCCAGCCAGAGAGCCAGCCAGCCAGCCAGAGAGCCAGCCAGCCAGCCAGAGAGCCAGCCAGCCAGCCAGAGAGCCAGCCAGCCAGCCAGAGAGCCAGCCAGCCAGCCAGAGAGCCAGCCAGCCAGCCAGCCAGCCAGCCAGAGAGCCAGCCAGCCAGCCAGAGAGCCAGCCAGCCAGCCAGCCAGCCAGCCAGCCAGCCAGCCAGCCAGCCAGCCAGAGAGCCAGCCAGCCAGAGAGCCAGCCAGCCAGAGAGCCAGCCAGCCAGCCAGCCAGCCAGCCAGCCAGCCAGCCAGCCAGCCAGCCAGCCAGCCAGCCAGCCAGCCAGCCAGCCAGCCAGCCATACTACCCCCCACTGCCTATCCGCACCACTCATACTGCTGGAGAGTGAGGTATTCCTTAACTTGGCTTAGTTGCAAAGGTGCACTGAATTACCACTCCCACAATGCAATGCGGGTGCATAGATTTTTTTCCTACTGCACACACTTACCACATAGACCCATTCTGAGGCCTCATTTAGATTAGTGAGGCCTCATTTAGATTATGTGAGGCCTCATTTAGATTAGTGAGGCCTGATTTAGATTATGCTGCTCAGTTTTGGTCCCCTTACTACAGGATGGACATAGACTCATTAGAGAACATACAGAGAAAAATGACTAAAATGATTTACTGTGTAAGGAACCTCCCGTATGAAGATAGACTTAAAGCCTTAAATCTCCACTCTCTGGAGAGGCGTAGAATAAGGGGAGATATCATTGAAGTGTATAAGTGGATGACGGGCATAAACAAGGGAGACATTAATAAAGTACTGAGGGTGTCGAACCAGGTAAGAACCAGGAATAATGGATTTAAGTTGGATAAATTTAGATTTAGAAAGGACATAGGTAAGTACTGGTTTTCTAACAGAGTTGTAGATGCGTGGAACAGTCTTCCCAGTGGGGTGATAGAGGCTAGGACCTTGGGTAGCTTTAAGAAGAGACTGGACAAATATATGAGTGGGAGGGGCTGGGTTTGATTGGTGTCAAGGGGTACAGGAGCTATTTCTTGAGTAGCTTTAGGTAGATGTCGTTTTGATAAGGACCTGCCTCGTATGGGCCAGTAGGCCTTCTGCAGTGTTCCTGCATTCTTATGTTCTTATGTTCTTCTTATTCTATGACATGTACGCTCATCAGCTCTCTCCTGCTCAATGTGAAGGTGCTAGAATTTATGCGTACTAGTATATCAATATACTAATACGTCAGAAACCCTGAAAGGGTTAATGAAGCTCATATCCCCCGAAATTCACTCACAGTGGAGGCAAACACATGGTGAAACCAGTCATAGAAAAAGTCCCTAGTGACCCATGCCTTACTGTTTGCCCTCCACATCACACACAAATTAGCCTTGAGGACATTGTTTTTCCTGACCACTCTGGGAGTTTCAGAGTGATACACCAATAAAGGCTTCACTTTGCAATCACCATTAGCATTACCGCTAGTGGAAGTGCCTTTTCAATAAAGGCTTCACTTTGCAATCACCACTAGCATTACCGCTAGTGGAAGTGCCTTTTCCTCCTGAGTAATGTAGGTCCTGTTTGGCATTTTCTTCCAAAGCAGTTCTGTTTTGTCACAATTAAACACTTGTTGGGGTTTCAATCCTTCGGCCTCTATGTACTCCTTGAATTCCTGCACATATTTTTCAGCAGCTTTTTGGTCCGAACTGGTAGCCTCACCATGCCTTATCACACTATGTATGCCACTACAATTCTTAAATCTCTCAAACCAACCTTTGCTGGCCTTAAATTCACTCACATCACCACTAGTTGCTGGCATTTTTCTAATTAAATCATCATGCAACTTCCTAGCTTTTTCACATATGATCGCTTGAGAGATGCTATCTCCTGATATCTGTTTTTTGTTTATCCACACCAATAACAGTCTCTCAACATCTTCTATCATTTGTGATCTCTGTTTTGAAAACAAATTTGCACCTTTTGCAAGATTGCCATTTTGTTGGCCAAGATAGCAGCAATGGTTGATTGGGGTTTGGTATACAACCTGGCCAGCTCCGAGACACGCACACCACTTTCGTACTTTGCAATTATCTCTCTCTTAATTTCCATACTAATTCTCACCCTTTTTACCACAGGGTTGGCAGTAGAAGCTTTCTTGGGGCCCATGGTGACTTATTTTGCAGTTACAAGCACTAAAAACACTGGGATACGGTGAAATGTACTGGATGTATGCGTAGATGCGACCGCACTGGCTGGCTTGTAGACACTGGCACCCACGGGGCAGCTGAGGTGCACTCAGGCCACACATGGGACGCGTCCCGGACGAATCACATTAGACAAGTTTTTTATCATTAGGTGGGGCAAAATTTTTACGCTCAAATGCTTCGTTAGGCGGATTTAACGTTTTGCGATGCATTCGTTAGGCGAGGGTCCACTGTATTGGGTTATTCTATTCCCCTGCAGTACAGTTGGTAGCATTTATATCCCATTTTTTAGGCTAAAGCATGATGCTGTAGAAGGATTTATTTACATACGTCTTCTGTGTCATAATCTCCATACGTGTATTTACTTCCTTAATGCTTAGATATACAGTGGAACCCCGAATATCAGCCATAATCTGTTCCTAAAATTGAAGCACTATTTTGCATATGAATTAATGCAAATACAATTAATCCATTTCAGACACCCAGAAATATTAACAAAAAATACATTTTTTAATGATTAATTATAGTTTTACATACACAAAATAATGAGAACTAAATAAAATAAATAAATGAACATTTAAATCACTATTACATACCTTTATTGAAGACTCTTGTTGGCTGATGGAAAACAGGGAGGAGAGAGGGAGGGCTGACTATTGTTTGGAAGGGGAATCCCCCTCCATAAGGACTTCAGGTATCAAAGCCCTCTCTGAGGCTACTTCCCTCCCTGCCTGCTACACTACACTCCCTGCATGCCTGCTACTCTACACTCCCTGCATGCCTGCTACTCTACACTCCCTGCCTGCTACACTACACTCCCTGCATGCCTGCTACACTACACTCCCTGCATGCCTGCTACTCTACACTCCCTGCATGCCTGCTACACTACACTCCCTGCATGCCTGCTACTCTACACTCCCTGCATGCCTGCTACTCTACACTCCCTGCATGCCTGCTACACTACACTCCCTGCATGCCTGCTACACTACACTCCCTGCATGCCTGCTACACTACACTCCCTGCATGCCTGCTACACTACACTCCCTGCATGCCTGCTACACTACACTCCCTGCATGCCTGCTACACTACACTCCCTGCATGCCTGCTACACTACACTCCCTGCATGCCTGCTACACTACACTCCCTGCATGCCTGCTACACTACACTCCCTGCATGCCTGCTACTCTACACTCCCTGCCTGCTACACTACACTCCCTGCATGCCTGCTACACTACACTCCCTGCATGCCTGCTACACTACACTCCCTGCATGCCTGCTACACTACACTCCCTGCATGCCTGCTACTCTACACTCCCTGCATGCCTGCTACTCTACACTCCCTGCCTGCTACACTACACTCCCTGCATGCCTGCTACACTACACTCCCTGCATGCCTGCTACACTACACTCCCTGCATGCCTGCTACACTACACTCCCTGCATGCCTGCTACACTACACTCCCTGCATGCCTGCTACACTACACTCCCTGCATGCCTGCTACTCTACACTCCCTGCCTGCTACACTACACTCCCTGCATGCCTGCTACACTACACTCCCTGCATGCCTGCTACACTACACTCCCTGCCTGCCTGCTACACTACACTCCCTGCATGCCTGCTACACTACACTCCCTGCATGCCTGCTACACTACACTCCCTGCATGCCTGCTACACTACACTCCCTGCATGCCTGCTACACTACACTCCCTGCATGCCTGCTACACTACACTCCCTGCATGCCTGCTACACTACACTCCCTGCATGCCTGCTACACTACACTCCCTGCATGCCTGCTACACTACACTCCCTGCATGCCTGCTACACTACACTCCCTGCATGCCTGCTACTCTACACTCCCTGCATGCCTGCTACACTACACTCCCTGCATGCCTGCTACACTACACTCCCTGCATGCCTGCTACACTACACTCCCTGCATGCCTGCTACACTACACTCCCTGCATGCCTGCTACACTACACTCCCTGCATGCCTGCTACACTACACTCCCTGCATGCCTGCTACACTACACTCCCTGCATGCCTGCTACACTACACTCCCTGCATGCCTGCTACACTACACTCCCTGCATGCCTGCTACACTACACTCCCTGCATGCCTGCTACTCTACACTCCCTGCATGCCTGCTACACTACACTCCCTGCATGCCTGCTACACTACACTCCCTGCATGCCTGCTACACTACACTCCCTGCATGCCTGCTACACTACACTCCCTGCATGCCTGCTACACTACACTCCCTGCATGCCTGCTACACTACACTCCCTGCATGCCTGCTACACTACACTCCCTGCATGCCTGCTACACTACACTCCCTGCATGCCTGCTACACTTCACTCCCTGCATGCCTGCTACTCTACACTCCCTGCATGCCTGCTACTCTACACTCCCTGCCTGCTACACTACACTCCCTGCATGCCTGCTACACTACACTCCCTGCATGCCTGCTACACTACACTCCCTGCATGCCTGCTACACTACACTCCCTGCATGCCTGCTACACTACACTCCCTGCATGCCTGCTACTCTACACTCCCTGCATGCCTGCTACTCTACACTCCCTGCCTGCTACACTACACTCCCTGCATGCCTGCTACACTACACTCCCTGCATGCCTGCTACACTACACTCCCTGCATGCCTGCTACTCTACACTCCCTGCATGCCTGCTACACTACACTCCCTGCATGCCTGCTACACTACACTCCCTGCATGCCTGCTACACTACACTCCCTGCATGCCTGCTACACTACACTCCCTGCATGCCTGCTACACTACACTCCCTGCATGCCTGCTATACTACACTCCCTGCATGCCTGCTACACTACACTCCCTGCATGCCTGCTACACTACACTCCCTGCATGCCTGCTACACTACACTCCCTGCATGCCTGCTACACTACACTCCCTGCATGCCTGCTACACTACACTCCCTGCATGCCTGCTACACTACACTCCCTGCATGCCTGCTACACTACACTCCCTGCATGCCTGCTACACTACACTCCCTGCATGCCTGCTACACTACACTCCCTGCATGCCTGCTACACTACACTCCCTGCATGCCTGCTACACTACACTCCCTGCATGCCTGCTACACTACTCTCCCTGCATGCCTGCTACACTACACTCCCTGCATGCCTGCTACACTACACTCCCTGCATGCCTGCTACACTACACTCCCTGCATGCCTGCTACACTACACTCCCTGCATGCCTGCTACACTACTCTCCCTGCATGCCTGCTACACTACACTCCCTGCATGCCTGCTACAGTACACTCCCTGCATGCCTGCTACACTACGCTCCCTGCATGCCTGCTATACTACACTCCCTGCCTGCCTGCTACACTCCCTGCCTGCCTGCTACACTCCCTGCATGCCTGCTGCACTCCCTGCCTGCCTGCTACACTCCCTGCATGCCTGCTACACTCCCTGCATGCCTGCTACACTCCCTGCATGCCTGCTACACTTCCTGCATGCCTGCTACACTCCCTGCCTGCCTGCTACACTCCCTGCCTGCCTGCTACACTCCCTGCCCGCCTGCTACACTCCCTGCATGCCTGCTACACTCCCTGCCTGCCTGCTGCACTCCCTGCATGCCTGCTACACTCCCTGCATGCCTGCTGCACTCCCTGCCTGCCTGCTACACTTCCTGCCTGCCTGCTACACTTCCTGCATGCCTGCTACACTCCCTGCCTGCCTGCTACACTTCCTGCATGCCTGCTACACTCCCTGCCTGCCTGCTACACTCCCTGCCTGCCTGCTACACTTCCTGCATGCCTGCTGCACTCCCTGCCTGCCTGCTACACTTTCTGCATGCCTGCTACATTCCCTGCATGCCTGCTACACTCCCTGCCTGCCTGCTACACTCCCTGCCTGCCTGCTGCACTCCCTGCATGCTTGCTACACTCCCTGCATGCCTGCTGCACTCCCTGCCTGCCTGCTACACTTCCTGCATGCCTGCTACACTCCCTGCCTGCCTGCTACACTTCCTGCATGCCTGCTACACTCCCTGCCTGCCTGCTACACTCCCTGCATGCCTGCTACACTTCCTGCATGCCTGCTACACTCCCTGCCTGCCTGCTTCACTTCCTGCATGCCTGCTACACTCCCTGCCTGCCTGCTACACTTCCTGCCTGCCTGCTACACTCCCTGCCTCCCTTCCACACTCCCTGTTTCCCTGCTACACTTCCTGCCTGCCTGTTACACTCCCTGCCTCCCTTCCACACTCCCTGTTTCCCTGCTACACTTCCTGCATGCCTGCTACACTCCCTGCATGCCTGCTACACTCCCTGCCTAGCTGCTGTATAGCCCTTGTGGCTTAGCGCTTCTTTTTGATTATAATAATAATACACTCCCTGCCTCCCTCCCACACTCCCTGTTTCCCTGCTACCCTCCCTGCTTGTATCGTACGGGTTCTTGAATGGAGATATCGTAGGATAAGGTAGACACACTTGTAGGATGGTAGGTGTATTGTCAGACTGAGATGAGAGATGGAGCCCGGTGCCTAGCCTGTTCACGCCTGTATGGACTGCCGCCGAGTGAGGACGGGACAGAGGGATCACTGCCCATGTGTATCCCTATGACGTCACACAAAGCCAAAGGCCTACGAGGGATCTCGTGTCTAAAGCACAGGGATGATACTAATATGCTATGCTATATAATACTGGGAATACAGGGATCAGCAACTATGCTGACAGCTCGGTCATGTTACGTATGTCGTCCCGACATACACTACTATACTATAGGCTGAACAGGCAGGCGGATCTGGGCTGATTCTATACAATAACAAATTCATATATAACTTAGAACTAATGGATGGTACAACATGATTTTGACGTAATGGGTGTTAACGTAATCATTACAAACTATAAGAACAAATCATTATACAATATGGATGGAATTGATCGATCGATCTGTATTCATGCACTCTACGGATTCTGAGGAAGAATAATTATATACAAAGAAGTGTTTAACAGAAAGGCAGATTCGGTGCACTCAAATCTAGACTGTTAATTCTCAGAATACGGAGGGAACGTGAACACGAAAACTTCTGACAAACTGTTCAGCTAATAATAAAACACACAATTGACAAATTCATTCATCTCGGACATCTAATTATACAGACTATGTACATTTAAACCCAATTCTGCAAGGGTTAGGTTTACATATGCAGAATGGTTATCATCTCTGGGAGGGTCGAATTCCTCTGCAATGGCTAACACATGCCTTGACTGAGAGAGATCTGAAGGAATATCTACAAAAGATACTTGCGGGTTTCTCATTACTTGTCGGGTACGCAAGGAGTAACGACATTCAGGTTGAGTATCTGACTGAGTATCTGAGGTAGAGAGTACAGGATCAGGAGGATTGTCAGAGTCTGTCTCATTAGTCTGGGTAGCAATATCCTCAACATCGCATACTAATTTCATATGATCTAAATGCGATTCTTTGTATTTGCCAGTACTAACTTCTCTAACCTTATACTTATTTCCAGAGATATGTTCTACAACTCGATAAGGTCCGACAAACTTTTGATCAAGCTTTGGCATTGCAGACGTTTTGTTAAAGTTAATCAGCATAACTCTCGAACCTACTTTGATTTTAGACGGCTTTGCTCGAGTGTTTGCAACTCTTGTAAATTCTGCTGTTGACTTATGAAGTGTTTCACGGATTCTTCTAAAAACACTTTGAGCTAAGCTGGTACGAGTTGCTACGAAATCATCAGGGTTGTAATTAGGTTTCGGAGTAGAATATAACAACTCATAGGGTAAACGCTTGTCTACACCATACAATGCATAATGTGGAGTATCACCTATGGAAGCATTGTAAGCAGAATTTATGGCACACTGGACATCTGGTATAACTTCATCCCAAGTTTCACTATTGGGGTTGATAGTGGCTCTCAGAACATCAAGTACTTTCTTATTTGTTCTTTCGGCTAACCCATTGCTGGCAGGATGATGAGGAACAATGGTGGATTTAGAGATCTTGTATAAAGTACACAAATTTTCAAGAATCTCATTACAGAATTCACCTCCATTATCTGTTACTAAGGACTTTGGGGTGGTATGCCTGCAGATAATGCGTTCTTTAAACGCTCTAGCTACTGTCTCTGCAGTCTTATCTGCAATAGGAACTAACTCACAATATCTGGTGAAATGGTCTACCATAACACACAGATGTTTGTTGCCTTGGAGGGAACATTTAAAATTAGTTAACAAATCAAGGGCAACTCTTTCCCACGGTTCGCTAGTGGTTGGGTACACTTGGATTGGGTTAGGACCATTGACATTTCCTTTATGCTGCATACAGACACTACATTTCTTAACATACTCGGAAATGTCAGTTGCCATACGTGGCCAAAAGTATTTCATTCTGGCTTGTTTCACAGAACGATCCATACCAGGGTGTGCAACACCTGGTGCATCATGAACTAGCTGTAGAGCTACGTTCACTAGTGACTGTGGAATTACTAACTGGTAAACTCTTCTGCTTGGAGTACCCAACTCGGCTGTTCGATACAGTAATTCCTGACTCATTACAAAGTCACTAATGGGTGCTGGTGGCTTTACAGTAAGAATGGGATCTTCCTGGAGAAGGAATCGAATCACACCAGACCACATGGGATCTATTCTTTGTGCAGTTTTGACATCCTCGACAGTAAATGGAGGATCTGCAGTAACTACACTAACGTGTCGCGATAAAGCATCTGCGACTACATTTGACTTGCCAGGTAAATGTTCAAAAGTGGGATTGAACTCTTGGATAGTCAAGGACCATCTGGCTAACCTTCCAGTAGGCTGTTTGTTCTGGAATAAAGGTATCAGTGGCGCATGATCTGTCAAGACATGAACAGGGTACTGGTAAATGATGTCTCGGAAGTGCTTTAAAGACCACACTATTGCTAAGGCTTCTTGCTCCGTTACTGTATAATTACGTTCAGCCTTCGTAAGGACTCGGCTAGCAAATGCAACTGCGTTGTACTTGCTATCAGTCTTCTGAGCTAGTACGGCACCTATGCCAATTGAACTAGCATCAGTTGTCAGATAGAAGGGCTTAGAAAAATCTGGGAATTTCAAAATTGGAGCAGATGTTAGCTTTTCTTTTAGAGTTTGGAATGCTGTTTCTTGACGGAAGGTCCAAACAAAAGGAGCATCTTTCTTAAGCAACTCGGTTAGAGGAGCAGCTATGGAAGAAAAATTAGCAATGAAAGATCTATAAAAACCTGCTAAGCCCACAAAGGATCTTACGGCATCAGCAGTTTTGGGAGTTGGGAAATTTAGTACTGCAGTTACTTTACTTTGGTCAGTCGTAACCCCTCTAGGAGTGACTACGTGACCAAGAAACTTAATTTCTGATCTGAAAAATTGGCATTTAGACAGTTTGATCTTTAAATTTGCTTCTTCAAGCTTTCCAAGTACTGTATCAAGTCTTTTCAGATGTGTGTCCACGTCTTCGGACATGACGATTACGTCGTCTAAGTACACCATAAGTGCTTTACCTATCAGACCTCTAAAGATATTGGTCATGAGTCTAGAGAACGTGATAGGAGACGATCGTAATCCAAACGCCATACGGAGGAAATGATAATGACCTGTGGGAGTGGAGAAAGCTGTTAACTCTTGGCTGTCCTCGTGAAGAGGGACTTGCCAAAACCCTTGTAACAAGTCTAGGGTCGAGAAGACTTTGTTATCTCCGATATTGCGTAAAAGGTCACCTAGTACAGGAAGTGGGAAACGATCTGGAATGGTTTTCGCGTTTAACTTCCTAAAGTCAATCACCGGGCGCCAAGTGCCATCCTTCTTAGGCACTAGGATCAAGGGCGCATTCCAGGGTGAATTGCTATGTGCAATAACTCCATCATTGAGCATTTGATTGATCAGTTCCTCTGCGACAGCAACTTGTGAATGAGGCATTCTGTACGCAGGTATGTAAATAGGTCTAGTACCAGGTTCAAGTGGAATACGATGGGACAATAAGTTCGTTATACCCATCTTCTCACCTGGTAAGGCAATAGCTTTACGACGTTTGTTCAACAGAGTCAACAAACGCTTGACTTCGTCTGGGAAGTCAGTAGGAGCTAAGTCTTTCTCCTCAACTGGTGAAACAGATTGATCCGGAGAAGTGGATGAGGTCTCCCCGGTAGAAATAGCACCGACCCACTGGTCAGGTGACACGTCATCCTGTACTTGAACAGGGTAAGGATAGTGAACTAGGTCAACGAGGTTGGTATTAGCTCTGAGACGAACACTGTGACCCAAAGTGTTAGCAAGGAGTAAATGGATCTTACTGTCTCTTACAATGTGTAAGGAAGGTTCAACAAATAAACCTTTGACCTTGCAGGAATCACTGTCAACTAGGACGGTATCACCATCTGGAACATTAGGAACAACAACAGACACTCTAGTGAGAGCACTAGCCGCAACAGAGACGTCTTTCTGCAAACGGCATGTGACATCAACAAGAGATGGCATTACTAGTTCCAAGTAATCGTTTTCTGACAAGGCATCCCCTGTGGAGAAACTACTACTCGAACTAGCAGTCATTGCAGGGATAGGCTGTGCACTCAAGGCAGTCTGAGTGTCCTCGGACACTTGAGGCAACGGAACACTATCCTGCAAGTCTGAAGGTATAGGTGGAACACTAATGGGAGTGACAGAATTACCAGTGCCTGACCGCTTGGGTACGCTACTGGAAATTGCATTGGCTTGTAAGGACTTAATGTGTACATCATACTCTGCAGCAGTATGACAGATTTCTGATCCAAGCTGGTAACCCCAGAATGGAACGATTAAGTCATCTATTTGGGCATGCCATCGGTACGGGTCGAGCACAATGCGTAAGTCTCGCATGGAAGCAAATCCCAGAAGAAGGTCACCAGGGAAAGTAATCTGGTCGACAACAAGAAAAGCAGCAGTAAAGTCTCTGCCTTGGATAGTAAAGGTGAGCGAAGTCTGACCTCGGACTCGCAGAAGAGAACCAGCTACTCCACCAAGGAAGGTTACAGTAGTTGGTTCAACGAGGAGGATACGTCGTAACCGCTTCTCTTTAAACAAGCTAGACCTAATGATATTAACTTGCGCACCAGAGTCCATGAACACATGAACGGGCGCATTATGGACAGAAGCTTGTACTAATGGACCAATCGTTGCATTAGAACTCATATGCAAACAGGAAGTTGAGTTATCATCGGAGAAAGCATCTTCTACTTCATCCCCAAATTCCTCTACGTCAGAGACGTGTGAAGCCACATCATCAGCAGGATTGTCATTCTCGAGACTGCTTAAGGCTTCAAAGGAATTGTGAACGGGGATGGCGTACTCATTATCACTTGCCGTCACCATTGGGCGGTTTGACTGGGGCGCTCTAATTCCCCCGAATTGGAAGAATGAGCCTGGTTCTGATTAGACTGTGAACCACGCCGTCTGTTTCCTCTCCTGGCTCTGCGGTTGGAACGGCCATGGAAAGATCTAGAGTACCGCATATTGTAGAGCGCATTGCACTCAGATGTATCATGTCCATGAATTCTATGATGAGTACAGTAGGGAAGATCTGACTGGTACTCATCATCAGTACGACGCTTCTTAGGGTAACTGTCATAACAATTACTAGCGATATGACCACGGAAACCACAATTGTAGCAAATTATTTGACTGTGGTTACTGTACGTACTATGGGTGTTACGGGAATGATAGCTCTTAACACTTGCTTTGGATGATGAGCGTGAGTGATTGCGGTTGGGAGGTTTGGTAGTAGCACAAACTAAAGGAGGTACAGGATTGGACAAGGTGTTTGGCATAGACCTACGATAAGGGAAGGATCCCTCGGGACACAAATTTCGTACATGGATTAGAGCTTTAAGCGGTCCCATATTAGCATCTAGCGGACTTGAATTGTACACATACTTAGATGTCGGTGGCATTAGTTGTTTAACGACTCCAAATGCAGCTAATCTGGCAAATCCATCAAGGGCTGGTTTATCACTATCGTTAAGATATCTTGAATTTTGGCCTGCTTTAACAAATGAGGACATTAGGTTATTGAGACGGAGAGCAAACTCCTCTAATGACTCTTCTGGTCTCGGGGCTGTGCAAACTAATTCTTTGAGAACAACGAACGGGTCGGTTTCTCGCACTGGTTCAAGATAATTGCGAATTAACTGTTCATAATCTTGCCACCTGGTCAGATCTTGGAAGTCCTTCATACGAATTAATTTAAATACATTTGAGGCAGCTGAAGAACGGGCTAGACTCTCCTTTCCGATACTTATTAAAAGACTCTCAGATGGGGGACCATCAACTGAAGCGTCAGCTCTGGCTCTAACTGCAGTAAACCAACCTTCAAGGTTGTCTGGGTCACCATTGAATAATGGCATAGCATCATACGGATCACGAGTGAAGTTACGCAGGCCAGAAGTCTGAGTATGTCTATCGTTTGATACGGAGTTACTCGAATTTTGGGCTGACACATTAATGGTTGTACTAGCAGCAAGTGCTGAGGCATCGCTAGAGAAAACTTGAGACATGTTTGCAAAATGTAAAAACTAGAATTTAGAGAACAGAGAAAATGATAACTGAGGAACACACAACACAGTGAACTTAAATGGAAGAAAATGCTTAACTATTCTGCATAAGTAATTAAAAATTGACAAGTTACACAGTAAGCAAAGAACTCACACAAGAATAAAAAAAAAATATGCAACTTAACAAACACTGAAAATCAAGAGAACTTTTACTTTGCTCAAATCTAATATTCTCAACTTTTACTTTAAATTGAATAAATGGCACAGTGAGTTTTCTTTACTTTCAATGCAACAAGGAAATACACAATAAAATGATAAAATGGACTCAATAAACTTGTGCAAAAATTAAAACAAACACACAATTCACTGAAATTAAAAAAAAAAAAATAAAATGACAGACAGAATAAAATACTATGGACAGAACAGAGCATAAGAAACTGCACTGTAATAAACTGTATTGCACAACACTGCATAAAATTTTCTGCAAGAAAAACTTTAATAGCAACACAATATTTGCACAAGAATTATTGCAAAATGAGTCAATGTGCAATAATAAAAATTATAACACACAAGAAAAGAAATATATCAAGGAATGAACACTTTAACTCTTAACTGCACTTAAACAACAAGCAAAAGAACAATTTACTTTAGAAGGAGAACTTAAAAATTGCACTAAGAGTGAATTTGTTCAATAAAATATGAAAAAAAATAATAGGTGCAAAAAAAACACACAACAAAAAGAAATACAACACTTACAGAGATGCAGGACACAGCACATCAACATAAACACAGTACTAGAATTTTCTTGCAATGAAACTTGATGTGTGAAAAATTTTGTAAATATGAGCTCTTGCTGGGACTTTAAAAATGGCACTATTGTCTGTGGAAATAAGACAAATTAAACACTGGCTGAATGGAAAGAATATGAACACAAGAATGTTCAACACACAGGGAACAAAACAAAAATACACAAATGCTAGGAAGAAAAATATAACAGACAACACTGAGTTGTGATGCAGAATATGAGGTGAAAAATTTACTGAAATACTTCACTGGAATACTGAGAACTCTAGGTGATTCTGAAGTGTTAAACACAAGTTCTATATTGCTCATATGTTGCACACACAACAAAGGAAACACTAAGTACTTACTTCAAGTGTATAAAAAGATACACAACACAACAGATATAAAATAATGCACGAAAATTAACACTGAATTAAGGAGATTAAAAGAAATGAATGCAATCAGTACATGATAAACACTGAGTCTGATCAAGAGTCACTGAATGTCTCTAAAAAAAAAAATATTATAGCTGTAACAACTTGAAGAATGAGACTGATGGATTGTTTATATCGTCTTGCTGCTGTCCTCTGCACAGATGATCGTAGAATTGCGCTTAAATCGGCGAGAGACAACACACAGGAGGCTTTTAAAGATGGCGCGCCACTCTCTAGCTCTTGACCCCCTATGTGGTCCTTAAAATATGGTGCTACAACCCTTAGCAATGCACCAAAACACTGATGAGGTAGGTGAGTTGTAATGGCCGACTGTAGTTGGGTTTGTGGGTAATGGCTGAGCGAGGCGTCTGAGACCGGCAATGGTGCGACACACGTGATCGTGAGTGGCTGGGCTTATGGGTTGAACGTCGTAAGCCTCACTGAGAAAACCCACACTGCCGCGAAGATAATTCTAAGCCGGCTGGCTTAGAAGAAACCCACGAAATGCTACAACACCACAAGGATGACAAGGAGCACTCAGAATGCTTGGAACTTGAATCACAAGCGATGAAGGCTACTCATGTGGCTTGCTTGAGTACTGGGGTAAGACACCTGGGTTAGTTGCTAGCTGGCTTATCTTAACCCTTCACACAGAATAGCTTGATAACTTCACACGATGAGCACAGCAGGGGTGGAAGCTGGCTTGGCAGGCAAAATAATTGGATGGAGTAGGCTAGGCTGGACTGGACTCGGGTGTTCTGACTCCCCCACCACAGACTGGAAGCTGGCTTATTTTGCAAACTCGGGTCAACCCCTCGGGAGTAATGCAAAAAAGCAGGAAACACTAATACAAAGAGACTGACCAGTGAATAATGTAGAAGCTGGTAGAGTAGCTGGCTTGAGGTAGCTGGCTGGGTGAATCTCGGTAGTCGGTAGGCCTACTGGTCACACGAAATGGCCGTCTTGCTGGTCGACAACTTTATCTCCAGAAATCGCTGTAATCGTCAGAATTACAGGCCCTCCGCTGTCACCATTTATCGTACGGGTTCTTGAATGGAGATATCGTAGGATAAGGTAGACACACTTGTAGGATGGTAGGTGTATTGTCAGACTGAGATGAGAGATGGAGCCCGGTGCCTAGCCTGTTCACGCCTGTATGGACTGCCGCCGAGTGAGGACGGGACAGAGGGATCACTGCCCATGTGTATCCCTATGACGTCACACAAAGCCAAAGGCCTACGAGGGATCTCGTGTCTAAAGCACAGGGATGATACTAATATGCTATGCTATATAATACTGGGAATACAGGGATCAGCAACTATGCTGACACTTGCCTGCTACACTCCCTGCCTCCCTTCCACACTCCCTGTTTTCCTGCTACACTCCCTGCATGCCTGCTACACTCCCTGCCTCCCTTCCACACTCCCTGTTTCCCTGCTACAATCCCTGCATGCCTGCTACACTCCCTGCATGCCTGCTACACTCCCTGCCTCCCTTCCACACTCCTTGTTTCCCTGCTACACTCCCTGCATGCCTGCTACACTCCCTGCCTCCCTTCCACACTCCTTGTTTCCCTGCTACACTCCCTGCATGCCTGCTACACTCCCTGCATGCCTGCTACACTCCCTGCATGCCTGCTACACTCCCTGCATGCCTGCTACACTCCCTGCCTCCCTTCCACACTCCTTGTTTCCCTGCTACACTCCCTTCATGCCTGCTACACTCCCTGCCTCCCTTCCACACTCCTTGTTTCCCTGCTACACTCCCTGCATGCCTGCTACACTCCCTGCCTCCCTTCCACACTCCTTGTTTCCCTGCTACACTCCCTGCATGCCTGCTACACTCCCTGCCTCTCTCCACATCTTCTATTGTTTGTGATCTCTTTTTTGTTAAAATGTTTACTCTTCTTTCCACATCAGCTTCCATGATTTGTTCTTTCTTTGCCAGGATAGAAGTGATTGTTGATTTGTTTTTGCCATACATCCTGGCAAGCTGGAGCACATGCACTTCACAAACAAGCACAAAAACCAGAGGATTTTAAGGAAATGTTTGGATGAATACGCAGAGTATATGTTTATTCTCCAAGAGACACAGGGAAACTGACTCGTCTACGAGTGGTGTCCCGGCAGGAGGTGGGCTGACGCATCTAATACGGCCAATTTGCAAGGCCCCGCCTCAAATACAGAGCAAAATTTTGGCCCCAAAAATGGCCTAAATATGATTCAGCCAATAAATGCAGCAGCCAACATTTGGGGTTCCACTGTAATATAGTTGGTTTAGAAAAACATATAAGCAAACACTAGGAAATATTTATTAGACAAAATTTCAGTCCTGGGACTGAATTTGTCAGTATCTCCTGCCAAGGTTTATACCATATTATATAGTAAAAAGAAATCTCACTTCTAACAATACCACAGTATGAATAAAATAGCACAAGAATGTGCAACTGCCTAACGTAACCAACACGAAGCACTGGAAACACTCTCCCCAAAGTGCTTACAAAATTACAGAAAAGGTGTAATGCACATTATGGTGTCTTCCTTGCAGCTGTGGGTAATTTATGTACAGTAGGGCCCCACTTTTCGTCATTCCACTAATACGATGATTTCAAATTTTAACCTAAACTTGTATACTGCTCCCCGTCCCCAGGTGAGGCACGCCTCACCTGGTTTGTTTACATTTTCCATGAGCACATCTCTGTATTATGTCTGGAAATTTTCCAAAATTTCAAGTGTTTTAAAGTTATTCCATATTTTATATGCTATTTTTTAACACTTCAGTTGTCTCCCACCGAGGCAGGGTGACCCAAAGAGAAAGAAAATACTCTCATCATAATTCAACACTTTCACCTCACTCATGCATAATCACTATCTTTGCAGAGGTGCTCAGATACGACAGTTCAGAAGTCCCTCTAAACTGCCAATATCCTGAACCCCTCCTTTAAAGTGCAGGCATTGTACTTCCCATTTCCAGGACTCAAGTCTGGCTAACTGGTTTCCCTGAATCCCTTCACAAAATATTACCCTGCTCACACTCCAACAGCTTGTCATGTCCCAAAAACCATTCATCTCCATTCACTCTTATCTAACATGCTCACATGCTTGCTGGAAGTCCAAGCCTTTCGCCCACAAAACCTCCTTTACCCCCTTCCTCCAACCTTTTTGAGGATGACCCCTACCCCGCCTTCCTTTCCCTACAGATTTAGTACAGTGGACCCCCGGTTAACGATTTTAATCCGTGCAAGAGGGGTAATTGTTATGCGAAATAATCGCTATGTGAATGAATTTTCCCCATAAGAAATAATGGAAATCAAATTAATCCGTGCAAGACACCCAAAAGTATGAAAAAAAAAATTTTACCACATGAAATATACATTTTCCCACACACAAAGAGAAGGATACATGCACAATAGTAGAGTAGTACATGCACAGTATATATTGTGCATGTACTAGTCTACTAAATGAAGAATAAATGACACTTACCTTTATTGAAGATGCAGCAATGACTGATGAGACACTGTGTCCTGGGAGTGCCTTTTCCTCCTGAGTACTGTAGGTCCTGTTTGGCATTTTCTTCCAGAACAGGCCTTATCACACTGTGTATGCCACTACGATTCTTAAATCTCTCAAACCAACCTTTGCTGGCTTTAAATTCACCAATATGAGCACTAGTTCCAGGCATTTTTCCCTGTTCACCTGGGTGTTAGTCGACTTGTGTGGGTTGCATCCTGGGAGACAAGATTAAGGACCCCAATGGAAATAAGTTAGACAGTCTTCGATGACACTGACTTTTTTGGGTTATCCTGGGTGGCAAATCCTCTGGGGTTAATTGTTTCTTGGTACAGTATTCTCAATAAGCCACACCAACAACGGTGCTACAGCAGCAGCAGCAGCTGACAGTGCAGCAGCAGCAGCAGCTGTACCACCAATAGTAGCGATGGTTGATTGGGGTTTATTATACAACCTGGCCAGCTCGGAGACATGCACTCCACTTTCATACTTATCAATGATCTTTTTCTTCATCTCTATTGTAATTCTCACCCTTATTGCTGTAGGGTTGGCACTAGAAGCTTTCTTGGGGCCCATGGTCACTTATTTTCCAGAAAAAGCACCGAAAACACTGTAATAATACGAAATATTCCGATTGTATGCTTGGATGTTACTGCGGAGGCTGGCTGGTAAACAATGCCACCGGCGGAACATGTGAGCGTGGCTCAGGCCGCGTCTTGGACGAAAATCGGTAAGCGGGTTTTTAAGCGGTACGTGAGGCAAAATTTTTGCGATTAAAGTAAGCGGTATGCGAAATAATCGCTATGTGATGCCATCGTTATGCGGGGGTCCACTGTATATGCTTCATTTTCTCTAAATGACCAACCCACCTCATCAAACACTCTTCAGCCCTCTGACTAATACTTCTAGTACTCCACACCTCCTTCTAATTTCCACACTCTGAATTCTCTGTATAATATTTACACCACACATTGCCCTTAGACACAACATCTCCACTGCCTCCAGCCACCTCCTAGCTGCAGCATTTGCAACTCAAGCTTCACACCCATATAAGAGTGTTGGTACCACTATACTTTCTTAAATTCCCTTCTTTGCCTCCATGGATAACATTTTTTGTCTCCACAGGTACCTCAATGCACAACTCACCTTTTTTCCTTCATCAGTTCTGTGGTTAACCTCATCCTTAATAAACCCATCTGCTGACAAGTCAACTCCCAAATATCTGAAAACATTCACTTCTTCCATACTCCCTCTCTCCAATGTGATATCCAGTTTTTCTTTATCTAAATCATTTGATACCTTCATCACCTTATTCCTAACTATGTTCATTTATACTTATATGTACCTGTACCTAAATATACTTACACACTGTACTGGCATGCAGGTACTCATTAAAATCACTTAGTCACTCTACTCTTGACGCCATATAATAATCTCTTGGGCACATTAAATGTCGTATATTACATTAATACAGTGGACCCCCGGGTAACGATCAGCTCCCAACTCGACCAATTATGTAAGTTTATTTTTGTAAGTGCTTTTGTAGGTGTATTTTTAGGGGTCTGAAATGGACTAATCTAATTCACAATATTTCTTATGGGAACAAATTCGGTCTATAACGGCACCCAAACAGACTTCTGGATTGAAATAATATCGTTATGCGGGGGTCCACTGTATAGACATTTCCATTAATCCATCCATGATATTTTTTTCAAAATTATATAATAAACAAGCTACATAACATATAAACATGATACACCCACAGTATAAACATTGACATAAATATGAGATGTGTTTACTAAGCGGTTTGTAGGAGTGTCGGAAGAATTTCGTTTTCTCTAGTCAAGCACCAGTTACTGAGAGATAACTGTCAAAAAATATTCATTTCGTATGACTTCACTCTATCTATAGCTATTCACGATCCTTTTTATTATGATTATAATAATAATATCATTATTCACTTTAAAAATGGTGTGTTGCATGAGAATGGGAGTGTTGCTGTTTATTTATTCTTCTGTTCTAACTTGTCAGAGCATCATTCCTTCTTAAAAGGATGTTACATGAGAATGGAAGTGTTTTTCTTTATTTATTCTACTGTACCACTGTGGAGATAACATGTACACAATGTAAAGTGTTTGTATGAACGTGTATGAACCATACAGATGCGTTCATCCATTTGTTTACATAGTACTCTGCGGTTCTGTCCTCTTACTTGTTCTCTCTCATTTATTTGTTTTTATCTCACATAATTACCTCTGTAATTATGTGAGGTAGGTAGTAGGTAGTAGGTTGGTAGACAGCAACCACCCAGGGAAGTACTACCGTCCTGCCAGATGACTGTGAAACAGAAACCTGTAACTGTTTTGCATGATGGTAGGATTGCTGGTGTCTTTTTCTGTCTCATAAACACGCTAGATAACAGGGATATCTTGCTACTCCAACTTACACTTTGGTCACACTTCACAGACATGCACATGCATATATATATACATACATCTAGGTTTTTCTCCTTTTTCTACATAGCTCTTGTTCTTCTTTATTTCTTCTATTGTCCATGGGGAAGTGGAAAAGAATCTTTCCTCCGTAAGCCATGCGTGTCGTATGAGGCGACTAAAATGCCGGGAGCAATGGGCTAGTAACCCCTTCTCCTGTAGACATTTACTAAAAAAGAGAAGAAGAAAAACTTTATAAAACTGGGATGCTTGAATGTGCGTGGATGTAGTGCAGATGACAAGAAACAGATGATTGCTGATGTTATGAATGAAAAGAAGTTGGATGTCTTGGCCCTAAGTGAAACAAAGCTGAAGGGGGTAGGGGAGTTTCGGTGGGGGGAAATAAATGGGATTAAATCTAGAGTATCTGAGAGAGTTAGAGCAAAGGAAGGGGTAGCAGTAATGTTGAATGATCAGTTATGGAAGGAGAAAAGAGAATATGAATGTGTAAATGCAAGAATTATGTGGATTAAAGTAAAGGTTGGATGCGAGAAGTGGGTCATAATAAGCGTGTATGCACCTGGAGAAGAGAGGAATGCAGAGGAGAGAGAGAGATTTTGGGAGATGTTAAGTGAATGTATAGGAGCCTTTGAACCAAGTGAGAGAGTAATTGTGGTAGGGGACCTGAATGCTAAAGTAGGAGAAACTTTTAGAGAGGGTGTGGTAGGTAAGTTTGGGGTGCCAGGTGTAAATGATAATGGGAGCCCTTTGATTGAACTTTGTATAGAAAGGGGTTTAGTTATAGGTAATACATATTTTAAGAAAAAGAGGATAAATAAGTATACAAGATATGATGTAGGGCGAAATGACAGTAGTTTGTTGGATTATGTATTGGTAGATAAAAGACTGTTGAGTAGACTTCAGGATGTACATGTTTATAGAGGGGCCAAAGATATATCAGATCACTTTCTAGTTGTAGCTACACTGAGAGTAAAAGGTAGATGGGATACAAGGAGAATAGAAGCATCAGGGAATAGAGAGAGGTGAAGGTTTATAAACTAAAAGAGGAGGCAGTTAGGGAAAGATATAAACAGCTATTGGAGGATAGATGGGCTAATGAGAGCATAGGCAATGGGGTCAAAGAGGTATGGGGTAGGTTTAAAAATGTAGTGTTAGAGTGTTCAGCAGAAGTTTGTGGTTACAGGAAAGTGGGTGCGGGAGGGAAGAGGAGCGATTGGTGGAATGATGATGTAAAGAGAGTAGTAATGGAGAAAAAGTTAGCATATGAGAAGTTTTTACAAAGTAGAAGTGATGCAAGGAGGGAAGAGTATATGGAGAAAAAGAGAGAGGTTAAGAGAGTGGTGAAGCAATGTAAAAAGAGAGCAAATGAGAGAGTTGAAAATAAGAAAATGAGTTGAAAATAAGAAAAAGTTTTGGAGTGAGATTAACAAGTTAAGGAAGCCTAGAGAACAAATGGATTTGTCAGTTAAAAATAGGAGAGGAGAGTTATTAAATGGAGAGTTAGAGGTATTGGGAAGATGGAGGGAATATTTTGAGGAATTGTTAAATGTTGATGAAGATAGGGAAACTATGATTTCGTGTATAGGGCAAGGAGGAATAACATCTTGTAGGAGTGAGGAAGAGCCAGTTGTGAGTGTGGGGGAAGTTCGTGAGGCAGTAGGTAAAATGAAAGGGGGTAAGGCAGCCGGGATTGATGGGATAAAGATAGAAATGTTAAAAGCAGGTGGGGATATAGTTTTGGAGTGGTTGGTGCAATTATTTAATAAATGTATGGAAGAGGGTAAGGTACCTAGGGATTGGCAGAGAGCATGCATAGTTCCTTTGTATAAAGGCAAAGGGGACAAAAGAGAGTGCAAAAGTTATAGGGGGATAAGTCTGTTGAGTATACCTGGCAAAGTGTATGGTGGAGTTATTATTGAAAGAATTAAAAGTAAGACTGAGAATAGGATAGCAGATGAACAAGGAGGCTTTAGGAAAGGTAGGGGGTGTGTGGACCAGGTGTTTACAGTGAAACATATAAGTGAACAGTAATTAGATAAGGCTAAAGAGGTCTTTGTGGCATTTATGGATTTGGAAAAGGCATATGACAGGGTGGATAGGGGGGCAATGTGGCAGATGTTGCAGGTGTATGGTGTAGGAGGTAGGTTACTGAAAGCAGTGAAGAGTTTTTACGAGGATAGTGAGGCTCAAGTTAGAGTACATAGGAAAGAGGGAAATTATTTCCTAGTAAAAGTAGGCCTTAGACAAGGATGTGTGATGTCACCGTGGTTGTTTAATATATTTATAGATGGGGTTGTAAGAGAAGTAAATGCGAGGGTCTTGACAAGAGGCGTGGAGTTAAAAGATAAAGAATCACACATAAAGTGGGAGTTGTCACAGTTGCTCTTTGCTGATGACACTGTGCTCTTGGGAGATTCTGAAGAGAAGTTGCAGAGATTGGTGGATGAATTTGGTAGGGTGTGCAAAAGAAGAAAATTAAAAGTGAATACAGGAAAGAGTAAGGTTATGAGGATAACAAAAATATTAGGTGATGAAAGATTGGATATCAGATTGGAGGGAGAGAGTATGGAGGAGGGGAATGTATTCAGATATTTGGGAGTGGACGTGTCAGCGGATGGGTCTATGAAGGATGAGGTGAATCATAGAATTGATGAGGGGAAAAGGGTGAGTGGTGTACTTAGGAGTCTGTGGAGACAAAGAACTTTGTCCTTGGAGGCAAAGAGGGGAATGTATGAGAGTATAGTTTTACCAACACTCTTATATGGGTGTGAAGCATGGGTGATGAATGTTGCAGCGAGGAGAAGGCTGGAGGCAGTGGAGATGTCATGTCTGAGGGCAATGTGTGGTGTGAATATAATGCAGAGAATTCGTAGTTTGGAAGTTAGGAGGAGGTGCGGGATTACCAAAACTGTTGTCCAGAGGGCTGAGGAAGGGTTGTTGAGGTGGTTCGGACATGTAGAGAGAATGGAGCGAAACAGAATGACTTCAAGAGTGTATCAGTCTGTAGTGGAAGGAAGGCGGGGTAGGGGTCGGCCTAGGAAAGGTTGGAGGGAGGGGGTAAAGGAGGTTTTGTGTGCGAGGGGCTTGGACTTCCAGCAGGCGTGCGTGAGCGTGTTTGATAGGAGTGAATGGAGACGAATGGTTTTTAATACTTGACGTGCTGTTGGAATGTGAGCAAAGTAACATTTATGAAGGGGTTCAGGGAAACCGGCAGGCCGGACTTGAGTCCTGGAGATGGGAAGTACAGTGCCTGCACTCTGAAGGAGGGGTGTTAATGTTGCAGTTTAAAAACTGTAGTGTAAAGCACCCTTCTGGCAAGACAGTGATGGAGTGAATGATGGTGAAAGTTTTTCTTTTTCGGGCCACCCTGCCTTGGTGGGAATCGGCCAGTGTGATAATAATAAAATAAATAAAAAAATAATTACCTCTCACCGTACGTTAGACTACAGATATTGTAAGGTAAGTAATGAGTGTACTGTACAGTGGACCCTCGGGTAACGGCATTAATCCATTCCAGAGAGCTTGCCTTTAACTGATTTTGCAGTTAGCCAAATTAATTTTCCCCATAAGAAATAATGAAAATCCAATTAATCTGTTTCAGACAGAAAAAATTATTAACAAAAAAATTATTTTTTTAAAGATTAAATATATATGTACATACAGAAAACAGTGACAAATACAGTGGACCCTCGTTTTTTGTAATTAATCCGTTCCTGAGTGTGTGGCTATTATCGAAATTGACAATTTGCGAATCCATTTTCCCCATAAGAAACAATGTAAATCCAATTAATTCGTTCCAGACACCCAGGAGTATCTACAAAATTTTCTTTTTTTACCTTAATTAAAGATAGATTTACATGAACATTAAAATGGTATGAAATACCGACAGATTTTTAGGTAAGACACATATGCAACAGTTAGGTATCTTTATTTCGAAACGTTTCGCCTACACAGTAGGCTTCTTCAGTCGAGTACAGAAAGGTTGATAGAAGCAGAAGATACTTGAAGACGATGTAATCAGTCCATCACCCTTAAAGTTTTGAGGTGGTCAGTCCCTCAGTCTGGAGAAGAGCATTGTTCCGTTGTCTGAAACAATATTGTTTCAGACAACGGAACAATGCTCTTCTCCAGACTGAGGGACTGACCACCTCAAAACTTTAAGGGTGATGGACTGATTACATCGTCTTCAAGTATCTTCTGCTTCTATCAACCTTTCTGTACTCGACTGAAGAAGCCTACTGTGTAGGCGAAACGTTTCGAAATAAAGATACCTAACTGTTGCATATGTGTCTTACCTAACATAGATTTACATGCACAAAAGAATGAACATTCAACATGACAGCTTTATTGAAGGCTGTTGTTGATGAATGGAAGAGGGAGAAGGAGAGAGGGAAGAGAGGTTATTGTTTGGAAGGGGACTCCCCCTCCATAAGGACTCTAGATCACTTCAGGGGTCATTTCCCTAGTCACTTCTCTAGCTTAAATATAAATTTACATGCAGAAGAGAATGCCAAATAAATGCAAAGCACTAATAAAATGTATAAATGAACATTTAACATCATACTTAGGTTTATTGAAGACTCTTGTTTGTGTATAGCAGATGGGGCAGAGGGAGGGGAGGCGAGTTTATTGTTGGAGAATGTGACACTAATATCAACTCTGTGGCTTATTTATCTATCACAGTTCAACTAATATGACATAAACAATATTAATAACATAGAAACATGGAATATACTCTATGGTGTTCTGTTGTTGTTGGGTGTATAAGGGCCACTGAGAGTATAAGCTGTTGATAATGGTGGTGAAGCAGCAGCTGAGGTGCCGGTGTTTTCTGTAGCCCTATATAACTCCACCAACATTGGAGGAGTTAGTAGAATCACTGAAGAAGGCACCCTTTACCACCATCACTACCACCCTCTACCACTATCACAACTGCTGCCACCTTCTACCACCATCACTACCACCCTCTACCACTATCACAACTGCTACCACTCTACCACCACCACTTTTGTATTTTTCTGCAATTTTTTTTTAAATTATGTGTGTTTCTCGCATTCTTTACCAAAGGGCTGGCACTAGAAGCTTTCTTTGGAGCCATGGTGACTTACTTAGCAGTTGCAAGCAATAAAATGAATGGAATATTATGAAATGTATCATATGAACTCGTGGGATCATCCTCAATCACTGATAAACAACGTGCGTACGTGTCCCAGATGAACGACTATTTGCGAGTCAATGTTTTGATGAAAAAAAGTTACGATTTCCGAAAATTACGACTTTCGAGCCTTACAAGAAATGAGGGTCCACTGAAATATAAAGCACTAATAAAATGGATAAGTGAAGATTTAACATCACACTTACCTTTATTGACTCTTGTTGGTGTATGGAAGACATGTAGGAGGCGAGTGGGAGACGAGTTTATTATGCTTCAATATGACGCTAATATCATCTGTATGGCTTATTTATCTATCACAATTCATCTAATATGACATAATAAACAATATTAATAACAGAAACATGATATATACTCTAGAATGAATAAAATATGTCATAATGTATGTAAGGAGTTAGTGGTGGAATTTTTGTTGTTGGGTTTATAAGGGCCGCTGAGAGAAGCCGTACATAGGCTGCAGCAGAACCCACCACCACTGTTCACACTTAACCCTTAAACGGTCCAAACGTATATATACATTCTCTCGCGTAGCTCCCCAAACGTATATACATATACCTTTTATTTTTCATTCCTTCAAAATTGGTGCGATAGGCCTGAGTCGCCTAGACATGAGAGAATGGGTGTGCGCACTCAGTGTGTATGGCATACAAAAAATCTGGGACGCCTGGGTACCACATGGTAGGACCAGTTACATTCAGCTTCATCCTGGGTCAACATCATGGCACATCCTCATGATTCACTCACGCCTCGTCGTATTAACGCTACTATTTGAGGAAAGTGATATAGATCGTAAGTTTAGTGGATTTGACACCAATGGGGTCAGTAATATTCAAGGAATTAGTGAAAATGTCAACGATAACCCAGATGACCCTCAGCCCATCGCCTCTGGGGTAGCCACACCTGACCCTGGGCCAATCACCTCTGGGGTAACCAGTGTGGCCACAGCAGACCCTAGGCCAAGCACTTCTGGGGTGGCCAGTGTGGCCACACAAGATCCTGGGCCAAGCACTTCTGGAGTGGCGAGTGTTACATAGGCAACTTCGCAAGAGGAAACTATCATTTTCCCAGTGTTTTAGTGATAGTGAAAGTGATGTAAGTGATGATGAGATTGATTTTATGCCAATCGAGGATTCGTCTAGCGATAGTGAAGTTCATTATTCACCAGTGAAGTGCACTTTTAGGCGTCGTTATCTACGTTCAGGCAGTGTGCCATATGCAATCCCCAAGGGTCATGGCAGGTCACGATCCAAAACCCTGGCCACTGATAGTGAAAGTGATCATGAAGGCGAGTATGCGGGGACAGAGGAAGTAGTGGTGGGTGGCACAGTGCCTGGACCACATGGCACAGTGGGTGGACAGACAAAGGACCGCCCAGCATCCCCTCAACCATGTGCTGCCTCCACTCCTGTCCCTCCTCCTGCTCCCCTTCGCCCCATGCCACAGGTCCACCCTGCACCATGTGATCGTGAGTGGAACTGGACACGAAGTATATTCGTGCCACAGCCTTGTGATTTTGATGCGAGTGGAAGCGGTATCCAGCCAGAATGTCCCATAATGAATGAGTCTACAGAGTTAGACTATTTCCAGTTGTACTTTGACGAGCCCATAATGAACTTGATAGTGACCGAGACAAACAATTATTACCGATATGTCATGGACAACATAACAGAGGTTGGAGAATCGTCATGGCTGCACAGGTGGAAGGACACAACAGTGGCTGAAATGTATTTATTCTTTGCCACTGTCATGCTTATGCCACATATCTATAAGAACATTATACATAATTACTGGTCCACAGACCACTTCATCAGTACTCCAGTTTTCCGTGACCTCCTTCCCTGCAACAGATTCACTCTATTGCTACGAATGTTGCACTTCTCAGACAGAAATGCGCCAAACAGAAATGACCTTCTATACAAAATCCGGGAAGTGTTTATGATTTTGAAGCAGAAATTCAGTGCATACTTTTATCCCTTCAAGAACATAGTTGTTGATGAGTCCTTGATTCTGTTCAAGGGAAGCTTGTCATTCAAGCAATATATACCGAGCAAACGTAATCGCTTTGGTATAAAACTTTTTGCTATGTGTGACTGTGAGAGTGGTCTTGCGTTGGATGTTATTGTATACACCGGGAGAAACACACTCGATGATGACAGACGGATGTTGGGCATTTCCGGCAATGTTGTTTGCAAGATGATGGAACCATACCTTGGCAAGGGCCATACATTGTATACAGACAACTGGTATACGAGCCCTATGCTCGCTGATTTCCTACATGTGAACAATACTGATATATGTGGAACAGTGAGAAGAAAAAGAAAACATATGCCAAGGTTCAGTGGAGGCAGTGTTGAAGGTGCAGTGCAAATATTTCATGCTAATGGCATCATGGCACTGACGTGGCATGACAAACGGGACATGACATTGCTGTCAACCATCCACAGAAACGAGATGGTACAGACAGACAGACTGAGCAAGCTCAACAAAGAACCTATTGTAAAGCCAGCTGCTGTCGTGGACTATACGAACAATATGCGACTAGTTGACAAGTGTGACATGATGATAGGGTTTGTTGACTGTGTGCATAGGAGTCACAAGTGGTATATAAAACTGTTTTTTCACCTTGTAGACATTGCAGTGCTCAATGCATTCAATATGTATGAAATAAAGACTGGAAAACGACATTTTGCAGAATTCTCTCTGAATGTTGTCAAACAGATAGCAAGAAAGTATGGTACCACACCTGTACCTGCCCCTCAACAGTGACCTGTCACACCACAACCTGTCCCCCAACCACAGCCAGAGGGGAAAGTGCCAGACCGAATCACTCCTAACTGTCACTATCTGGTACCAATACCACCTACCCAAAAGAAGAAGAATGCCCAGAAAAAGTGTGTTGTGTGTGCTACCACCAAAAAATGACCCCAGCAGCGGAAGGACACACGATTCATTTGTCACCAGTGTGGGGTGGCACTCTGTATGAATCCATGCTTCATGGAGTATCATATAGTCGTGGAGTTCTAGAAACATAAGTAGGACATGTGAATACTTGTATATAGTTGTAGATAATGGAATGCGAGCAAGCCAGGTGTGCAAAATCACCTGTCAGTGTGTACATGTGTGTTTATGACAGTATGATAATTTTGTATATAATATTGGTGTATAAACAACAATTGGTATTGAAATCAAAAGTTTTGCCATAAAACATAATTATCATATCATGAAAACCAAGAAAATTAAAAAACAAATGGAAGAAAACAGCAAATAAAAGAACACTGCAGCAGGCCTGTTGGCCCATACTAGGCAGGTCCTTTACAATCCATCCCACTAACAAAACATTTGCCCAACCCAATTTTCAATGCTACCCAAGAAATAAGCTCTGATAACTCTATCCACTCATTTGCAAGTCCCACTCAAATCCAACCCCTCTCACTCATATTTATCCAACCTAGCCTCAATAACCCAACTAGGTAGACTGTTCCACTCATCAACTACCCTATTTCCAAACCAATACTTTCCTATGTCCTTTCTAAATCTAAACCTGTAAAGTAAAAGGACACAAGTGCAACTAATGTGACATTTTATTGTGGGAACGTTTCGCTCTCCAGGAGCTTTATCAAGCCATTACAAACAATGTTGGTTTAGAAAGACACGTAAGCAAACACTTATAACATATTTATTAGAAAACGTTTCGGTCCTGGGACCTTGATCACTTCTAACATACAGAGGTAGGAAGACATTATATATAGGCGGAGAGTGAGGTGTGACGCACGTGACCTGAGGAATGTCATAAGAACATAAGAATGGAGGAACACTGTAGAAGGCCTACTGGCCCATGCGAGGCATGTCCTTATGTTACGCAAAAATGTGGGATAGCTGGGGGCTTGAGCCTGGTCTAAGGGCAAAGGTAAAAGTTACACACATCTCAAGCCCAAACCGGCCACCCCGGGCTATCCCAGTTAAAAACAGAAAGCGCTAAACCAGAATGTATTACTTCCATGGGTTGGTTAACAGAGGGTTAGGTAAAAATCCCAATTAGGAAAATATATCTATTTAATCACCATAACATAAAAACCTTAATTCTACACGCCCAAATGAAGGTACACACAGCTGGCTGGAGGTTCAGCCACCATTACACTAGGCTTCGTCAGCGTCAGGCCGTCATGACACCACAAACCTCATTTCTTACTTCATCACTCATCCCACAGCACCCTGACCATGTCAGTGCCTGGGTTAACATACAGGTAAGCCATATGAAAGCCTATGGCTTGAATTGGATAAACAAAATGAGTGTATTATTGCAAACTTAACTTAAAATATACAGCATCTCCGACGCCAGCTTCTACCGCCATCCTAACGTCACGTGACCTCCTCCCCCACGCTTACTCTGCGTACCCAAACATCCTTGGAAAATAAATCACTAACTCCATTCTTTATAATTATAGTTAGAGTACTTTACAGTACCTCCAAAAGCACATTATGAATTATAAAATTATTCCTTACAACTACAATATTCATATTATTATGGCAGGCTTCCCCACTAATATGTACATACGATGTCATGGAGAACCCTGCATAACACCTTATCAAAAACAACCTCTGCCTATGATGAGGACGGGTAGACGATGAAATCAAGTGACTCCTGTGTTGTTGGGTTGGTGCTGCTTAAGTATCATGTATGCCAATGTTTTTGAAATTTTGTAGTTTCCAGTGTTGCGTTCTATAGTGTTGGTGATGGCGATTAGTGAGGCTTCTAGGCACCGTCGGCGTCTGAGGTCTGGTTCGGTGAGAACGAGTTGTGCCTCATTCCAGTTCATCAAATGCCCCGTGGAGTCTCTGTGGAGGACACATGCGTACCTTACATCGTCTCTGTTAGAGGCATTTCGATGCTCATTCAGGCGGACTGCAAGATCTCTTCCTGTCTCGCCTACATATTTCTTGGGACAGAACCCACAGGGGATAGCGTAGACGCCTGCTGTAGAAGTTAGAGGTGTGGGGCTGCGTTTCGTAGTGAGGTCTTTGATAGATAATGTGTTTATGGTGGAAACGTTGATGTTACTCATAGCAAGTGCCCTGCGAGTATTCGTGGCAACATCGCCACATGGGAGTACTATGAACTGTTTAGGGGGCTGTTCCATGGGCGGTTTGTTGAGGATAGCTTGTGCCTTGAGTCTGCAATCTCGGATGAAGAAAGATGGGAACTGAAGACGTGTAAAGGCTTGTGTTATGTAAGTGCATTCTTCTTCTTCTAGAAAACAAGGGCTGGAGATGCGAAGAGCTCTCAAGAAGATGTCAATGAGGACTCCTCTCTTAGTGCGGGTGTCTTGGTGTGAATAAAAGTGTATAAGATCGTCCTTGTTGGTAGGTTTTCTATACACTTTGAAGAGAAGTTTGTCACTGTCGGGAGATCTGCACAGTAGAACGTCGAGGAAAGGAAGTTTGCCATCATTTTCGAGTTCAAGTGTAAACTTTATTGATGGTTCAACTGCATTGATCTTGTTGAGAAGGGCCTGGATATTGAGACGTCTCGGATAGAAAACCAATATATCATCAACGTATCTTAGCCAGGTAACGGTGTTGGGAATGAGGGTGCTGAATTTCTCTGTCTCCAGGTTTTCCAGCGCTTCTGGGCACCATCAGTCAAGCCCACCTCAAACACTCAGGTTACCTTCTCTCCCGAATTTCCAACCTGAATGTCAAAAACAAAAGCATGGCTTCCTTCGATGTCACAGCCCTCTTTACCAACGTTCCTACTGACGCTGCAATCAACATTCTGAGACAGAGGCTCACTGAAAACCATGACCTCCCTTTACCTCTTCTAGATTTCATCAATCTAGTGGAACTTTGTGTTAATTTCAACTTCTTCAAGTATCAGGACAACTGTTACAAACAATGCTTTGGGATGGCAATGGGCAGCCCGCTCAGTGCTGTGCTTGCCAACCTCTTCATGGAAAACCTGGAGACAGAGAAATTCAGCACCCTCATTCCCAACACCGTTACCTGGCTAAGATACGTTGATGATATATTGGTTTTCTGTCCGAGACGTCTCAATATCCAGGCCCTTCTCAACAAGATCAATGCAGTTGAACCATCAATAAAGTTTACACTTGAACTCAAAAATGATGGCAAACTTCCTTTCCTCGACGTTCTACTGTGCAGATCTCCCGACAGTGACAAACTTCTCTTCAAAGTGTATAGAAAACCTACCAACAAGGACGATCTTATACACTTTTATTCACACCAAGACACCCGCACTAAGAGAGGAGTCCTCATTGGCTTCTTCTTGAGAGCTCTTCGCATCTCCAGCCCTTGTTATCTAGAAGAAGAATGCACTTACATAACACAAGCCTTTACACGTCTTCAGTTCCCATCTTTCTTCATCCGAGATTGCAGACTCAAGGCACAAGCTATCCTCAACAAACCGCCCATGGAACAGCCCCCTAAACAGTTCATAGTACAGTGGACCCCCGCATAACGATGGCATCACATAGCGATTATTTCGCATACCGCTTACTTTAATAGCAAAAATTTTGCCTCACATACCGCTTAAAAACCTGCTTACCGATTTTCGTCCAAGACGCGGCCTGAGCCACGCTCACATGTTCCGCCGGTGGCATTGTTTACCAGCCAGCCTCCGCGGTAACATCCAAGCATACAATCGGAATATTTTGTATTATTACAGTGTTTTCGGTGCTTTTTCTGGAAAATAAGTGACCATGGGCCCCAAGAAAGCTTCTAGTGCCAACCCTACAGCAATAAGGGTGAGAATTACAATAGAGATGAAGAAAAAGATCATTGATAAGTATGAAAGTGGAGTGCATGTCTCCGAGCTGGCCAGGTTGTATAATAAACCCCAATCAACCATCGCTACTATTGGTGGTACAGCTGCTGCTGCTGCTGCACTGTCAGCTGCTGCTGCTGCTGTAGCACCGTTGTTGGTATGGCTTATTGAGAATACCAAGAAACAATTAACCCCAGAGGATTTGCCACCCAGGATAACCCAAAAAAGTCAGTGTCATCGAAGACTAACTTATTTCCATTGGGGTCCTTAATCTTGTCTCCCAGGATGCAACCCACACAAGTCGACTAACACCCAGGTGAACAGGGAAAAATGCCTGGAACTAGTGCTCATATTGGTGAATTTAAAGCCAGCAAAGGTTGGTTTGAGAGATTTAAGAATCGTAGTGGCATACACAGTGTGATAAGGCCTGTTCTGGAAGAAAATGCCAAACAGGACCTACAGTACTCAGGAGGAAAAGGCACTCCCAGGACACAGTGTCTCATCAGTCATTGCTGCATCTTCAATAAAGGTAAGTGTCATTTATTCTTCATTTAGTAGACTAGTACATGCACAATATATACTGTGCATGTACTACTCTACTATTGTGCATGTATCCTTCTCTTTGTGTGTGGGAAAATGTATATTTCATGTGGTAAAATTTTTTTTTTCATACTTTTGGGTGTCTTGCACGGATTAATTTGATTTCCATTATTTCTTATGGGGAAAATTCATTCACATAGTGATTATTTCGCATAACAATTACCCCTCTTGCACGGATTAAAATCGTTAACCGGGGGTCCACTGTACTCCCATGTGGCGATGTTGCCACGAATACTCGCAGGGCACTTGCTATGAGTAACATCAACGTTTCCACCATAAACACATTATCTATCAAAGACCTCACTACGAAACGCAGCCCCACACCTCTAACTTCTACAGCAGGCGTCTACGCTATCCCCTGTGGGTTCTGTCCCAAGAAATATGTAGGCGAGACAGGAAGAGATCTTGCAGTCCGCCTGAATGAGCATCGAAATGCCTCTAACAGAGACGATGTAAGGTACGCATGTGTCCTCCACAGAGACTCCACGGGGCATTTGATGAACTGTAATGAGGCACAACTCGTTTTCACCAAACCAGACCTCAGACGCCGACGGTGCCTAGAAGCCTCACTAATCGCCGTCACCGACACTATAGAACGCAACACTGGAAACTACAAAATTTCAAAAACATTGGCATACATGATACTTAAGCAGCACCAACCCAGCAACACAGGAGTCACTTGATTTCATCGTCTACCCGTCCTCATCATAGGCAGAGGTTGTTTTTGATAAGGACATGCCTCGCTTGGGCCAGTAGGCCTTCTACAGTGTTCCTCCATTCTTATGTTCTTATGACATTCCTCAGGTCACGTGCGTCACACCTCACTCTCCGCCTATATATAATGTCTTCCTACCTCTGTATGTTAGAAGTGATCAAGGTCCCAGGACCGAAACGTTTTCTAATAAATATGTTATAAGTGTTTTCTTACGTGTCTTTCTAAACCAACTTGTCGGTATTTATTACCAAGGTTTATACCATTACAAACAATACATGGACACAGAGGGTATATAAAGGCTCAGAGTGAGGTGCACCTCACTCTGAGCCTTTATATACCCTCTGTGTCCATGTATTGTTTGTAATAGCTTGATAAAGCTCCTGGAGAGCGAAACATTCCCACAATAAAATGTCACATTAGTTGCACTTGTGTCCTTTTACTTTACATATTGTCGGTAATTCTACCAACTTTATTACAAATCTAAACTTGTCTAATTTAAATCCATTACTGCGGGTTCTCTCTTGGAGAGACATCCTCAAGACCTTATTAATGTACCCTTTATTAATACCCATCTTCCACTTATACACTTCGATCATGTCTCTCCTCATTCTTTGTCTAACAAGAGAATGTAATTTAAGAGTCTTCAATCTTTCTTCATAAGGAAGATTTCTAATGCTATGTATTAATTTAGTCATTCTACGCTGAATGTTTTCTAACAAATTTATATCCATTCTGTAATATGGAGACCAGAACTGAGCTTCATAATCTAGGTGAGGCCTTACTAATGACGTATAAAGCTGCAGTATAACCTCTGGACTTCTGTTGCTTACACTTCTTGATATAAATCCCAATAATCTATTTGCCTTATTACGTACGCTTAGGCATTGCTGTCTTGGTTTAAGGTTGCTACTCACCATAACCCCCAAGAACTTTTCGCAATTTGTATGGCTAAGTTCTACATTATTTAACTTATAAGTGCTAGGGTTATGGACACTCCTGAGCTTCAGAACCTTGCATTTATCTACATTGAACTGCATCTGCCACTTTTCTGACCAAGAATAGTTTGTCTAAATCCTCCTGAAGTTCCCTAACATCTATGTTTGAATCAATTATCCTACCTATCTTTGTGTCATCGGGGAATTTGCTCATATCACTAATAATACCCTCATTGTTTATATTATAAACAACAGTGGGCCTAAGACTGATTCCTGTGGTATGCCACTTGTTACAGATCCCCAATCGGATTGAACCCCATTTAAGCATACTCTCTACTTCCTATTAGTGAGCCATGACTCGATCCATGACAGCACTTTTCCCCCAATGCCATGAGCTGCCACTTTTTTTAACAGTCTCTAGTGTGGTACTCTATCAAAAGCCTTATTAAAATCTAAATAAACGATATCGTATTCTTTATCATGATCAATGGCCTCAAAAGCTTTACTGAAGAAAGTTAATAAATTAGTTAGGCAGGAGCGGCCCCTCGTGAATCCATGGTGAGTATCATTAATCAAGCTGTGCTTATCCAGATGGCTTCTTATATTATCAGCTATAATTGACTAGTAATTTGCCTACAATTGAGGTCAGTCTTATTGGGCGGTAATTTGACGGTAGCGACTTGTCCCCTGCTTTAAAAATAGGAATTACATTAGCCATCTTCCACATATCAGACACTACACCTGTTTGAAGAGAAATATTAAAAATATTAGTCAATGGTTCACAAAGTTCCATTTTACACTCTTTAAGAACCCTTGAAAAAAATTCATCAGGGACCGGGGATTTATTTTGCTTTAACCGGCCTATTTGTTTGATAACCAATTCGGTAGTGACTGTGATATTGCATAATTTATCATCATCAGGCCCACTATAAAAATAATTACTGGGATATTGTTAGTGTCTTTCTGAGTGAAAACCGAGAGAAAATAATTATTAAGAATATTGAGCACATTTCATTCTCCTTGTCAGTGAGATGCCCAGAGTTATTTTTAAGGGGACCTATCTTATCTCTAACTTTTGTTCTATAAACTTGGAAAAAACTTTTTGGGTTAGTTTTCGAATCCCTAGCAACTTTAATTTCATAGTCCCGTTGAGCTTTTCTTATCCCCTTTTTAACGTCCCTTTTAATGTCAGTATACTGATTCATAAGATGACCTTCACCTCTTTTGATGTGCCTATAAATTCCTTTTTTCTGTCCTAAAAGATATCTGAGCCTATTATTCATCCATCTGGGGTCATTTCTATTCGATCTAATTTCCTTATATGGGATAAATGTTCTTTGGGCAGCATGTATTGTGTTAAGAAAGCTGTCATACTGATAGCTCTCTTCGTTACCCCAGTCCACAGATGATAAGTGTTCTCTAAGCCCTTTGTAATCTGCTAAGCGAAAATCTGGGACCAGTACTGAATTATCCCTACTATCATACTTCCATTCAATGCTAAAGGTAATTGATTTGTGATCGCTTGTGCCAAGTTTCTCTGTAATTTCTAAATTATTAACAAGAGTTTTCTTGTTTGTCAAAACCAAGTCAAGAAGGTTATTTCCCCTTGTAGGCTGTATCACAAACTGCTTCAAAAAACAATCCTGAACTACTTCTAAGAAGTCGTTTGATTCTAAATTCCCAGTCAAGAAATTCCAATCAATATGACTAAAGTTAAATATGTAGAATTTCTGCAAGCGGCAGTGATCCATGTTGCCGTCAGCTGATCGCCAAGGGCCAACTTCGTGGTCTCATACCTCAGTAAGTACTGACCCTAAAAAATTTTTTGTTCTATAATACATTGGACCCTCGCCTAACGAACGGATCGCATAACATCAAATCCGCCTAATGAAGCGTTTGAGTATAAAAATTTTGGCCCACTTAATGATAAAAAATTCACCCAACGTCATTCCTCCCAAACCTGTCCGTCCAGCCTGAGCGCCTCAGCTGCCTTGCCGTCATTGTTTACAAGCCAGGGTGGCCGGTTGCATGCATACATTCGATATATTTTGTATTCCATTGTTTATAGTGCTTGTAACTGCTAAATAAGCCACCATGGGCCCAAAGAAAGCTTCTAGTGCCAGCCCTGTGGTAAAAAGGGTGAGAAATACTAACATACCGCAGTCAGGTGTTGCTGCACCACGGTCAGCTGTTGCTGCACCAGTCTCCTGTACCACAGTCAGCTGTTGCTGCACCATGGTGAACTGCTGCTGCACCACAGTCAGCTGTTGCTGAACCACGGTGAGCTGCTCCTGCACCACGGTCAGCTGCTGCTGCACCACAGTCAGCTGCTGCTGCACCATGGTGAACTGCTGCTGCACCACAGTCAGCTGTTGCTGAACCACGGTGAGCTGCTCCTGCACCACGATCTGCTGCTGCACCACAGTCAGCTACTGCTGCACCACAGTCAGCTGCTGCTGCACCACGGTCAGCTGCTGCTGCACCACAATCAGCTGCTGCTGCACCACAGTCACCTGCTGCTGCACCACCGTCAGCTGTCTCTGGCCAACATGACTCGTCCCGCACCTGTCCATCCAGCACTTCCGTCATTGTTTACAAGCCAGGGTGGCCGGTTGCATGCATACATTCGATACATTTTGTATTATTCCAGTGTTTATAGTGCTTGTAACTGCTAAATAAGCCACCATGGGCCCAAAGAAAGCTTCTAGTGCCAACCCTGTGGTAAAAAGGGTGAGAAATACTATCGTACCACAGTCAGCTGTTGCTGCACCACCACCAGCTGTTGCTGCACCACCATCAGCTGTTGCTGCACCACAGTCAGCTGTTGCTGCACCACAGTCAGCTGTTGCTCCACCACAGTCAGCTGTTGCTGCACCACCGTCGGCTGTTGCTGCACCACAGTCAGCTGTTGCTCCACCACAGTCAGCTGTTGCTCCACCACAGTCAGCTGTTGCTGCACCACAGTCAGCTGTTGCTGCACCACAGTCAACTGTTGCTCCACCACCATCAGCTGTACTGCTCAAAGATGTGGAGGGAGTGTTGTTGGTGTGGCTTAATATGAAACAATTACCGAGAAACGTTTAACCCCAGAGGGTTAGCCACCCAGGATAACCCAAGAAAGCCAGTGCATCATCGAGGACTGTAACTTATTTCCATTGGGGTCCTTAATCTTGTCCCCAGGATGCGACCCACAACAGTCAACTAACACCCAGGTGAACAGGAAAAAATGCCTGGAACTAGTGCTCATATTGGTGAATTTAAGGCCAGCAAAGGTTGGTTTGAGAGATTTAAGAATTGTAGTGGTATACACAGTGCAATAAGGCATGGCGAAGCTGAAAAATTCACCCCCCAACAAGTGTTCAGTTGTGGCAAAACAGGCCTGTTCTGGAAGAAAATGCCAAACAGGACCTACAGTACTCAGGAGGAAAAGGCACTCCTAGGACACATGCCTATGAAAGACAGGCTAACTCTCATGTTTTGTTGTAATGCTAGTGGGGATTGCAAAGTGAAGCCTTTACTGGTGTATCACTCTGAAAATCCCAGAGTGTTTAAGAAAAACAGTGTCTCATCACTCATCAATACTCTTCAATAAAGGTAAGTGTCATTTTAACATTTATTTATGTAGTTATTGTGCATGTCTTATTGTTTTCTTTGTAGGGAAATGTATATTTCATGAAAATTTTTTTTTTTTTAATACTTTTGGCTGTCTAGAACGGATTAATTGGATTTCCATTATTTCTTATGGGGAAAATTAACTCAGCTAACGATAATTTTGGCTAACGATGAGCTCTCAGGAACGGATTAATATCGTTGGGGAAGGGTCCACTGTATACTTAAAAAATGTGCTCTTTTTTATCTATAAAAAAAAACGATTTTTTTTTTTTAATCGGGGTGCTGCGCGAGTGAATGTATATATACATTTGGACCATTGAAGGGTTAATGAGCATAACTTATAAATAAGAAATATTTACATTTTAATTTATAAATAGGAAATATTTACATTTTAATTTATAAATAAGCAAGTAAGTTTATTCAGGTATACACAAATACAGTTACGTACATAGATAATCATATGTAGCAGCATATGTGTAACATACCTAGGATAACCCAAAAAAGTCAGTGACTTATTTCCATTGGGGTATTTTTATTTTATTTTTTTTTTTTTTCCAACTTACCTTGGAGGAGATGTTAGTTTAATTAGTTAGTTTGATGGAGGAGATGCTGGCAGAGGTTTAGGGTGGTGGAAGATAGCTGGCCGGCATATGTTCATTGGCTCAATATACATCCAACAACATTGGAGAGTTACTTTCGTATCGTTTTTCTGTCGCTTACTCACTTAACTTACTTGCTACACTGTTAATTCTACACTTTATCGCTGGCTGGCACTCAAACCTTTATCGATACCTGTTGCTTTAGTATCGTATATATCGTAGAATCACCGAATCACTGCAGAAGGCACATTCTTCCCTCTCTCTTCCTCCTCCACTTTGGTACTTTGCTATGAGTTTTGTCTTGAATTCTATTGTGCTTCTTTCCTTCTTTACCACAGGTCTGGCAATAGAAGCTTTCTTTGGGCCCATTGTGGCTTATTTAGCAGTTACAAGCACTAAAAACAATGGAATAATACAAAATATATTGCATGTATGCGTGGAATTGTCTTCCCTGGCTTGTAAACAATGGCACACTAACTGTACATGGGGTCAGGCCTCGTGAACACTTTCAGGACGAATGTCCTTAACCAAGTTCTTGGGCATTAGCCGAGCCAATATTTTGATGCAGAAATGTGCCGCTATCCGATTTTGACATTAGCCAATGCCGCTGGTACCCGAGGGTCCACTGTATATGCATTTTATCGCTCTGGGGCGCGTTAAATGTCATAGTATATTATGTGTGGGTGGTGTGGCCAGGAGGGCTAACATATCTCCCACACCGGACTGTCTACAAATAAATACTTTTCACCTCTCACCCTACATTAACACCATTAAGACTACAAATATTTTAAGGTAAGTAATGAGTGTACTGTATATGCATTTTATCACTCTAGGGCAGTTTAAATGTTGTAGCATATTATATGTGGGTGGGGTGCCCACGAGGGCTACCATACCTACCACACCTGACTTACAATAAATACTACAGTGGAACCTCTACTTGCGAGCTCATCCACGTGCGAGTTTTTCCAAATATGAGCAGTTGATGGGTAGATTTTTTGCTTCCATACACGAGCAAAATTTCCATAAGCGAGCAGACCTCAAGGCAGGTTCCTTGACACTGGTGAGGCACTCTTGCTCTTGATCTAGGGAATTGTATCTCATTTGTTTGTTGGACTATCTTATTGAAACTTGGGCAATGTATGATGGAAAGATGCTTCTTAACATACATCAAAAATGAAAGAAATTGGACCATAAATAATGGAGTTCACTTCTCAGCAATTAGCCACCCCTTAGCGGTATTTTCGTATGGTTTTTATGGTTGTATTCTCGTTTTTTTGGTCTCATTTGATAGAATGCAAAATATATTACAGAAATAGATATGATTTTGATTGCTTTCATGACGAAAAGTACCATGAAATTGAGCTTGACGTAGGAGAAATATTCAATTGTTTTGTTTATGTTCAAGAGTAAACAAATGACGTCACTGTCCATTCCAATATGCAGTAGTGGGTTGACATTATTTATACAATTATTGCAATAAGGTATAACAGTAAATCTTATATTTTTTGTGTGAATAAAAATTACAAATTACTGTATTTATATTGTAATAATAATAATAATAATAATAATAATAATAATAATAATAATAATAATAATAATAATATGTATAATAATAATACAGTAGGGCCCCACTTATAAGGCAGGTTAGGTTCCAGGCTGTCACCAGAAAGCAGACATCGCCGGAAGGCAGAACGCCATTTTTTCCATTTATAAATACATATAAATGCCAGACAACAAGTTTACACTAACTTATATTAAGTTAGCAATAGAAATAGACATTAAAAACACAATAAAAGGTAAGATACACACATAGTACACTTATTACTTACCTTAAAATATTAATGTTAATGTGTGAGAGGTGAGTGGCAGGGTGTTTATTGAATAAAATCAGAATGGCACACCATCATCCTCTAACTTGGCACTTAAAGCAAGAGTCTTACAACTCCTCTTTTTATCACAGCTACGCTTAGACGCCATCGTCAGTGAGAGCCAAGAACAAAAGCAAGAAGGAACACTGCAATAGGCCTACTGACCCATGCGGAGCAGGTCCATGTCCCATCCCCGGATTAGACCAATGACCCACCCCCCGGATTATCCCAATGACCCACCCAGTCCGGTCATCCCCACTCAAGGATGGAGCACTGTACCAGACCCAGCAGCACAAGCTAGTCAGGTCCAACTTACACCCACCCACACCCACTCATGTATTTATCTAACCTATTTTTAAAACTACACAACGTTTTAGCCTCAGTAACTGTACTCGGGAGTTTGTTCCACTCATCCACAACTCTATTACCAAACCAGTGCTTTCCTATATCCTTCCTGAATCTGAATTTTTCCAACTTGAAACCATTGCTGCGAGTCCTGTCTTGGCTGGAAATTTTCAGCACACTATTTACATCCCCTTTATTTATTCCTGTTTTCCATTTATGCACCTCAATCATATCCCCCCTAATTCTACGCCTTTCGAGAGAGTGCAGATTCAGGGCCTTCAGTCTATCCTCATAGGGAAGATTTCTGATACATGGGATCATCTTTGTCATCCTCCTTTGTACGTTTTCCAGAGCATTTATATCCATTCTGTAATACGGTGACCAGAACTGAGCAGCATAGTCTAAATGAGGCCTAACCAAGGATATATAGAGTTGAAGAACAACCTGAGGAGAACAACCTGAGAGAGAGAACGAGATACAGAGTTCAGACAATGTAAGAATACAAACTGAACAGGTATTGGGCAATCACTTGGTCAGGCAAAATAAATACGTATTAATATGTGTGTACTTTTAGTTCATTCACGTACGTTTGTAAGAGTTTGTAAAACATTTACCTCAATATTTTTTTTTATATTAATAATTACCTCACAATACAAATACTACTATTACATTGTGTACAGGTTGTACAAGTTAGTACAGGATAAACAAACAGCAGCACACCATTTTTAGAGTGAATGAAGATATTATTATTATTATTATTATTATTATTATTATTATTATTATTATTATTATTATTATTATTATTATTATCACAATAAAATGCACTAAACCCACAAGGATCATGAATTGATATATATAGAGTGAAGGCATACAAAAAGTATATTTTTCTACAGTTACTCCCTAGTTTGGCTAGAGAAAACGTAATTCTTCTGACACTACCTACACAGCCGCTTTGTAAACAAATCTCATATTTACATCAGTTTTTATTCTGTGAGTGTGTGTATCAGGTTTATATGCTATGTAACAGGTTTCATATATAATTTTGAGGAAAATATCATAGATGGATTAATGAAAATGCCTATATTAAAGTAAAATAAGACATTTAATGTGCCCAAGAGTGATTATTATTACGTAGTATTGGTGTCATGAGTAGAGAGACTTAGCGATTTTAATGTGTACCTCCTCACCAGCACAGTGTGCAAGTATATTTAGGTACAGGTACACATAAGTATAATTATCAGAGTACATACATATAAAATATGCAGTAACTTTAAAACATTTGAAATTTTGGAAAGTTTCCTGACATAATAGATGTGGTCACGAAGAATGTTAACAAACTGGGTGGGGTGTGCTGTATTTGAAAGACCGCTTGCCGTATAGCAAATTTCGGTCATAATTTGACATTGCCGTATTAGCAGAACACCTAAGGCGAAACGCCATAAAGCGGGGCCCTACTGTACATATAATAATAGTATAATAATATAATACAACAATAATAATAATATAATACAACAATAATAATAATAATATAATACATATAAAAATAAGACATATATAATAATAATGTACTTCTTTCAACACACCGGCTATATCCCACCGAGGTGGGGTGGCCCAAAAGGAAAAATGAAGGTTTCTCCTTTTACATTTAGTAATATATACAGGAGAAGGGGTTACTAGCCCCTTGCTTCTGACATTTTAGTTGCCTCCTACAACACGCATGGCTTACGGAGGAAGAATTCTGTTCCACTTTCCCATGGAGATAAGAGGAAATAAATAAGAACAAGAACTAGAAAGAAAATAGAAGGAAAACCACAGGGGTTATGTATATATATATGCTTGTACATGTGTGTGTAGTGTGACCTAAGTGTAAGTAGAAGTAGCAAGACGTTCCTGAAATCTTGCATGTGTATGAGACAGAAAAAAAAGACACCAGCAATCTTACCATCGTGTAAAACAATTACGTACAGGCTTCCGTTTTACACTCACTTGGCAGGACGGTAGTACCTCCCTGGGTGGTTGCTGTCTACCAACCTACTACCTAGAATAATAACGTTTTTTTTTTTTTTTTTTTTTTTTAACAAGTCGGCCGTCTCCCACCGAGGCAGGGTGACCCAAAAAAGAAATAATAATAATAATAATAATAATAATTATAGTAGACAGCTTCAAAAGGCCGTCACTAGATGGCAGTGTTTACCACAACAAAGAGGGAGCGGTTGTGGCCACCTCCCCCTGTTACATAATGACATATTTTATTCATTCTAGAGTATATATCAGGTTTCTATGTTATTTATGTTGTTTAATATTTCATATTAGATGAACTGTGATAGATAAATAAGCCATAGAGTTGATGATAGCGAAATATTCAAGGAGTATTTTGTCCTGTCTCCAGACAAACTCTCGTTGGCTGCCGCTGCTACATATATAATGACATATTTTATTCATTTTAGAGTATGTATCATGTTTCTATGTTGTTTATATTGTTTGTTATGTCATATTAGATGGGCTGTGATAGATAAATAAGCCATATAGATGATATTAGTGAAATTATTCAAGAAGTATTTTGTCCTGTCTCCAGGCAAACTTTCATCCGCTGCCGACACCTCCAATACCACTACTTGAATTAATTATTTTATTAATTTTAGAGTATATATCAGGTTTCTATGTTATTGATATTGTTTATTATGTCATACTAGATGAAGTGAGATAGATAAATAAGTTGATATTTGCGAAATTATTGAAATACAGAATTCCACTGGAATGGATTAATTGCATTTCAATTAATTTAAATAAGGAAAATTGACTCTGCAAACAAGCAAATCCAGTTGCGAGCAAGGTCATGGAACGGATTAAACTCGCAAGTAGAGGTTCCACAGTACTCACCTTTTGCCCTACATTAAGACTACAAATATTTTGAGGTAAATAATGGGTGTACTGGGTGTGTATTTTACTTTTCATTGTTTTTTAATGCCTAGTTCTATTGCTAACTTAACCCTTTCAGGGTCGACAGGCCCTCTCAGAGACTTGTTCTCAGGGTCGGCCAAATTTCAAAAAAAAAAAAAAATTATTTTTTCTTATGAAAAGATAGAGAATCTTTTCCTGATCATAATGACACCAAAAGTATGACATTTGATGGAAAACTTAGGGAATTATGCTCTCGCGAAGTTAGCGGTCTCGACGATGTTTACGCATCAGCGATTTTTCCCACTTTGAGCCCTATTTTCAGCCAATTCCAATGTACTAGTCGGCAAGAATCATGACTATTTCGTTAGAACCCCATTTTTTTCTATCAAATGAGTACAAGAAACCACCCATTTACCGATTTCAACTATCCAATACAGTGGTCAGAATTTAGCTATTTTGCCAATTTCACACAAATTTCAAAAGATGCCAATTTCCAAATAGGGTCCAGAATAAACAAGAAAGACATTCCTGGCACTAAAATAACATTTTCTCTGTTCATTAGTCACGTCCCCATGCCCCTCTTACATTCTTTTGCTTTCCACTTTGAATATTTATTCTCACAAAAAAATAGAAGATTTACAGTTATGCAGACTACTGCATAAGTCTAGAAATGGTATAAATAATATCAGCGCACTTGTGAAAAAATATTAGACTCACCAGTTGACGTGTATTGGACGCATAGCATGATTTGTTTACTTTTGAACTTTGGTAAAAATCGAACATTTCTGCTACTTTGAGCTCAATTTCAAGGTACTTCTCATTGTAAAACCAGTCAAAATCATCTCAATTTCTGTAGTATGTCTTCCATTCTATAAAAAGAGACCAGGAAAACTAGAATACAACAATAAATACCATAGGAAAATACAGTGCAAAATTGCTGTTTTAATCCAAAAACACAGTCAAAGTTTTTTTTCTCATTATGCACTGTGTGCTGCAGGATTTTTTTTTATACCATGCACACTGACCACATAGACCCAGTCTTTCATATGTAGGCCTACCAGCTTTCTCTCATTAGATTTGAGGACGGTAGAATTTAGGCGTACTAGTACATCAAAAACCCTGGTGCATAAGCCGTACTAGTACGGCCGAAACCCTGAAAGAGTAAATATATGCGTAAACTTGTTATCTGGCATTTATATGCATTTATAAGTAGAAAACAATGGCGTTCTGCTTTCCGGCGATGTCCACTTTCTGGTGGTAGCCTGGAACCTAACTTGCCATATAAATGAGGCCCTGCTGTATGTAGTTACATTTCTGTAAATAGGTTTAGTGTCAGTCATCTCTACAGGAGCACCATTATCCTACGTTTCCATTACAGGACTGCCATATTTCCTAAAGCAAATTACCCTCACATATTTCAAACTTGTTATTGTTAATATTCAATACTACATTTGAGCAAATACTGTAATCTGTATTTTTTCTCCTCAGATAGTGGGTTGTGGTGTTTCCATTTTTATGATCTCACCACAAATGGCAGGGATGACTGCAGTGCTAGTACCAGTTATTATTGGTACTGGCACTGCTCTGGGAGGTCTTCTTCGTGCTTTGTCAAGGGAAGCACAACATCAGGTAGGGAGAATTTAAGAGAAACATATTGTAGTAGCATGTCTTAACCCTTTGACTGCTGCAAGCCCCTTTCTGAAACTGTCATTCTATATCGCAAAATTTTTGGGAAAAAAAATTATTTTTTCTTATGAAATGAAAAGAATCTTTTTCCAATGGTAATGACTCCAAAAGTACGAAATTTGGTCGAAAACTCACGGAATTACGCTCCCACGAAGTTAGTCTCAGCGACATATGCATTGGCGATTTCGCTGACTTTGAGCCCTGTTTTTAGTCAATTCCGTTGTTCCAGTTGACCAAACTCATAATTATTTTTTTGGAACTCCATTTTTTTCTATCAATTGGGTACAAGAAACTGCCCATTTACCGATTTGAACTACCCAATAAAGTGGTCAGAAATTGGCAATTTGGCCAATTTCACGCAAATTAAAAAAGATGCCAGTTTCAAAATAGGGTCCAGAATAAACAATGTAGACATTCTTGGCACTAAAATAACATATTACTATTACTATTGCTTTCTGTTTTGATATTTTATTCATACAAAAAATAGAAAATTTACTGTTCTGCAGACTACTGCATTATTGTAAAAATGGTATAAATAATATCAGTGAAAGAATATTAGACTCCCCAGTTGACGTGTATTGGACGTGTGGTGTGATTTGCTTATTCTTGTACATTGGTAAAAATCGAACATTTCCGCTACTTTGAGCTCAATTTCAAGATTATTTTCATCATGAAACTAATCAAAATCATCTCTATTTCTGCAATATGTTTTCCATTTTATCACGTGAGACCATGAAAACAAGAATACAATGATGAATACTATACTAAAATACACCTCAAAGTCGGCATTTTAATCCAAAAAAACGGTCAGTTTTTTTTTTCTCATTATGCACTGCGTGCTGCAGGTTCTTTTTATGTGGTGCACACTGACCACACAGACCCATTCTCTCACATGTGGGCCTGCCATCTTTCTCCTGCTTGATTTGAAGCCGCTAGAATTATTGAGTATATGTACATCCGAAACACTGGCTCGTAAAACGTATATATACGACCAAAACAGTCAAAAGGTTAAATTCCATCTGAGAGTGGTTATTGGTCTAGTGCAGTAAAGAAAAAACATTTTAATTTGTAAATTAGTTATATTTTTTCAGCATACAGTATGAGTAATATTCATAGAGTTGATTGATATGTAGAGTAATTTCTGAAGGAACTGGTCTATCCACAGATATCTTGGCTTTTATTATTTTTACTAATGCTATAGCTTATTTGATGGTAGTCATGTGAAATTAATTTATTTCCTTAAATTAATGGGTATTATTTACAGCTCTGAAATAGGTTAATTGAGGTAGTAATAGGGGAGGACAGAAAGGCAGCGAGTGCAGACCTTGATGGAAGGCAGAGTTTTGACAGGATGGGTAACACAGACACTTAGAGCAGAACAAGATTTTGCTCAAGGAAAACTTTATCTAATTTTTTTTTTTTTTTTTTTCAACAAGTCGGCCGTCTCCCACCGAAGCAGGGTGACCCAAAAAAGAAAGAAAATACCCAAAAAGAAAATACTTTCATCATCATTCAACACTTTCACCACACTCACACATTATCACTGTTTTTGCAGAGGTGCTCAGAATACAACAGTCTAGAAGCATACACATATAAAGATACACAACATATCCCTCCAAACTGCCAATATCCCAAACCCCTCCTTTAAAGTGCAGGCATTGTACTTCCCATTTCCAGGACTCAAGTCCGACTATATGAAAATAACCGGTTTCCCTGAATCCCTTCACTAAATATTACCCTGCTCACACTCCAACAGATCGTCAGGTCCCAAGTACCATTCGTCTCCATTCACTCCTATCTAACACGCTCACGCACGCTTGCTGGAAGTCCAAGCCCCTTACCCACAAAACCTCCTTTACCCCCTCTCTCCAACCCTTTCGAGGACGACCCCTACCCCGCCTTCCTTCCCCTATAGATTTATATGCTTTCCATGTCATTCTACTTTGATCCATTCTCTCTAAATGACCAAACCACCTCAACAACCCCTCTTCTGCCCTCTGACTAATACTTTTATTAACTCCACACCTTCTCCTAATTTCCACACTCCGAATTTTCTGCATAATATTTACACCACACATTGCCCTTAAACAGGACATCTCCACTGCCTCCAACCGTCTCCTCGCTGCTGCATTTACCACCCAAGCTTCACACCCATATAAGAGTGTTGGTACTACTATACTTTCATACATTCCCTTCTTTGCCTCCATAGATAACGTTTTTTGACTCCACATATACCTCAACGCACCACTCACCTTTTTTCCCTCATCAATTCTATGATTAACCTCATCCTTCATAAATCCATCCACCGACACGTCAACTCCCAAGTATCTGAAAACATTCACTTCTTCCATACTCCTCCTCCCCAATTTGATATCCAATTTTTCTTTATCTAAATCATTTGACACCCTCATCACCTTACTCTTTTCTATGTTCACTTTCAACTTTCTACCTTTACACACATTCCCAAACTCATCCACTAACCTTTGCAATTTTTCTTTAGAATCTCCCATAAGCACAGTATCATCAGCAAAAATTAACTGTGTCAATTCCCATTTTGAATTTGATTCCCCATAATTTAATCCCACCCCTCTCCCAAACACCCTAGCATTTACTTCCTTTACAACCCCATCTATAAATATATTAAACAACCATGGTGACATTACACATCCCTGTCTAAGACCTACTTTTACCAGGAAGTAGTCTCCCTCTCTTCTACACACCCTAACCTGAGCCTCACTATCCTCATAAAAACTCTTTACAGCATTTAATAACTTACCACCTATTCCATATACTTGCAACATCTGCCACGTTGCTCCTCTATCCACTCTATCATATGCCTTTTCTAAATCCATAAATGCAATAAAAACTTCCCTATCTTTATCTAAATACTGTTCACATATATGCTTCAATGTAAACACCTGATCTACACATCCCCTACCCACTCTAAAACCTCCTTGCTCATCCGCAATCCTACATTCTGTCTTACCTCTAATTCTTTCAATTATAACCCTACCGTACACTTTTCCTGGTATACTCAGTAAGCTTATTCCTCTATAATTTTTACAGTCTCTTTTGTCCCTTTTCCCTTTATATAAAGGGACTATACATGCTCTCTGCCAATCCCTAGGTACCTTCCCCTCTTTCATACATTTATTAAACAAAAGTACCAACCACTCCAACACTATATTCCCCCCTGCTTTTAACATTTCTGTCATGATCCCATCAGTTCCAGCTGCTTTACCCCCTTTCATTTTACGTAATGCCTCACGAACCTCCCCCACACTTACATTCTGCTCTTCTTCACTCCTAAAAGATGGTATACCTCCCTGACCAGTGCATGAAATTACTGCCTCTGTTTCTTCCTTAACATTTAAAAGTTCCTCAAAATATTCTCGCCATCTACCCAATACCTCCATCTCCCCATCTATTAACTCCCCTACTCTGTTTTTAACTGACAAATCCATATTTTCCCTAGGCTTTCTTAACTTGTTTAACTCACTCCAAAATTTTTTCTTATTTTCATTAAAATTTCTTGACAGTGCCTCTCCCACTCTATCATCTGCTCTCCTTTTGCACTCTCTCACCACTCTCTTTACCTTTCTTTTACTCTCCATATACTCTGCTCTTCTTATAACACTTCTGCTTTGTAAAAACCTCTCATAAGCTACCTTTTTCTCTTTTATCACACCCTTTACTTCATCATTCCACCAATCACTCCTCTTTCCTCCTGCCCCCACCCTCCTATAACCACAAACTTCTGCCCCACATTCTAATACTGCATTTTTAAAACTATTCCAACCCTCTTCAACCCCCCCACTACTCATCTTTGCACTAGCCCACCTTTCTGCCAATAGTCGCTTATATCTCACCCGAACTGCCTAATATTAACAAAATTTATTTATTAATTTTTTTATTTATTTTATGTCTTTGCAAACAGTACATTGAGATTTTGTATTTACAATAGTGGGTTGTAATACAAAGAGAGCCTCTATTATGCCTAGGCATTATGTGCCAACTTAACATTATTGGCTTACAGACTACTTAACACTAAGGAGTATATCATAGTTGTACAGTAGGATAGTAATTATTTCATAGTTGTACAGTAGAATATTAATTATAAATGAATCAAAATTTGTATAATACAAAGATATACAGTATTTTTATTCTAAAATGCTTTTTGTGAAAACAATGATTCAATTATATTCCTGTCAACAATGGATAAAAGGTTCAATGTGATTGTTTCAGTTATGATGTGGGAGTACATAGGTGAGTAAATGTGTACTGAGTATTTAGCATTTAGTCTAGGGTGATTAAGTGACTTATGAGAAGAGTCTTAAATTGATTTTCAGACTGGGTTACTTTAATATCTTCTGGTAATGAATTCCATATTTTGGGGCCCTTTATGTGCATAGAGTTTTTACACAGTGTGATATGGACATGAGGTAAGCTCTTTTGAGCAAAACATTGTTCTAACAAATAAATAGATGATATTGTAACAGTGTTAGATATTTTGTTAAAACTCAAACATGAATAAATTAATGGTGAGTGATACTAATTATATTTAGGATGGTAATGTGTGTTTATGTTTTCACCTATTTAAGGGTACAGGGGGTCAGTTCTCAAATCCTGGCCCCAGTTCTTAACTTGCCACCCCAGATTCACTCCCTCCTGATCTCATGAGTGAGTGCATGCGCATGCATGTGTGCATGTGCATGCATGTGTATGGGTACATGTAGTATATGCTTGTAAAAGTATTTGCCTGTTTACCCATGTGTATGTGTTGGCATGGGTGTATGTTTTTCTCAGATGACTCCCTTGCCTTTCATATTCACAGGGTTTTTCCTAATGTGATAATGACTCCCAAAGACTGTCCTAACAGTATAGTGACAAAGTTTCCTAACCCTGAATCAAATGAAACCTGACATTGCCTATTCCTTACCAGATATACTGTATCTGTATGTCTGCCTGTGGCTCCCTCCTAGGTATACTGTGTCTGTCTGTTTGCCTGTGGCTCCCTCCTAGGTATACTGTGTCTGTCTACGTATGGCTCCCTTGGTCCCTGAAAATCTGGTGAGTATGTAATGTGCTTGCATTATGCTAGTTCATCCTGTTCGCACATACACAAGAGTAATCCTGCACACATGTACCCATCAAAATAATTCTTTGCACTTGGACAATTTTGGCAAGCTTTAAGGCAGGCCAGGGATTTGCTCTGTGACCCTACACATCTACCACCACATATAGTGAGATGATGATGTCCTCTCTCTGTTCCGTAGAAGTCTTCACCACACACAGAGTTTATCATACACCTGGCACCGTCCTCCCTAGCTGACCACACTCGGCCTAGTGTACTCCACTTGTGCCCTGGGAAGTTATCTTATATTTTTTTATTCCTCACCTCTTGATCACTTCCTGGCAACCATGTACAGTAACTACACTCTGCACCTTCACTCTGCTGTCACATCTGATTTCTTTTTCTTCTTTTATTGCCACCCCTCTTTTTGTATTAACCCCTCAACATCCAAACGTATATATACGTTCTTATGCGTAGCACCCCAAACATATATATATATATATATATATATATACACGTTTTAATTTTCCTGCATCCAAATTTGGCATGATTGGCCTGAGATGCCTGGTCAGCATAGAATGGGTCTTAACACTCGGTGTGTGCAGTATTAAAAAATCTGGGACCACTTAGTACCTTGTGGGAGTACAGGGCCGCCATTGCAAATCCGGCAATCAGTTATTCGGTTCCTTCCGTTATTCGGCATTAATTTTGGCTAGCATAATTTCAAATTTCCAGGGTCGCCACACCAACCTGCTGGTACTGTTTGGTGGCACTACTTGATGCATAAGTCATTCCAATTTCTTTTTCTCCATTTATTGTTTTAACCTGCTTACTTTTAGCCCTAGCCATGGTTCCAATGAATAAAAGAAATGCTTCTCATTATGTAAAGCACCTACACAGTACATTATCCATTAAAGATAAGGTGGCTTTGAAGCCACTGTCGGTTGTCATGAACTCAGTCTCATCAAGCAGGAGAATATGGTTTATTACGCTAATATCAACATTACAGCTTATTTGCCTATCACAATTGATCTAATATGACATAAGAAACAATATAAATAACATAAAACATGTTAAATACTCCAGAATGAATAATATTTGGCATAACACCGAGCAGTTCGACGGAGGTATGAAGAGGATATGGTATACCAATACCATTCTCCTATCCCTGTCTTGGGGTTTATATTAGAGAAAACAGAGTGTAGCACAGGGCTAACTGTGATATACACTCGTACTGCACCATAAACCTGAAACAAAAGTTTTTTTTTTATTATTATTATCACACTGGCCGCTTCCCACCAAGGCAGGGTGGCCCGAAAAAGAAAAACTTTCACCATCATTCACTCCATCACTGTCTTGCCAGAAGGGTGCTTTACACTACAGTTTTTAAACTGCAACATTAACACCCCTCCTTCAGAGTGCAGGCACTGTACTTCCCATCTCCAGGACTCAAGTCCGGCCTGCCGGTTTCCCTGAATCCCTTCATAAATGTTACTTTGCTCACACTCCAACAGCACGTCAAGTATTAAAAACCATTTGTCTCCATTCACTCCTATCAAACACGCTCACGCATGCCTGCTGGAAGTCCAAGCCCCTCGCACACAAAACCTCCTTTACCCCCTCCCTCCAACCCTTCCTAGGCCGACCCCTACCCCGCCTTCCTTCCACTACAGACTGATACACTCTTGAAGTCATTCTGTTTCGCTCCATTCTCTCTACATGTCCGAACCACCTCAACAACCCTTCCTCAGCCCTCTGGACAACAGTTTTGGTAATCCCGCACCTCCTCCTAACTTCCAAACTACGAATTCTCTGCATTATATTCACACCACACATTGCCCTCAGACATGACATCTCCACTGCCTCCAGCCTTCTCCTCGCTGCAACATTCATCACCCACGCTTCACACCCATATAAGAGCGTTGGTAAAACTATACTCTCATACATTCCCCTCTTTGCCTCCAAGGACAAAGTTCTTTGTCTCCACAGACTCCTAAGTGCACCACTCACTCTTTTTCCCTCATCAATTCTATGATTCACCCATCTTTCATAGACCCATCCACTGACACGTCCACTCCCAAATATCTGAATACATTCACCTCCTCCATACTCTCTCCCTCCAATCTGATATTCAATCTTTCATCACCTAATCTTTTTGTTATCCTCATAACCTTACTCTTTCCTGTATTCACCTTTAATTTTCTTCTTTTGCACACCCTACCAAATTCATCCACCAATCTCTGCAGCTTCTCTTCAGAATCTCCCAAGAGCACAGTGTCATCAGCAAAGAGCAGCTGTGACAACTCCCACTTTGTGTGTGATTCTTTATCTTTTAACTCCACGCCTCTTGCCAAGACCCTCGCATTTACTTCTCTTACAACCCCATCTATAAATATATTAAACAACCACGGTGACATCACACATCCTTGTCTAAGGCCTACTTTTACTGGGAAAAAATTTCCCTCTTTCCTACATACTCTAACTTGAGCCTCACTATCCTCGTAAAAACTCTTCACTGCTTTCAGTAACCTACCTCCTACACCATACACTTGCAACATCTGCCACATTGCCCCCCTATCCACCCTGTCATACTCCTTTTCCAAATCCATAAATGAAACAAAGACCTCTTTAGCCTTATCTAAATACTGTTCACTTATATGTTTCACTGTAAACACCTGGTCCACACACCCCCTACCTTTCCTAAAGCCTCCTTGTTCATCTGCTATCCTATTCTCCGTCTTACTCTTAATTCTTTCAATTATAACTCTACCATACACTTTACCAGGTACACTCAACAGATTTATCCCCCTATAATTTTTGCACTCTCTTTTATCCCCTTTGCCTTTATACAAAGGAACTATGCATGCTCTCTGCCAATCCCTAGGTACCTTACCCTCTTCCATACATTTATTAAATAATTGCACCAACCACTCCAAAACTATATCCCCACCTGCTTTTAACATTTCTATCTTTATCCCATCAATCCCGGCTGCCTTACCCCCTTTCATTTTACATACTGCCTCACGAACTTCCCCCACACTCACAACTGGCTCTTCCTCACTCCTACAAGATGTTATTCCTCCTTGCCCTATACACGAAATCACAGCTTCCCTATCTTCATCAACATTTAACAATTCCTCAAAATATTCCCTCCATCTTCCCAATACCTCTAACTCTCCATTTAATAACTCTCCTCTCCTATTTTTAACTGACAAATCCATTTGTTCTCTAGACTTTCTTAACTTGTTAATCTCACTCCAAAACTTTTTCTTATTTTCAACAAAATTTGTTGATAACATCTCACCCACTCTCTCATTTGCTCTCTTTTTACATTGCTTCACCACTCTCTTAACCTCTCTCTTTTTCTCCATATACTCTTCCCTCCTTGCATCACTTCTACTTTGTAAAAACTTCTCATATGCTAACTTTTTCTCCCTTACTACGCTCTTTACATCATCATTCCACCAATCGCTCCTCTTCCCTCCTGCACCCACTTTCCTGTAACCACAAACTTCTGCTGAACACTCTAACACTACATTTTTAAACCTACCCCATACCTCTTCGACCCCATTGCCTATGCTCTCATTAGCCCATCTATCCTCCAATAGCTGTTTATATCTTCCCCTAACTGCCTCCTCTTTTAGTTTATAAACCTTCACCTCTCTCTTCCCTGATGCTTCTATTCTCCTTGTATCCCATCTACCTTTTACTCTCAGTGTAGCTACAACTAGAAAGTGATCTGATATATCTGTGGCCCCTCTATAAACATGTACATCCTGAAGTCTACTCAACAGTCTTTTATCTACCAATACATAATCCAACAAACTACTGTCATTTCGCCCTACATCATATCGTGTATACTTATTTATCCTCTTTTTCTTAAAATATGTATTACCTATAACTAAACCCCTTTCTATACAAAGTTCAATCAAAGGGCTCCCATTATCATTTACACCTGGCACCCCAAACTTACCTACCACACCCTCTCTAAAAGTTTCTCCTACTTTAGCATTCAGGTCCCCTACCACAATTACTCTCTCACTTGGTTCAAAGGCTCCTATACATTCACTTAACATCTCCCAAAATCTCTCTCTCTCCTCTGCATTCCTCTCTTCTCCAGGTGCATACACGCTTATTATGACCCACTTCTCGCATCCAACCTTTACTTTAATCCACATAATTCTTGAATTTACACATTCATATTCTCTTTTCTCCTTCCATAACTGATCATTTAACATTACTGCTACCCCTTCCTTTGCTCTAACTCTCTCAGATACTCCAGATTTAATCCCATTTATTTCCCCCCACTGAAACTCTCCTACCCCCTTCAGCTTTGTTTCGCTTAGAGCCAGGACATCCAACTTCTTTTCATTCATAACATCAGCAATCATCTGTTTCTTGTCATCCGCACTACATCCACGCACATTTAAGCATCCCAGTTTTATAAAGTTTTTCTTCTTCTCTTTTTTAGTAAATGTATACAGGAGAAGGGGTTACTAGCCCATTGCTCCCGGCATTTTAGTCGCCTCATACGACACGCATGGCTTACGGAGGAAAGATTCTTTTCCACTTCCCCATGGACAATAGAAGAAATAAAAAAGAACAAGAGCTATTTAGAAAAAGGAGAAAAACCTAGATGTATGTATATATATATATATGCATGTGCGTGTCTGTGAAGTGTGACCAAAGTGTAAGTAGGAGAAGCAAGATATCCCTGTTATCTAGCGTGTTTATGAGACAGAAAAAGAAACCAGCAATCCTACCATCATGCAAAACAGTTACAGGTTTTTGTTTCACAGTCATTTGGCAGGACGGTAGTACTTCCCTGGGTGGTTGCTGTCTACCAACCTACTACCTATATAGATTATCACACATAGCAGCATATGTGTAGAGAACCTAGGATAACCCAAAAAAAATCAACGTGGCTTATTTTTAGTACCTGGCTTGGGTTAGCCATATATGATTTTTGGTAAATATTCGATTCCCAGCCAGGCTAGAAACATTATGCGTGTTTCTTTACACCTGTTGTCTATGTTTACCCATCAGTAAATGGGTACCTGGGTGTTAGCCGACTAGTGTGGGTGTTATCCTGGGACACTGACCTAATTTTCTTGAAATACTCTGCATAACAAGCGGCTTTCTATACAGTAGAATGTCACTGATGTCAGCTAGGCCTGTATACCTTGTACATGTATGTGTAGTAAATAGATATTATTATTATTATTATTATTATTATTATTATTATTATTATTATTTTCTCAGTTGTTTGTTGGGTTATCTTATTCAAACTTGGGCAATGTATGATGGAAAGATACTTCTTCACGTACACCAAAAATGAAAGAAATCAGACCATAAATAGCGGAGTTCACTTCTCAGCCATTAGCAGCCGCTTAGCAGTATATTTTTGCGTGGTTGTTATGGTTATATTCTCATTTTTTCGGTCTCATTTGATAGAATGAAAGATATATTACAGAAATAGATATGATTTTGATTGCTTTCTTGATGAAAAGTACCTTGAAATTGCACTCACAGTAACGAAAATGTTCTATTCTTTAGCGAAGCTCAAGAGTAAACAAATGACTTCGCTGTCCAATACCTGTCCACCTACCAGTCCAAATTCCAGTACGGAGTCAAGAATGGTTTGACATTATTTATACAATTATTACAATAATGCAGCAGTCTGCATAACAGTAAATCTTCTATTTTTTTTTTTTTTTGTGAATAAAAATTCCAAATGGTAAGCAAGAGTAATATGAGAGGGGCCTGTAGCCGTGACTAATGAACAGAGAAAATGTTATTTTAGTGCCAGGAATGTCTGCATTGTTTATTCTGGATCCTATTTTGAAATTGGCATCTGTTAAAATTTGTGTGAAATCGGTCAAATTGCCAACTTCTGACCACTTTATTGAGTAGTTGAAACATGTGAATGGGTGATTTCTTGTACTCAGTCGACAGATTAGAAGTAAGTAAATAAGTAAGTTTATTCAGGTATACACAAATACAGTTACATAGATTATCATACATAGCAGTGTATGTATAGAGAACCTAGGATAACACAGGAAAGTCAGACAAAGTGACTTATTTCCATTACCTGGCTTGGGCTTGCCATACATGATTTTTGGTAAATATTTTTTTTTCTCGGTTGTTTGTTGGGCTATCTCATTGAAACTTGGGCAATGTATGATGGAAAGATGCTTCTTAACGTACAACAAAAATAAAAAAGACGGACGATAAATAAGGGCGTTAATTTCTCAGCCATTAGCCGCCTCTTTGCAGTATATTTTCGTATGGTTTTTATGGTTGTATTCTCATTTTTTTGGACTCATTTGATAGAATGGAAGATATATTACAGAAATAGACATGATTTTGATTGCTTTCATGACGAAAAGTATCTTGAAATTGAGCTCAAAGTAGCGGAAATGTTCGATTTTTGTCGATGTTCAATGAACTGTGTAAGTCAAGTTGGTTAATTATATTAAGTGTATTCTAACCTAACCACTCTGTAATCCGGCAAACTCAGTAATCCGGCACACTACAGGTCACAGTGATGCCGGATTTGTGATGGAGGACCTGTACCAGTTAAATTGAGCCCCAGCTAGAGCAGACAAATAGACAGACAGAAATGTTGGTGTACCAGTGAAAACAAAGGGAGGGCAATGCTCATCAAATGTCACCTCTAATCTTTTCTTATCAGCTGCACCCTCCCCCACCCTCGTGTATGCTCATCAAATGTCAGCTCTTATCAGATGTTATCTCATCTTATCATGTCACTGTCAGGGGTGGACTTCGTTTTTCATGCTGGAAGGGAACTTATTATTACCTATTATTATTATTATGTATCACCATCATCACCATCCTCCTCCCCCACCTCCTCTCCCTCCTCCTCCCCATCCTGCTCCCCCGCCTCCTCTCCCTACTCCTCCCCCACCTCCTCCCCCTCCTCCTCCCCCTCCTCCCCCACCTCCTCTCCCTCCTCCTCCCCATCCTGCTCCCCCGCCTCCTCTCCCTACTCCTCCCCCTCCTCCTCCCCCTCCTCCTCCCCCTCCTCCCCTCCTCCTCCCCCCTCCTCCTCCCCCCTCCTCCTCCCCCCTCCTCCCCCCTCCTCCTCCCCCTCCTCCTCCCCCTCCTCCTCCCCCTCCCCCCCTCCTCCTCCCCCTCCTCCTCCCCCTCCCCCTCCTCCCCCTCCACCTCCCCCTTCTCCTCCCCCTTCTCCCCCTCCTCCTCCCCCTCCTCCTCCCCCCTCCTCCTCCCCCTCCTCCTCTCCCTCCTCCTTCCCCTCCTTCTCCCCCTCCTCCTCCCCCTCCTCCTCCCCCCTCCTCCCCTCCTCCTCCCCCTCCTCCCCTCCTCCTCCCCCTCCACCTCCCCACCTCCCCCTCCCCACTTCCCCTCCTCCTCCTCCCCCTCCCCACTTCCCCTCCTCCCCCTCCCCCTCCTCCCCCTCCCCCTCCTCCTCCCCCTCCTCCTCCCCCTCCTCCCCCTCCTCCTCCCCCTCCTCCCCCTCCCCCTCCCCTCCTCCCCCTCCCCCTCCCCACCTCCCCCTCCCCACCTCCCCCTCCTCCTCCCCCTCCTCCCTCTCCTCCCCCTCCCCCTCCCCCTCCCCCTCCCCCTCCTCCTCCCCCTCCTCTTCCCCCTCCTCCCCCTCCTCCCCTCCTCCTCCCCCTCCACCTCCCCACCTCCCCCTCCCTACTTCCCCTCCTCCTCCTCCCCCTCCCCACTTCCCCTCCTCCCCCTCCCCCTCCTCCTCCCCCTCCTCCTCCCCCTCCTCCTCCCCCTCCTCCCCCTCCTCCCCCCTCCCCCTCCCCCTCCCCCTCCCCCCCTCCTCCCCCTCCCCCCCTCCCCCCTCCCCCTCCCCCTCCTCCTCCCCCTCCTCCTCCCCCTCCTCCTCCCCCTCCTCCTCCCCTCCTCCTCCCCCTCCTCCCCCTCCTCCTCCCCCTCCTCCTCCCCTCCTCCCCCTCCTCCCCCTCCCCCTCCTCCTCCTCCCCCTCCTCCCCCTCCCCCTCCTCCTCCTCCTCCTCCTCCTCCTCCTCCTCCTCCTCCTCCTCCTCCTCCTCCTCTTCCTCTTCTTCCTCCTCCTCCAAGGCAGGTGTAAATGTCAATCTGTCAATGTGTTTGTGACAGTTTGAGTACAATTTCAGTACCTAGCACTAATGTCAAAACAAAGATTGGTTATGAAATGACAAGAACTACTTTAAATTGTAATTATCACAACATAAAAATTATATAAAATAATATGAAAATAGAAAAAAAGGTATATCGGCAACACTTCTGCAAGCGACAGGACTCCATGTTGCCGTCACATGAGCATCCAGTGCCAACTTCTCTGCCTCATATTCTGTAAGTACTGACCCTAATTTTTTTTTATTCTGAAACTTAAAAAATGTGCTCTTTTTCTATTTTTTTTTTTTAAATCGTGGCGCTGCGCGAGTGAGCGTATATATACGTTTGGACCATTTAAGCCTTTTTTAAGGGTTAATGTATAATTAAAATTCACCACTTCATAACCTGTATTTAGTTTGAAGTAGTTTGTATGCATTAGGATTAGTCTGCCCGAAATGCTCAGGCATGTTAGTGTCTTTCTTTGCTTAACAATATTTTACTACATGTAAACTACACCCTAGGTAGTAAGTTGGTAGACAGCAACTGCCCAGGAAGGTACTACCATCCTGCCAGGTGAGTGTGAAACAAAAACCTGTAATTGTTTTACACGATGGTAGGATTGCTGGTGTCTTTTTTCTGTCTCGTAAATATGCAAGATTTTGGGTACGTCTTGCTACTTCTACTTACTCTAAGGTCACATTACACATGTACTCACCCAATTAGGTGAGTACATGTATGTACAAGTATTTATATACACACCCTTCTGGGTTTTCTTCTTTCTTACTAGTTCTTGTTTATTTCCTCTTATCTCCATGGGGAAGTGGAACAGAATTCTTCCTCCCTAAGCCATGAGTGTCATAAGAGGTGACTAAAATGCTGGGAGCAAGGGGCTGGTACTCCCTTTTCCCTATACATTATTAAATTTAAAAAGAGAAATGTTTGTTTTTCATTTTGGTCGCACTGCCTTCATGGGATAGAGCCGGTTTGTCAAAAAAAAAAAAAAAATGTAAACTACAGAGTATACAGTAGGACCCCACATGTACGGCAGGTTAGGTTCCAGGATACCGCTGGAAAACAGACATTGCCAAAAAGCAGAACACCATTTTTTCCCACTTATAAATGCTTATAAATGCCAGACGACACTTTTACTCTAACTTATTTTAAGTTAGTAATAGAACTACATACACAGTACATTCATTACTTATCTTAAAATATTTGTAGTCTTAATGTAGGACAAGAGGTGAGTAGTACTTATTTGTAGGAGGTCTAGTGTAGGTAGCCCTGTCTCCCCGTCCCGAACTGAATACAGGTCGGCCATCATTAATCCGGCAATCAGTTTTCCCGGTTCCATCAGTAATCCGGCACTAATTTTGGCTAGCATAATTTCAAATTTCATTATTATGCTCACTCAGAAATTGTGCAGATGGTTGTAAATCCACAACAGCAAGCCAATGGAGGAGAAAGCAGTGATGAAACAGGAAAATTTAGCAGAAAGAGTCTCTGTTAATAGATTAATTAAGTGTACTTTAACCTAACCACTCTGTAATCTGGCAAACTCACTAATCCAGCACACTACAGGTCCCATTGATGCCGGATTAGTGATGGCTGACCTGTATATGATATTTAACCCTTTCAGGGTTTCTGACATACTAGTACAGCTTGCATACCAGAGTTATTGACATACTAGTACACCTAAATTCTAGCGCCTTCAAATCTAGCAAGAGAAAGCTGGTAGGCCTACATATGAAAGAATGGGTTTATGTGGTCAGTGTGCACAGTATAAAAAAATCCTGCAGCACACAGTGGGTAAAGAGAAAAAAAAACTTTGTGTTTTTGGTTTAAAACAGTGGCTTTGCACTGTATTTTTGTATGGTATTTATGGTTGTATTCTAGTTTTCCTGGTCTCATTTTATAGAATGGAAGACATATTACAGAAATTGAGATGATTTTGACTGGTTTTATAATAAAAAGTACCTTGAAATTGAGCTCAAAGTAGCAGAAATGTTCGATTTTTGCCAAAGTTCAAAAGTAAACAAATCATACTATGTGTCCAATACACATCAACTGGCGAGTCTAATATTCTTTCACAAGTGCGCTGATATTATTTGTACCATTTCTACACTAATGCAGTAGTCTGCATAACAGTAAATCTTCTATTTTTTTGTGAGAATAAAAATTCAGAGTGGAAAGCAAAAGAATGTAAGAAGGGCGTGGGGATGTGACTAATAAACAGAGGAAATGTTATTTTAGTGCCAGGAATGTCTCTTGTTTATTCTGGACCCTATTCGGAAATTGGCATCTTTTGAAATTTGTGTGAAATTGGCAAAATTGCTAAATTCTGACCACTATCAGAGCATAAATAATGGAGTTCACTTCTCAGCAATTAGCCACCCCTTAGCGGTATTTTCGTATGGTTTTTATGGTTGTATTCTCATTTTTTGGTCTCATTTGATAGAATGGAAGATATATTACTGAAATAGATATGATTTTGATTGCTTTCACGATGAAAAGTACCTTGAAATTAAGCTCAACGAGGGAGAAATGCTCGTTTGCTTGACTATGTTCAAGAGTAAACAAGTGACGTCATTGTCCATTCCAATATGCAGTCATGAATGGGTTGACATTATTTATACGATTATTGCAATAAGGCATAACAGTAAATCTTATATTTTTTGTGTGAATAAAAATTACAAATTTTTTATATTGTAATAATAATAATATGTATAATAATAATATATATTTATTTATTTATATTTATTTATTTATTATTAATTTGAACATGATACAGTGAAGTACAAAGGAATACAGTTATTACAGTGCATATATTATATATATTTTTTTTTTTTTTTCAACAAGTCGGCCATCTCCACCGAGGCAGGGTGACCCAAAAAAGAAAGAAAATCCCCAAAAAAGAAAATACTTTCATCATCATTCAACACTTTCACCACACTCACACATTATCACTGCTTTTGCAGAGGTGCTCAGAATACAACAGTTTAGAAGCATATATGTATAAAGATACACAACATATCCCTCCAAACTGCCAATATCCCAAACCCCTCCTTTAAAGTGTAGGCATTGTACTTCCCATTTCCAGGACTCAAGTCCGACTATATGAAAATAACCGGTTTCCCTGAATCCCTTCACTAAATATTACCCTGCTCACACTCCAACAGATCGTCAGGTCCCAAGTATCATTCGTCTCTATTCACTCCTATCTAACACGCTCATGCACGCTTGCTGGAAGTCCAAGCCCCTCGCCCACAAAACCTCCTTTACCCCCCTCTTTCCAACCCTTTTGAGGACGACCCCTACCCCTCCTTCCTTCCCCTATATATTTATATGCTTTCCATGTCATTCTACTTTGATCCATTCTCTCTAAATGACCAAACCACCTCAACAATAATAATAATAATAATAATACAATAATAATAATATAATATGTATAATAATAATACATGTATAATAATAATAATGTACTACATAATAGCAATTATAATAACAGATGGCTTCAAAAGGCCATCTCTAGATGGCAGTGTTTCCCACAACAAACAGGGAACAGTTGTGGCCACCTTCACTTGCTGTATAATGGCATATTTTATTCATTGTAGAGTACAGTAGGGCCCCGCTTTACAGCGTTTTGCTTTACGGCGTTCCACTAATACGGTCATTTCAAATTATGACCAAAACTCGCTATACGGCTCCCCCCACCTGACTTTCTAATATGGTCACCGCGCCCCACCTGGTTTGTTTACATTCTCTGTGGGATCCGTAAGCTCTAAGTCTCTCCATTTTGTCTGGAAACTCCAAAATTTCAAGTGTTTTTAAAAGTTATTTCATATTTTATATATACTCTGATAATTATACTTACGTTTACCTGTACCTAAATAAACTTACACACTGTGCTGGCGTGCAGGTACACATTAAAATCAGTAAGAGTGTCTTAGGTCTCCAGACGTCATATTAGTAATGATAATAATAATCACCGAGTCTCATTTAAATGTCGTGTATTACGTTAATATGCACATTTTCATTAATCCATCCATGATATTTTTTTCAAAATTATATAATAAACATGATACATAACATATAATGATGATAAACACACCCCACAATAGAATAAATAAACATAAATATGAGATGTGGTAGCCAGATAACTTGTACAAGTGACGCCAAGAATAACATTTTCTCTAATCCTCTCCTAGATACGATACTACGTGCCGCAAACTGCCCTTCTCTCACTATACCATTCACTTATATATCCACTTATATATTCACTTATATATTCACTTGTATATCCATACCTCACTTATGCTATCTGTGCTTGGGGTTCAACTGCAGCAACACACCTAAAGCCAATAATAACCCATCAAAAAGCCGCAGTAAGAATAATCACTAAATCCCATCCCTGGCAACACCCCCCCACCCACTCTTCATAGATCTAAACTTACTCCCTGTTCGGAACATCCACACTTACTACTGTGCAATCTATATCTACAGGACCTTAAATTCCAATATTAACCTTGACCTAAAATGCTTTCTTGATAGTTGTGACAGGATCCACAGGCATAACACCAGACACAAACATCTCTATGACATTCCCCGTGTTTGACTAAACCTTTACAAAAATTCAATGTATTTCAAAAGACCTAAAATCTGGAACACCCTACCTGAAAACTCTAGAACTGCAGACACATTCATCGCTTTCAAAACTACAGTTAGAAAACATCTTATCTCCCTGATACACCCCGGCAACTAACTACATGATAACCACCTGGTGGTTCACAATTACACTCACTCACCCACTGACTATAAACCCAGAAATACTAATCTTAATCTTAAAATAATGAATCCTAACTAGTCATAAGTTTGCCTATGATACTCCAATATAGACACTTTGTATTGTGCCATAACAAAAGCATTCACATTGCTAAACTCACAAATTATGATGTAGTCACTTAGCCTTAATACCATAATCTGTAAGGATTTAATGTTAAGAATTAATCTAAGTCTGCCCGAAATGCCTAGCCATGCTAGGTGTCCTAGTGGCCCCCTCTGTAATTAGTATTTTATAACATGTAAACCACACAATACACAAAACCTGTAAACCCCACATTGTAACCCTTATAGGGAATAAACTTGAATTGAATCTAACATAAGAGAAAATGTGTTACCGGGGGTAACTGTAGAAAATTATTCCTTTCGTATGTATGTATGCCAGGTATACACAAATACAGTTACATAGATTATCATACATAATAGCATATGTGTAGAGAACCTAGGATAACCCAAAAAAGTCAGTCAGAGTGACTTATTTCCATTGCCTTCACTCAGAGCGTCATTTCTTCTCAAAATGATGTTACATGAGAATGGGAGTGTTCTTCTTTATTTATTCTACCGTATCAATTTAGAGACAACTTGTACACAATGTAACTTGTACACAAACCAGACGTGTACACTTTGTTTGTTTACAAAACTTACCTTTGCCTGGTTTGTTTACAAAACTTACCTTGGCCTGGTTTGTTTACAAAACTTACCTTCGCCTGGTTTGCTTACGTAACTCGGCACCTGTCCTCTCTCATGCACTCATTCCTTCTCTCTTTCATTTATTCGTTTTATCTCATTTATTTACTCCTGACCATACATTAAGACTACAAATATTGTAAGGTAAGTAATGAGGGAACTGTATATACATTTTATCGCTCTGGGATGCTTAAATATCATAGAATAGTATGTGTGGGTGGGTTGGCCTGGTATGGTAGCCTGGCTGGCTACCATATTTATATATTTATTTATTTATTTATTTATTAATTTGAACATGATACAGTGAAGTACAATGTTATTACAGTGCAACATACCAAAGCCCCTTGTATGCAGAGCTTTATGAGCAGGCTTAAAATTAACTTAAGATTAACTAAGCAATGATATATTCAGTGGTAAAAACATTATTGTGAACAGATAACAATTTAGTACAAATGAGTATTACAAAGACAGGTCATATGGTCATTTACTGTGTTGCTGAGCATTCAGTAGAATGTAGTACGTACATATTTTGTTAGGTAATGTAATTAAAAAAATAAAAGTTTGATTGGGTCACAGGTTAGACATTTATGCTATACAATAATGAGAAAACATTTACAAGATACAATTTATGAGATACAGTTATTCAGTGTTTATTTAGTTGTGGGTGAGTAAGTGATTTTTGAGAAGAGACTTGAATTTATAAACAGACAGTGTTTCTTTTATATTCACAGGTAATGAATTCCAGATTTTAGGGCCTTTTATGTGCATTGAGTTTTTGCATAGCATGAGATAGACTCGAGGAATATTAAAGAGTGATCTGTGCCTTGTGTTATGGTCGTGTGTTCTGTTGAGGTTGGTAAGGAGACATTTGAGGGGAGGGTTTATATCAGAATTAAGTGTTCTATGAATGTAGTAGGTGCAGTAAGAAGTATGGATGTTTTGAATGGCGAGTAGGTTTAGAGTTTTGAATACAGTGGACCCTCGACTAACGCTATTAATCCGTTCCTGAGAGCTCATCGTTAGTCAAAATAATCGTTAGTCAAGTTAATTTTCCCCATAAGAAATAATGGAAATCAAATTAATCCGTGCAAGACACCCAAAAGTATTGAAAAAAAAAATTTTTAACACATGAAATATTAATTTTAATACACACAAACTGAAGAAGACATGCACAGTTACATGACACTTACCTTTATTGAAGATCTGGTGATGATTGATGGGATGGGAAGAGGGGAGTGTGTTGATGGTCTTAGTGTTTAGAAGGGGATTCCTCTTCCATTAGGACTTGAGGTGGCAAGTCCTTTTTCGGGGTTACTTCCCTTCTTCTTTTAATGCCACTAGGACCAGCTTGAGAGTCACTGGACCTCTGTCACACAACATATCTGCCCATAGAGGCCTGTACCTCCTGTTTCTTTATGACATTCCTAAAGTGTTTCACAACATTGTCAGTGTCACCATTAAACACTTGTTCAGGTTTCAGTCCTTCACTGTCTATGTACTCCTTGAATTCCTGCACATATTTTTCAGCTGCTTTTTGGTCCAAACTGGCAGCCTCACCATGCCTTATCACACTATGTATGCCACTACGATTCTTAAATCTCTCAAACCAACCTTTGCTGGCCTTAAATTCACTCACATCACCACTAGTTGCTGGCATTTTTCTAATTAAATCGTCATGCAACTTCCTAGCCTTTTCACATATGATCGCTTGAGAGATGCTATCTCCTGCTATCTGTTTTTCGTTTATCCATACCAATAACAGTCTCTCAACATCTTCTATCACTTGCGATCTCAGTTTCGAAAACATAGTTGCACCTTTGGCAAGAACAGCTTCCTTGATTGCCGTTTTCTTGGCCACAGTAGTAGCGATGGTTGATTGGGGTTTTGTGTACAGCCTGGCCAGCTCGGAGACACGCACTCCACTTTCATACTTAGCAATGATCTCTTTCTTCATATCCATAGTAATTCTCACCCTTTTTGCTGTAGGGTTGGCACTAGAAGCTTTCTTGGGGCCCATGGTGACTTATTTTGCAGGTGCAATCACTAAAAAGGCTGTGATAATATGAAATGTTCTGATTGTATGCTTGGAAGTGACCGCGGTGGCTGGCTGGCTTGTAAACACTGGCCAGAAGTGGACGTGTCTCAGACGGAACGAATAGTGTTGGTTGAGTTTTTTAGCGCTAATCGAGGCAAAATTTTTGCGATAAAATGTATCGCTAGTCAGATTTATCGTTAGTCGATGCCATCGCTGGTCAAGGGTCCACTGTATTGGTGGAGTGTGCTGCCTGTAGTGGGAATTAGCTATCATTCTGACTGCAGCCTTTTGTTGGGTAATTAATGGTCTGAGATGGTTTATTGTTGTTGAGCCCCATGCACAAATTCCATAGGTGAGATAGGGGTAAATAAGCGAGTGATATAGGGCCAGGAGGGCTGACTGTGGAACATAGTACCATATCTTCGATAGTATGCCTACGGTCTTGGAAATTTTTTTGGAAATTTGTTGTACAGTGGACCCCCAGTATTCAATATTAATCCATTCCTGAGAGCTCACCGAATACCGATAATATCGAAAACCGAATCAATTTTCCTCATAAGAAATAATGGAAATCAAATTAATCTGTGCAAGATACCCAAAAGTATGAAAAAAAAAATTTTGCTACATGAAATATTAAGTTTAGTGCAACAGAATAATTACAATAACAATAAAATAATTGACACTTACCTTTAACCCTTTGACTGTTTCAGGCCCCTCTCTGAAACTGTCATTCTATGTCGCCAAATATTCAAAAAAAAAAAAATTATTTTTTCTTATGAAAATGTTAAGATTATTTTTCTGAGTGTTTTAGTCCAAAAAAAAAAATTTTTGCCATCGGTACTTACCGAGATATAGAGCCGTGAAATTTGCAGAAAATGAGCCGCGTATGGCAACAGCGGCGACTGCCGCTCACCCGGTAAACTTTAGTTTACTTGTAATTGAAGGTTTTTTGTTTTTTTTCACTATTTTATTTTTTCACATAACTTATGTGGCCTATGAGACCAAAGTAAGGTGCAATGTACATATATACACTCGTTGTATACAACACAATAAGCACACAAACATAATTATCAATATATTGTTTACAAAACTTGTTTACAAAAACAAACAAACAATCCTCCTCCTCCTCCTCCTCCTCCTCCTCCTCCTCCTCCTCCTCCTCCTCCTCCTCCTCCTCCTCCTCCTCCTCCTCCTCCTCCTCCTCCTCCTCCTTCTCCTCCTTCTCCTCCTCCTTCTCCTCCTCCTTCTCCTCCTCCTTCTCCTCCTCCTCCTCCTTCTCCTCCTCCTCCTCCTCCTTCTCCTCCTCCTTCTCCTCCTCCTTCTCCTCCTCCTCCTCCTCCTCCTCCTCCTCCTCCTCCTTCTCCTCCTCCTTCTTCTCCTCCTCCTTCTCCTCCTCCTTCTCCTCCTCCTTCTCCTCCTCCTTCTCCTCCTCCTTCTCCTCCTTCTCCTCCTTCTCCTCCTTCTCCTCCTTGTCTTGTGTGGGAGTGTGTGGCTTATAATTGTTTTGAGTCAGAAGTCGGCAGCTGTCAAAGTGACATATTGTCTCATTAGTCACTACCCCTACTGCCTGTCAAAACAATGGGGTCGGATGCTGCTTCCCCTCCTCCATTCTATCTAATTATCTTTCTCCCTCATTCTATATCTTTCAATCTGTCTCTCTTTCTATCTGTCTGCCTATCTCTGTCTCACAGGTACACATAAATACAAGTATACATAGTGTAAATTACCTAGGATAACCCAAGAAATCCAGACAAAGTGCTATACTCTGCTTGAAGATGTGAGTAAACGTGATGACACAGTCTTGTGGCTCTCTCTGAGACAGAGAGCTAGATGGACAGACAGGGAGCTTGACAGACAGACAAATAGACAGACAGAAATGTTTGTGTACCAGCAAAAACAAAGGGAGGCGATGGTCATGTAATATTACCCTCCTTTACGCTCATCAAAGTCAGCTCTTATCAGATGTTATCTCCCCTTATCTTGTCACTGTCATGGGGTGGACTTTTTTTTTCTTGCTTCAAGGTTACAATATTATTACATCTTCTTCTTCCTCCTCCTCCTCCTCTTCTCCTCCTCCTCCTCCTCCTCCTCCTCCTCCTCCTCCTCCTCCTCCTCCTCCTCCTCCTCCTCCTCTTCCTTCCCTCCTCCTCCTCCTCCTCCTCTTCCTCCCCTCCTCCCCCTCCTCCTCCTCCATTGCTTTTGGTCTCAAACTCCTCCAAATCATGAAATTGATCTTCACTGACACTTCCATCTGTGTTAGAGCATCACTTGGGAAGAGAAGAGTCCCAGATTTGCTGGGGAATCACATATTTCTTACCACTAGACATGCTGAAAAATGACAACTGAAATGGCATTCCCACAATGCACCACTGGCTCCCCGATTTTTTTTATATGGTGCACACTGACCATGGAGACCCATTCTCTCACATGTGGGCCTAGCAGCTTTCTCCTGCTTGATTTGAAGCTGCTAGAATTTATGCGTATAAATACGTCTGAAACATTGGCTCGTAAGACGTATTTATACGTCGGAAACAGTCAAAGGGTTAATGAAGATCTGGTGATGATTGATGGGATGGGAGGAGGGGAGAGGTGTTAGTGTTTAGAAGGGGAATCCCCTTCCATTAGGACTTGAGGTAGCAAGTCCCTTTCCGGGGTTACTTCCCTTCTTCTTTTAATGCCACTAGGACCAGCTTGAGAGTCACTGGACCTCTGTCGCACAACAAATCTGTCCATAGAGCTCTGTACCTCCCGTTCCTTTACGATTTGTCTAAAATGTGCCACAACATTGTCATTGTAATAGTCACCAGCATGGCTTGCAATTGCTGTGTTAGGGTGATTTTCATCCATAAAGGTTTGCAGTTCAACCCACTTTGCACACATTTCCTTAATTTTTGAAGTAGGCACAATGGATTCCACAACTGGCATAGGCTTCTCAGGGTTAGCCCCAAACCCTTCAAAATCTTTCTTAATTTCCATACTAATTCTCACCCTTTTTACCACAGGGTTGGCACTAGAAGCTTTCTTGGGGCCCATGGTGACTTATTTTGCAGAAACAAGCACCAAACACAGTGATAATATGGAATGTACCGAATGTATCCTTAGATGCGCGCACTGGCTGGCTTGTAAACACTGGCACACACGGGGCAGTTCAGGCCACATGTGGACAGATCTCGTACGAATCGTATTGAATATCGGGTTTTCAATCGAATACCGAGGAAATTTTTTTGCCATATAATGCCTCGAATACCGGATTTATCGAATACCGATGCCATCGAATACCGGGGGTCCACTGTATATGTGTTTGAAATTTGAGTCTATTATCAAGGTGGATTCCTAAGAATTTTCCCTCTGAGTTTTGTGATAGGTGATCCGTTTATCATTATGTTAAGAGGGACATCTGTAGCTCTGTTACCAAACTGAATGAAGTAGGTTTTGTCAATGTTTAGAGTAAGTTTGTTAGTAATCATCCAGATAGATATTTTCTGTAATTCGGTATTTACAGTATTGGTTAGCATGACTGGGCTTCTGTTGCTGAGGTATGACTTTAGGTAGTTGACGGAGTGCCCTCTTATACCATAGTGCGACAATTTTATATGCAGCAAGTCATGGTCAACTGTATCAAAAGCTTTACGTAAGTCTATGAAGATCCCCAGTGGGACTTCTTTTTTCTCTATTGCAGTGTATATGTGTTCTAGCATGTGTACAATAGCATCATTAGCATTTTTATTAGGCCTGAACCCAAAATGACAGGGGTTGAGTATGTTGTGGGAGATGAGGTAGGAATAGATTCGCTTATGAATTAATTTTTCGAAGATTTTAGAGAGAGGGTGTAAGTTGGATATTGGCCTATAGTTATTCAAGTCTGTTTGGTCTCCTCCTTTATGGATCGGGGTGACCCTTGCTATTTTGAGAACTGTAGGGAAGGTAGAGGTTTCTATGGATTTGTTAAAGAGTGTTGCAATGATTGGTGATAGTACTTGTGACGCTTTTTTGTATATAAAGGGTGGTAAGGTATTTAAATCTCCTGTCTTGTTTTTTAGTGTGTTGATAATAAGGGAGACTTCAGTAGGGTTAGTCAGAGCTTGGAACAGTGTGTTCGGGTAGTTGCCAGTGAGGTAGTCACTTGATTTTTTACAATAAATACTACTCATCTCACCCTAGATTAAGACTACAAACATTTTAAGGTAAGTAATGAGTAAACTGTATACGCATTTTATCGCTCTGGGATGCTTAAATGTAATAGAATATTATATGGCCTGGTATGGTAGCCCGGCTGACTACCATACATACCACACTTGATTTCTTACAATAAATACTACTTGTCTCACTCTAGATTAAGACTATAAATATTTTAAGGTAAGTAATGAGTGCACTATGTGTGTATTGTACTTTTTTGTTTTTTGATGCCTAGTTCTATTGCTAACTTAATATATTTTAGTGTAAACTTATCTAGTATTTGTATGCATTTATAAGTGGAGAAAAAGGGTGTTCCACTTTACGGCGATTTTCGCTTTACGGTGGTAGCCTGGAACCTAACCTGCTGTATAAGTGGGGCCCTACTGTATATATCAGGTTTCTATGTTATTTACATTGTTTACTATTTCATATTAGATGAACTGTGATAGATAAATAAGCCACAGAGCTGATAGCGAAATATTTAAGGAGTATTTTGTCCTGTTTCCAGACAGACTCTCGTCGGCCGCCACTGCCGCCACACATATAATGACATATTTTATGCATTCTAGAGTATATATCAGGTTTCTGTGTTATTTATATTGTTTGTTATGCCATATTAGATGAACTGTGATAGATAAATAAGCCAGAGAGTTGATGGTAGCGAAATACATGTATTCAAGGAGTATTTTGTCTTGTCTCCAAACACTCGTCGGCTGCTGCCGCTGCCACATATATAATGACATATTTTATTCATTCTAGAGTATATATCAGGTTTCTATGTTATTTATGTTGTTTATTATGTCATATTAGATCAAGTGAGATAGATAAATAAGCCGTGAAGTTGATGTTAGCTAAATTATTGAAATACAGAATTCCACTGGAATGGATTAATTGCATTTCAATTAATTTATGGCCACTAGGATCAGCTTGAGAGTCACTGGAGTCCTGTCTCACAAAAAAAGTGTCCAGAGAGCTGTTTCTGGCATCTCTTTAAAACTTCTCTAAAATGGGCCAAGACCCTGTCACTGTACAAGTTGCAGATATGGCTTGCAACATCCTTCTCAGGGTGATGTTTCTCCATAAATCTTTCCATCCTACCCCACATTTAAAAAATCTCCTTAATTTTTGAAGCAGGCACCTTCTTCCATCTCTCTTCCTCCTCCTGTGCAGCAAGATTCTGAGCTGCGATCTGTTGCTGTTCCTGCTGAAGCTCTTGCAACTTCTCAGTGGTTAGCTCTTCCTTGTGGTCCTCCACCAACTCTTCCACATCCTCCAAACTCACATCCAACCCCATGGAACTCTCCAATGCCACAATAGATTTCACAACTGACATAGGCTCATCAGGGTCAGCCACAAACCCTTCAAAATCCCTCTTGTGGACACAATCTGGCAACAATTTTCTCCAAGCAACAACAGCTTCCTTGATTTCCTTTTTCTTTGCCACGATGGAAGATATGGTTGTATTGGGTTTGTTATACATCCTGGCTAGTTCAGCCACACCACACGTACGCCCACTTTCATGTTGTTCAGTGGTGTTTTTTCTTAAATTCAATCGTATTTCTCACCTTCTTTACCAAAGGCTTGGCACTAGGAGCTTTCTTTGGAGCCATGCTAGCTTATTTAGCACTTGCAAGCACTAAAATGAATGGAATATTATGAAATATTTCGTATGAACAAGTGAGGGGACTGTCGCTCACTGCTAAACAATGGCACACTAGCTGGGAAGGGAGGCCGAGGCGGCTCAGAGCCATGAGTACGCGTCCAGGACGAACGACGATTAGCAAGTCAACCGACCATTTGTGAGCCAATGTTTGGACAAAAATAATGCGATGATTTCCGAAAAGGACGACTATTGAGCCCAACGATTATCGAGGGGCCACTGTACTAGATAACAAGTTTACACTAACATATATTAAGTTAGCAATAGAACTAGCCATCAAAAAACAATAAAAAAGTAAAATAGTACACACACAGTGCACTCATTACTTACCTTAAAATATTTGTGGTCTTAATCTTGGGTGAGACAAGTAGTATTTATTGTAAGAAATCAAGAGTGGTATGTATGGCAGTCAACCGGGCTACCATACCAGGCCACCCCATCCACACATAATATTCTATTACATTTAAGCATCCCAGAGCAATAAAATGCATATACAGTTTACTCATTACTTACCTTAAAATATGTGTAGTCTTAATCTAGGGTGAGATGAGTAGTATTTATTGTAAGAAATCAAGTGTGGTGTGTATGGTAGTCAGCCGGGCTACCATACCAGGCCATTCCACCCACACATACTATTCTATGATATTTAACCCTTTCAGGGTCCATGCCATAGGTCTACGGCTTTATGTTGAGGGTCCAAACCGTAGATCTACGCCATGAGCTCAGCTCACTCTGATAAGCTGTGAGCGGTAAATTTTGGCCTAGATATGAGAGAATACACCAATGTGGTATATGTGCACCACATAAAACAAATCCTGCAGCACACTGTGCATGAGAGAAAAAAAAAACAGACTGTAATTTTCGATTAAAACAGCAACTTTGCAGTGTTTTTTCATATGTTTTTTATAGTTGCATTTGCGATTTCTTGGTCTCATTTGATAGAATTAAAGATATATTACAGAAATAGAGATGATTTTGATTGGTTTTAGTACAGAAAATGGCTTGAAACTGAACTCAAAGTAGCGGAAATGTTAAATTTTTGCCAATGTTCAAGAGTAAACAAATGACCTCACACGTCTAATACACGCCAGCTGGTGGGTCTAATATATGTTCACAAATGTGCTGATGTTATTTATACAATTATTACTATATTGCAGGACAGTATATCTTCTATTTTTTGGTTTGAATAAAAATTTGTTATGTGAATTAAAAATCAAAATGGAATTCATTTGTAAAGCCTCAAAACGTAACTAATGAACAGAGGAAATGTTAGTTTAGTACCAGGAATGCCTGCATTGTTTATTCTGGACCCTATTTTGAAATTGGAATACTGTATTTTGAACTTTGCACTAAATTGCCCAGATTCCCAATTTCCAATCACTTTATTTTGTAGTTGAAACAGTTGAGTTGGCAATTTCTTGTCCTCAATTGATAGAAGTAATACTAGTGAAATAGCTAAGAATTTTGTCGACTGGAATAAGGTAATTGGAATAAATTGGGAGTCAAAGTCGGCAAATTGCCGATGCATAAATATCGCTGACACGTCAAAATTTGGGAGAGCATAATTTCGTCAGTTTTCCATCAAATTTCGTACTTTTTGTTTTGTTATCTTCAGAAAAAGATTCTCTATCATTTCATAAGAAAAAATAACAAAATTATTTTTTGAAAATTCTGGGACACTGGTGCACCCTTTGAAATTTGGCCTCTGGACCCTGAAAGGGTTCAGCATCCCAGAGCGATAAAATGCATATACAGTTCACTCATTACTTACCTTAAAATATTTGCAGTCTTAATGTAGGGTCAGGGGTGAGTAAACAAAATAAAATGAATAAATGAAAGAGACAGAATATGAGTACATGAGGGAGGACAGGCACAGAGTTATGTAAATAAACCAGGCGAACACCAGTTTTGTAAACAAAGTGTACACATCTGGTTTGTGTACAAGTTACATTGTATACAAGTTGTCTCTACATTGATACGGTAGAATAAATAAAGAAGAACACTCCCATTCTCATGTAACACCATTTTTAGAAGAAATGACACTCTGAGTGAAGGCAATGAAAATAAGTCACTCTGTCTCACTTTTTTGGGTTATCCTAGGTTCTCTACACATATGCTGTTACATATGATAATCTGTGTAACTGTACAGTGGACCCCCACCTTACGATATTAATCCGTTCCGCAGAGCTCATCGTAAGCCGAAATTATTGTTAGCCGAATTAATTTTCTCCATAAGAAATAATGGAAATCAAATTAATCCGTTCCTGACACCCCAAAGTATGAAAAAAAAAAAAATTACCACATGAAATATTAATTTTAATACACACAAACTGAAGAAGACATGCACAATTACCACTCTACTAAGATTAGAATACATGACACTTACCTTTATTGAAGATCTGGTGATGATGGGATAGGAGGAGGGGAGAGTGTGGAAGTTATTGTTTAAAAGGGGAATCCCCTTCCATTAGGACTTGAGGTAGCAAGTCCTTTACCGGGTTTGCTTCCCTTCTTCTTTTAATGCCACTAGGACCAGCTTGAGAGTCACTGGACCTCTGTCGCACAACAAATCTGTCCATAGAGCTCTGTACCTCCCGTTCCTTTAAAACTTTCCTAAAATGGGCCATAACATTGTCATTGTACAGGTTGCCAACACGGCTTGCAGTAGCTGTGTCAGGGTGATTTTCATCCATAAAGGTTTGCAGTTCAACCCACTATGCACACATTTCCTTAATCTCTTTTTTCAATTCAATATTAATTCTCGCCCTTTTTACCACAGGGATGGCACTAGAAGCTTTCTTGGGGTCCATGATGACTTATTTTGCCATTACAAGCACTAAAAACACTGGGATAATGTGAAATGTACCGAATGCATGCGTAGATGCGACCGCACTGGCTGGCTTGTAAACACTGGAGCTGAGGCCACATGTGGGACGTGTCCCAGACGAATCACGTAAGGCGAGTTTTTTATTATGAGGCAAGGCAAAATTTTTGCATTCAAATGCTTCGTATGCCGGATTTAACGTAACGTGATGTGTCTGTGAGGTGGGGGGTCCACTGTATTTGTGTATACCTGAATAAATTTACTTACTTACATATGAAAGGAATAATTTTCTACAGTTACCTCCCAGTAACACACTTTCTCTGATGTTGGACTAGAGAAAATGTTATTCTTGCTGTCACCCATAAAAGTCTGGCTACCACATCTCATATTTATGTTTATTTATTCTACTGTGGGGTGTATTTATCATCTTTATATGTTATGTGTTGTGTTTATTATATAATTTTGAAAAAAAAAAATATCATGGATTGATTAATGAAATTGTGTATACGTATTAACATAATATACGACATTTAATGAGACTCAGTGATGATTATTATCATTACTAATATGACATCTCGAGACATACGACACTTACTGATTTTAATGTGTACCTGCACGCCAGCATAGTATGTAAGTTTATTTAGGTACAGGTATACATAAGTATAATTATCAGAGTACAGTGGACCCCCGCATAACGATGGCATCACATAGCGATTTTTCCGCATACCGATTACTTTTATCGCAAAATTTTTGCCGCGCATACCGATTAAAAACCCGCTTACCGATTTTCGTCCGAGACGCGTCCAATGTGCCCTCAGCCAGCCTCACATGTGCCGGCCGTCCCATTGTTTACCAGCCAGCCTCCGCGGTAACATCCAAGCATACACTCGGAATATTTCGTATTATTACAGTGTTTTCGGTGCTGTTTCTGGAAAATAAGTGACCATGGGCCCCAAGAAAGCTTCTAGTGCCAACCCTGTGGTAAAAAGGGTGAGAATTAGTATGGAAATTAAGAAAGATTTTGAAGGGTTTGGGGCTAACCCTGAGAAGCCTATGCCAGTTGTGGAATCCATTGTGCCTACTTCAAAGATTAAGGAAATGTGTGCACAGTGGGTTGAACTGCAAACCTTTATAGATGAAAATCACCCTGACACAGCTGTTGCAAGCCGTGCTGGTGACTATTTCAATGACAATGTTGTGGCCCATTTTAGACAAATCGTAAAGGAACGGGAGGTACAGAGCTCTATGGACAGATTTGTTGTGCGACAGAGGTCCAGTGACTCTCAAGCTGGTCCTAGTGGCATTAAAAGAAGAAGGGAAGTAACCCCTGAAAAGGACTTGCTACCTCAAGTCGTAATGGAAGGGGATTCCCCTTCTAAACAGTAAGAAGATAATGCTCTCCCCTCCTCCCATCCCATCAATCATCACCAGATCTTCAATAAAAGTAAGTGTCATTTAATTGTGCATGCCTTTTTCAGTTTGTGTGTATTAAAATTAACATTTCATGTGGTAAAAAAAAATTTTTTTCATACTTTTGGGCGTCTTGCACGGATTAATTTGATTTCCATTATTTCTTATGGGGAAAATTCATTCGCATAACGATTATTTCGCATAACGATGAGCCCTCTTGCACGGATTAAAATCGTTAACCGGGGGTCCACTGTATATATAAAATATGAAATAACTTTTAAAAACACTCGAAATTTTGGAGTTTTCAGACATAATGGAGAGACTTAGTGCTTACGGATCTCAAGGAGAATGTAAACAAACCGGGTGGGGCGCGGTGACCATATTAGAAAGTCAGGTTGGGGGGAGCCATATAGAGAGTTTTGGTCATAATTTGAAATGACCGTATTAGCGGAACGCCGTAAAGCAAAATGCCATAAAGCAAAATGCCGTAAAGCTGGGCCCTGCTGTACTTCTTGACATCCCTGTGACTCGTCTGTCTTTAGCTTTCCAATGTGCCCCCGAGTACCTATTTCCTGCCTCTCAAATAGCTTGTTCCTGTCTGCCTTTTCAATTCCTCTGAGTATTTTGTATGTTCCTATCATGTTTCCCTTGGTCCTTCTGCCCTCCAGGGTCATTACATTCAATTCCTTTACCTTCTTGTTTGTGTGTGTTGTGTGTGCATGCATGTGTGTATGCACACATGCATTTGAAAGGGACAGACAGATTGTTTTAGTGTTACTGAAGTAAGCAGAATGGGCAGTAAGAATTTTGTGTTTTTATTATTAACCCTTTGATTGTCGCAACCCCAAATCCTGAAGTGTCTCCTGGTGTCGAAGAATATTCAAAAAAAAAAAAATTATTTTATGAAAATGCTAAGATTAATTTTCTAATTGTTTTAACCCTTTCAGGGTCGGCAGGCCCTCTCCTAAACTTGTTCTCTATTTTTTTTTTTATTATCACACCGGCCGATTCCCACCAAGGCAGGGTGGCCCGAAAAAGAAAAACTTTCACCATCATTCACTCCATCACTGTCTTGCCAGAAGGGTGCTTTACACTACAGTTTTTAAACTGCAACATTAACACCCCTCCTTCAGAGTGCAGGCACTGTACTTCCCATCTCCAGGACTCAAGTCCGGCCTGCCGGTTTCCCTGAATCCCTTCATAAATGTTACTTTGCTCACACTCCAACAGCACGTCAAGTATTAAAAACCATTTGTCTCCATTCACTCCTATCAAACACGCTCACGCATGCCTGCTGGAAGTCCAAGCCCCTCGCACACAAAACCTCCTTTACCCCCTCCCTCCAACCCTTCCTAGGCCGACCCCTACCCCGCCTTCCTTCCACTACAGACTGATACACTCTTGAAGTCATTCTGTTTCGCTCCATTCTCTCTACATGTCCGAACCACCTCAACAACCCTTCCTCAGCCCTCTGGACAACAGTTTTGGTAATCCCGCACCTCCTCCTAACTTCCAAACTACGAATTCTCTGCATTATATTCACACCACACATTGCCCTCAGACATGACATCTCCACTGCCTCCAGCCTTCTCCTCGCTGCAACATTCATCACCCACGCTTCACACCCATATAAGAGCGTTGGTAAAACTATACTCTCATACATTCCCCTCTTTGCCTCCAAGGACAAAGTTCTTTGTCTCCACAGACTCCTAAGTGCACCACTCACTCTTTTTCCCTCATCAATTCTATGATTCACCTCATCTTTCATAGACCCATCCGCTGACACGTCCACTCCCAAATATCTGAATACGTTCACCTCCTCCATACTCTCTCCCTCCAATCTGATATTCAATCTTTCATCACCTAATCTTTTTGTTATCCTCATAACCTTACTCTTTCCTGTATTCACCTTTAATTTTCTTCTTTTGCACACCCTACCAAATTCATCCACCAATCTCTGCAACCTCTCTTCGGAATCTCCCAAGAGCACAGTGTCATCAGCAAAGAACAGCTGTGACAACTTGTTCTCAGGGTCAGAAATTTTTGGGAAAAAAAAAATTTCTTATGATATGATAGAAAATCTTTTCCTGATCATAATGACACCAAAAGTATAAAATTTGATGGAAAACTTATGGAATTATGCTCTTGCGAAGTTATCGGTCTCGACAATGTTTACGCATTGGCGATTTCGCCCACTTTGAGCCCTATTTTCGGCCAGTTCCAATGTACCAGTCGACAAAAGTCATAACTATTTCACTAGAGCCCCATTTTTTCTATGGAATGAGTACAAGAAACTGCCCATTTACCGATTTTAACTATCCAATAAAGTGGTCAGAAATTGGCAATTTTGCCAATTTCACACAAATTTCAAAAGATGCCAATTTCCAAATAGGGTCCAGAATAAACAAGACAGACATTCCTGGCACTAAAATAATATTTCCTCCGTTCATTAGTCACGTCCCCAGGCCTCTGTTACATTTCTTTTGTTTTCCACTTTGAATTTTTATTCTCACAAAAAATTGATTTACTGTTATGCACACTACTGCATTGGTGTAGAAATGGTGTAGAAATGGTATAAATAATATCAGTGCACTTGTGAAAGAATATTAGACTCACCAGTTGATGTGTATTGGATGCATGGCATGTTTTGTTTACTTTTGAACTTTGGCAAAAATCGAACATTTCTGCTACTTTGAGCTCAATTTCAAGGTACTTTTCATTGTGAAACCAATCAAAATCATCTCAATTTCCATAATATATCTTCCATTCTATAAAATAAGACCAGGAAAACTAGAATACAACCATAAATAGCATACGAAAATGCACTGCAAAGTCGCTGTTTTAAACCAGAAACATAGAGTTTTTTTTTTTCTCATGCACTGTGTGCTGTAGGACTTTTTTTTATACTATGCACACTGACCACATAGACCCATTCTTTCATATGTAGGCCTACCAGCTTTTGCTCGCTAGATTTGAAGGAGCTAGAATTTATGCATACTAGTACAGCACCAACCCTGAGAGGGTTAAGCCCCAAAACAAATTTTTGCGATCAGTACTTATGGAGATATAGAGGAATAAAGTTGGCAGAAAATGAGCCACGTATGGCAACAGCCGCGAATGCCACTCACCCGGTAAACTTTGGTTTACTTGCTTTCCAAGGTTTCTTTTTCTTCACTATTTTATTTTTTCACACAACTTATGTGGCCTGTGAGTCCAAAGTGATGTGCAATGTACATACATTCACTCATTGTATACAACTCAATAAGTGCACAAACATAATTATCAATATGTATATTGTTTACAAAATTTGTTTACACAAACAATACAAAAATTTTTTTATTACTATTGTTCTATAATGTGTATACAAATGTACAGTCACTGGACATGTTCCTAAAAGTTCTGCAGCTTGTGGAACTCTTTGAAACATGGTTTCATACACAATGGTGTTTTACACTCCTCACACATAAAATGAGTGTGTCTGTATTTTTTTATTCATGTGCACTGACAAAACACCTCTCTGAGCAGTTTTCTTCGTAGTAGTAGTAGTAGACAGTTGTGTTATGTAGTTATCCTAGGTAAATGTGTCATCATTCCTTCCTACCTACTTACCTACCATTCTTTCTTTCTTTATTCTTTCCTACCTTTTGGTTTCTATGATATATATACACATATATAGTCACTGGACACTTTCATTTTGTTGTGTGTGTGTGTGTGTGGACTTCTAAATGTGCTGAGTCAGTGTTCGGCAGCTATCAAAATGACATACTGTATCATTACTCACTCCCCCTACCGCCTGTCAAAACAATGGGGTCCGATGCTTGATGCTCGTTTACCTCCATCCTCCTACCTAATTATCTTTCTTTCATCTTCTTTCTACTTCTTTCTATTTCTTTCTCTTTCATTCTCCTTCATTCTACTTTATTCTCCTTTATTCTCCTTTATTCTCCTTCATTCTCCTCCTTTCTCCTTTCTTTTTCTTTCTTCTGGTATCCTGGACATTGCTTTTGGTCACAGACCCCTCAAAACCATGAAATTGATCTTTACTGACACTTCCATCTGTGTTAGAGCGATCACTTGGGAAGAGAAGAGTCCCAGATTTACCGGGGAGTCACATATTTCTTACCACTAGGCATGCTGAACAAGGACTACTGAAATGGCATTCCCACAATGCACCACTGGCTCCCCAATTTTTTTATATGGCGCACACTGACCATGGAGACCCATTCTCTCACATGTGGGTCTACCAGCTTTCTCTTGCTTGATTTGAAGCCGCTAGAATTTTGGTGTATTAATATGTCAAATACATTGGCTCGTAAGACGTATATATACGGCCAAAACAGTCAAAGGGTTAACACACTGGCTGATTCCCACCAAGGCAGGATGGCCTGAAAAAGAAAAACTATCATCATCATTCACTCCATCACTGTCTTGCCAGAGGCATGCTTACAGTACAGTTATAAAACTGCAAGATTAACACCCCTCCTTCAGAGTGGAGGCACTGTACTTCCCATCTCCAGGACTCAAGTCCAGCCTGCCGGTTTCCCAACAGCATATCAAGTATTAAAAACCATTTGTCTCGATTCACTCCTAACAAACACGCTCACACATGCTTGTTGGAAGTCCAAGCCCCTCACACACAAAACCTCCTTTAGCCTCTCCCTCCAACCTTGGCTGACCCCTACCCCACCTTCCCTCCACTACAGAATTATACACTCTTGAAGTCATTCTGTTTCGTTCCATTCTCTCTACGTGTCCGAACCACCTCAACAACTCCTCAGCCCTCTGGATAATAGTTTTGGTAATCCCGCACCTCCTCCTAATTTCCAAACTACAAATTTGCTGTATTATATTCACACCACACACTGATCTCAGACATGACATCTCCATTGCCTCCAACCTTCTCCTTGTTGCGACATTCACCACCCATGCTTCACACCCATATAAGAGTGTTGGTATAATTATACTCTCATACATTCCCCTCTTTGCTTCCATGGACAAAGTTCTTTGTCTCCACAGACTCCTAAGTGCACTACTCACCCTTTTCCACTCATCAGTTCTGTGAGTCACCTCATCCTTCATAAACCCATCTACTGACATGTCCTCTCCTAAATATCTGAATACATTCACCTCCTCCATATTCTCTCCTTCCAGTCTGATATCCAGTCTTTCATCACCTAATCTTTTTGTTATCCTCATCACCTTACTCTTTTTTATATTCACTTTTAATTTTCTTCTTTTACATACCCTACCCTACTCATCCACCAACCTCTGCATCTTCTCTTCAGAATCTACCAAAAGCACAGAGTCATCAGCAAAAAGTAGCTGTAACAACTCCCACTTTGTGTTAGATTCTTTGTCTTTTAACCCCACACCTCTTGCCAACACCCGCACATTCACTTCTCTTACAACCCCATCTATAAATATGTTGAACAACCACAGTGACATCACACATCCTTGTCTAAGGCCTACTTTTACTGGAAAATAATCTCCCTCTCTCCTACGTACTCTAACCTGAGCCTCATTATCCTCGTAAAAACTCTTCACTGCTTTCAGTAACCTACCTCCCATATACCATACATCTGCAACATCTGCCACTTTGCCCCCCTATCCACCCTGTCATATGCCTTTTCCAAATCCATAAATGCCACAAAAACCTCTTTACCCTTTTCTAAATACTGTTCAGCTATATGTTTCACTGTAAACACTTGATCTATGCACCCCCTACCTTTCCTGAAGCTTCCTTGTTCATCTGCTATCCTACTCTCCGTCTTACTCTTAATTCTTTCAATAATAACTCTACCATACTCTTTACCAGGTATACTCAACAGTCTTATTCTCCTATAATTTTTGCACTCTATTTTGTCCCCTTTGCCTTTATACAAAAGAACTATGCACACTCTCTGCCAATCCCTAGGTACCTTACCCTCTTCCAACCACTCCAAAACTATATCCCAACCTGCATTTAACATTTCTCTCCTTATCCCATCAATCCAAGCTGCCTTATCCCCTTTCATTCAACCCGCTGCCTCATGAACTTCCCCCACATTCACAACTGGCTCTTCCTCACTCCTACAAGATGTTATTCCTCCTTGCCCTATACACGAAATCACAGTTTCCCTATCTTCATCAACATTTAACAATTCCTCAAAATATTCCCTCCATCTTCCCAATACCTCTAACTCTCCATTTAATAGCTCTCCTCTCCTATTTTTAACTGTCAGATTGGTGAGGGGCTCTTTATCTAGGGAATTGGATCTGTGCTCCATTTCCCTGAATTCAGCCTGAATGCCTCCCATCCCCCCCACATGTGCTGTATATTCCTACGGGTTTAGCGCTCCCCTATGATTATAATAATAATTAACTGTCAAAATCATTCATTCCCTAGGCTTCCTGAACTTATTAATCTCACTCCAAAACTTTTTCTTATTTTCAACAAAATTTGTTGAAAACATCTCACCCACTCTCTCATTTGCTCTCTTTTTACATTGCTTCACTGCTCTCTTAACCTCTCTTTTTCTCTCCATGTACTCTTCCCTCCTTGCATCACTTCTACTTTGTAAAAACCTCTCATATGCTAACTTTTTCTCCCTTACTACTCTCTTTATATCATCATTCCATCAATCATTCTTCTCTCATATACTCACTTTCCTGTAACCACAAACTTCTGCTGAACACTCTAACACTACATTTTTAAACCTACCCCATACATCTTCAACCTCATTGCCTATACTCTCACTAGCCCATCTGTCCTCCAATACTTGTCTATATCTTACCCTAACTGCCTCCTCTTTTAGTTTATAAACTTTCACATCTCTCTTACTTGCTGCTTCTATTTTCCTTGTATCCCATCTGCCTTTTACTCTCACTGTAGCTACAACTAAAAAGTGATCTGATATGTCTGTGGCCCCTCTATTAACATGTTCATCCTGAAGTCTACTCAACAGTCTTTTATCTTCCAATACGTAGTCCCACAAACTACTGTCATTACGCCCTACACCATATCTTGTATACGTATTTATCCTCTTTTTCTTAAAATATGTATTACCTATAACTAAACCACTTTTTATACACAGTTCAATCAAAGGGCTCCCATTATCATGTATACCTGGCACCCCAAACTTACCTACCACACCCTTTCTAAATGTTTCTCCTGCTTTAGCATTTAGGCCCCCTACCACAGTTACTCTCTCACTTGGTTCAAAAGTTCCTATACATTCACTTAACATCTCCCAAAATCTTTCTCTCTCCTCTACACTCCTGTCTTCTCCAGGTACATACACACTTATTATAACCCACTTTTCGCATCCAACCTTTACTTTAATCCACATAATCCTTGAATTTACACATTCATATTCCCTCTTCTCCTTCCATAACTGATCTTTCAACATTATTGCTGCCCCTTCCTTAGCTCTAACTTTCTCAGATATTCCTGAGGCATAGAATTAGGGGGGATATGATCGAGGTGTATAAATGGAAAACAGGAATAAATAAATGGGATGTAAAGAGTGTGCTAAAAATTTCCAGCCAAGACAGGACTCGCAGCAATGGTTTAAAGTTGGAAAAATTCAGATTCAGGAAGGATATAGGAAAGCACTGGTTTGATAATAGAGTTGTGGATGAGTGGAACAAACTCCCGAGTACAGTTATTGAGGCTAAAGCGTTGTGTAGTTTTAAAAATAAGTTAAAAACATGAGTGGGTGTGAGTTGGACTTGACTAGCTTGTGCTGCTGGGTCTGGTGCCATGCTCCTTCCTTGAGTGTAGGTGACCAGATTGGGTGGGTCATTGGGCTAATCTGAGGGGGGCATGGACCTGCTCCACATGGGTCAGTAGGCCTGCTGCAGTGTTCCTTCTTTCTTATGTTCTTAACCCGTAAATGGTCCAAACATATATATACGTTTTTACTGCTAGTGCCCCAAAGGTATATACAGGAGGGCCCCACTTATACGGCAGGTTAGGTTCCAGGCTACCGCCGTAAAGCGGAAATCGCCGTAAAGTGGAACACCCTTTTTTTCCACTTATAAATGCATACAAACACTAGATAACAAGTTTACACTAACATATATTAAGTTAGCAATAGAACCAGGCATCAAAAAACAATAAAAAGGTACAATACACACATAGTGCACTCATTACTTACCTTAAAATATTTATAGTCTTAATCTAGGGTGAGACAAGTAGTATTTATTGTAAGAAATCAAGTGTGGTATGTATTGTAATAGCCAGGCTACCTTACAGGCCACCCCACCCACACATACTATTCTATGATATTTAAGCATCCCAGAGCGATAAAATGTATATACAGTTCACTCATTACTTACCTTAAAATATTTGTAGTCTTAATGTAGGGTCAGGAGTAAGTAAATGAGATAAAACGAATAAATGAGAGAGAGAAAGAATGAGTACATGAGGTAACAGAAGCAGAGTTATGTAAACAAACCAGGCTCCCACATCTTATATTTATGTTTATTTATTCTATTGTGGGGTGTATTTATCATCTTTTTATGTTATGTATCGTGTTTATTATATAATTTTGAAAAAAATATCATGGCTGGATTAATGAAAATGTGTATATTACCGTAATATACAACATTTAATGAGACTCCGTGACTATTGTTATTATCACCACTTGTGGAAGTCGTCTGCTACCACAGCTCACATTTATGTTTATTTATTCTACTGTGGGGTGTATTTATCTTATTTATATGTTATGCATCGTGTTTATTATATAATTTTGAAAAAAATATCATGGATGGATTAATGAAAATGTGTATATTACCGTAATATACGACATTTAATGAGACTCCGTGACTATTGTTATTATGGCGTCACTTGTGGAAGTCGTCTGCTACGACATCTCACATTTATGTTTATTTATTCTACTGTGGGGTGTATTTATCTTATTTATATGTTATGCATCGTGTTTATTATATAATTTTGAAAAAAAATATCATGGATGGATTAATGAAAATGTGTATATTACCGTAATATACGACATTTAATGAGACTCAGTATTGTTATTATCACCACTTGTGGAAGTCGTCTGCTACGACATCTCACATTTATGTTTATTTATTCTACTGTGGGGTGTATTTATCTTATTTATATGTTATGCATCGTGTTTATTATATAATTTTGAAAAAAATATCATGGATGGATTAATGAAAATGTGTATATTACCGTAATATACGACATTTAATGAGACTCAGTATTGTTATTATCACCACTTGTGCAAGTCGTCTGCTACGACATCTCACATTTATGTTTATTTATTCTACTGTGGGGTGTATTTATCTTATTTATATGTTATGCATCGTGTTTATTATATAATTTTGAAAAAAATATCATGGATGGATTAATGAAAATGTGTATATTAACGTAATATACGACATTTAAATGACTCGATGTATGTAAGTTTATTTAGGTACAGGTATACATAAGTATAATTATCAGAGTATATATAAAATATGAAATAACTTTTAAAAACATTTGAAATTTTGGAGTTTCCAGACAAAATGGAGAGACTTAGTGCTTACTGAGCTCATGGAGAATGTAAACAAACAGGGTGGGGCACGGTGACCGTATTAGAAAGTCAGGTGGGGGGAGCCGTATAGTGAGTTTTGGTCATAATTTGAAATGTCCGTATTAGCGGAACGCCGTAAAGCGGAACGCCGTAAAGCGGGGCCCTCCTGTATACGTTTTATGTGTCATACATTTAACATTGCCACGATAAGCCTGAGTCACCTAGACATGAGAGAATGGGTGTGAGCACTCACTGTGCACCATACAGGGCCGGATTACCGCATAGGCAAACGAGGCATTTGCCTAGGGCCCCGCGCATTTGGGGGCCCCGCAGTCCAAGGGGTTCAGGGGCTCATCCAAGACTGCGCACATGGTGCAAGTGCAAAGGGGTCCCTACCTAAAAAGTTCAAGTGTTTGGAGAGTAAAATTGATTTTTAAAAATTAATCAAAACAAAAATAAATAATGAAATAAAATAAAATAAAAATAAATAAACCTAACCATAGATGGCAACACTCAACACGCCTTTGTTTACATCAGAACAGCTGTGTTTTCCCGCTAATGGGTGAGTATGGGAGATTCCTCTCCAATTTTCTGTAGTAATTACACGTTATCTAGACTTGTACTGTGACAAATTAACTGAAGTGTTGTTGATAGACATTGATGTGTATGGATAAATGTTTGTTTTCGCCTCTAAATGTTAAGGGAGGTACCTGATAGGGTTACTTGACCAGTAAAGACGCATGGACCAGTAAAGACGCATTTTTGGTAAAAATACTGTAAAGAAAAACCTAAAAACGCAAACTGACTTCCGTTTGTAGGTTTTAAAAGCACTTTGTCCTGTCTTTAAGTCTTTATCATTTCAATAACAGATCTCAATTGATTGATGTTCTACATCACTTCCATCGCAAATGCTTAGTTTTCAAGTTGCGACGGAAGTGATGTAGAACATCAATTAATTTACTACATATTTCCCCAGAAACACATAAGCCACATCAGAAAATCGTTGGTTGGGTGAAACTGAAAATTGTCCCTGCATTCTTTAATTCTCATGTCCTTATCTATGGTGGTAGGCCATATATCATGCAAAACATAATGATTAGTTTAGTTATGAAAATGGTAATATAAATACCATTGTGCATTGTTCTTGGACTCAGTATGATTTCTGTTTAAGTAAATTGGAGATCAAGGAGGATGAATTAGTAAAATATTCGTAGCCCAAATCACTAACCTAATCTATGGTAAAAGTTCTGTATATGACTCCTTTCTGGTAACGTTTTGAATTTTTAGATGCACAGCCAGAGGAAAGGGGGCTACAAGGGCCATATCCCCCCAATTGACAGAAAAAAAATTTAATAATGATTAAAAAATTAATAATTGATAATGAAAAATTTGTTTTTTATTATCACACTGGCCGATTCCCACCAAGGCAGGGTGGCCCGAAAAAGAAAAACTTTCACCATCATTCACTCCATCACTGTCTTGCCAGAAGGGTGCTTTACACTACAGTTTTTAAACTGCAACATTAACACCCCTCCTTCAGAGTGCAGGCACTGTACTTCCCATCTCCAGGACTCAAGTCCGGCCTGCCGGTTTCCCTGAATCCCTTCATAAATGTTACTTTGCTCACACTCCAACAGCACGTCAAGTATTAAAAACCATTTGTCTCCATTCACTCCTAATAAACACGCTCACGCATGCCTGCTGGAAGTCCAAGCCCCTCGCACACAAAACCTCCTTTACCCCCTCCCTCCAACCCTTCCTAGGCCAACCCCTACCCCGCCTTCCTTCCACTACAGACTGATACACTCTTGAAGTCATTCTGTTTCGCTCCATTCTCTCTACATGTCCGAACCACCTCAACAACCCTTCCTCAGCCCTCTGGACAACAGTTTTGGTAATCCCGCACCTCCTCCTAACTTCCAAACTACGAATTCTCTGCATTATATTCACACCACACATTGCCCTCAGACATGACATCTCCACTGCCTCCAGCCTTCTCCTCGCTGCAACATTCATCACCCACGCTTCACACCCATATAAGAGCGTTGGTAAAACTATACTCTCATACATTCCCCTCTTTGCCTCCAAGGACAAAGTTCTTTGTCTCCACAGACTCCTAAGTGCACCACTCACTCTTTTTCCCTCATCAATTCTATGATTCACCTCATCTTTCATAGACCCATCCGCTGACACGTCCACTCCCAAATATCTGAATACGTTCACCTCCTCCATACTCTCTCCCTCCAATCTGATATTCAATCTTTCATCACCTAATCTTTTTGTTATCCTCATAACCTTACTCTTTCCTGTATTCACCTTTAATTTTCGTCTTTTGCACACCCTACCAAATTCATCCACCAATCTCTGCAGCTTCTCTTCAGAATCTCCCAAGAGCACAGTGTCATCAGCAAAGAGCAGCTGTGACAACTCCCACTTTGTGTGTGATTCTTTATCTTTTAACTCCACGCCTCTTGCCAAGACCCTCGCATTTACTTCTCTTACAACCCCATCTATAAATATATTAAACAACCACGGTGACATCACACATCCTTGTCTAAGGCCTACTTTTACTGGGAAAAAATTTCCCTCTTTCCTACATACTCTAACTTGAGCCTCACTATCCTCGTAAAAACTCTTCACTGCTTTCAGTAACCTACCTCCTACACCATACACTTGCAACATCTGCCACATTGCCCCCCTATCCACCCTGTCATACGCCTTTTCCAAATCCATAAATGCCACAAAGACCTCTTTAGCCTTATCTAAATACTGTTCACTTATATGTTTCACTGTAAACACCTGGTCCACACACCCCCTACCTTTCCTAAAGCCTCCTTGTTCATCTGCTATCCTATTCTCAGTCTTACTCTTAATTCTTTCAATTATAACTCTACCATACACTTTACCAGGTACACTCAACAGACTTATCCCCCTATAATTTTTGCACTCTCTTTTATCCCCTTTGCCTTTATACAAAGGAACTATGCATGCTCTCTGCCAATCCCTAGGTACCTTACCCTCTTCCATACATTTATTAAATAATTGCACCAACCACTCCAAAACTATATCCCCACCTGCTTTTAACGTTTCTATCTTTATCCCATCAATCCCGGCTGCCTTACCCCCTTTCATTTTACCTACTGCCTCACGAACTTCCCCCACACTCACAACTGGCTCTTCCTCACTCCTACAAGATGTTATTCCTCCTTGCCCTATACACGAAATCACAGCTTCCCTATCTTCATCAACATTTAACAATTCCTCAAAATATTCCCTCCATCTTCCCAATACCTCTAACTCTCCATTTAATAACTCTCCTCTCCTATTTTTAACTGACAAATCCATTTGTTCTCTAGGCTTTCTTAACTTGTTAATCTCACTCCAAAACTTTTTCTTATTTTCAACAAAATTTGTTGATAACATCTCACCCACTCTCTCATTTGCTCTCTTTTTACATTGCTTCACCACTCTCTTAACCTCTCTCTTTTTCTCCATATACTCTTCCCTCCTTGCATCACTTCTACTTTGTAAAAACTTCTCATATGCTAACTTTTTCTCCCTTACTACTCTCTTTACATCATCATTCCACCAATCGCTCCTCTTCCCTCCTGCACCCACTTTCCTGTAACCACAAACTTCTGCTGAACACTCTAACACTACATTTTTAATCCTACCCCATACCTCTTCGACCCCATTGCCTATGCTCTCATTAGCCCATCTATCCTCCAATAGCTGTTTATATCTTACCCTAACTGCCTCCTCTTTTAGTTTATAAACCTTCACCTCTCTCTTCCCTGATGCTTCTATTCTCCTTGTATCCCATCTACCTTTTACTCTCAGTGTAGCTACAACTAGAAAGTGATCTGATATATCTGTGGCCCCTCTATAAACATGTACATCCTGAAGTCTACTCAACAGTCTTTTATCTACCAATACATAATCCAACAAACTACTGTCATTTCGCCCTACATCATATCGTGTATACTTATTTATCCTCTTTTTCTTAAAATATGTATTACCTATAACTAAACCCCTTTCTATACAAAGTTCAATCAAAGGGCTCCCATTATCATTTACACCTGGCACCCCAAACTTACCTACCACACCCTCTCTAAAAGTTTCTCCTACTTTAGCATTCAGGTCCCCTACCACAATTACTCTCTCACTTGGTTCAAAGGCTCCTATACATTCACTTAACATCTCCCAAAATCTCTCTCTCTCCTCTGCATTCCTCTCTTCTCCAGGTGCATACACGCTTATTATGACCCACTTCTCGCATCCAACCTTTACTTTAATCCACATAATTCTTGAATTTACACATTCATATTCTCTTTTCTCCTTCCTGTATTTGCATGATTACAGACAGTGATACATCCTCATTATGGCATCTCGTGAACGTGATGTTGGATGTTCTTATGCGAGTGGGTCACAGAAAAGAAAGAAGAAAATTCAAGAAGAAGAACAGAAAAAGAAAGATGTAAGAAGCTGCAGAAAGATCACAGACATGCTCACGAAAACAGTTTCTGATGTTACCAGTACAGTTGAATCTGCAGATACGTCAGATCATACAGGAAGCCCTCCCTCCATTATTTCTCAGCCAGCATCTACTTCTTTTGTGTCTCCTCTCAATGTCTCAGCGGACATTTCATCCACAGGATTTGTCTTATAAGATCCTGCCTCATGGCCAAATGTAATCCCAGATTCTCTACGTAATGCTTTCATTGCAGAAAACTTCAGTCAAACTCTGAACATTGACTTTAGGAAATCAGCAAGGATTTATGATGATGGAAGTCGTCATTGTTTAAAGTCATTTATGTTTTATAGGAAGCTTGCAAATTCAGAAACTGTGAAAAGATCATGGATGGTATACTCTGAAAGCTCAGGAAAAGTGTACTGTTCAGCATGCAAGCTATTTTCTACCAAAGAAAATACCTTCACACAGGGGTTCAATGACTGGAAAAATTCCAAGCGTTTCGAGGAACATGAAAACAGCACCACTCACAGGAGCTGCATTTTAGCCAGTGTATTTCGTGCACAGAAAAAAGGCTTATTGGATTCTCATTTGGAAAATCAAACTGAAAACGAGCACACCTATTGGAGAAAAGTTCTAGAAAGAGTTGTTGCTGTTGTAAAATTCTTAGCTCTAAGAGGACTTGCTTTCCGTGGAGAAAATGAGGTTTTTGGTTCGGAAAACAATGGCAGTTTCCTAGGGATCATAGAACTGTTAGCACAATTCGATCCATTCTTAGCAAATCATGTGTCACGCCTTGAGAATGCAGGAAGAGGCACTGTATCTTACATGTCATCTACTATATGCAATGAATTTATTGAACTGATGACTAAGAAGGTCCTCAATAACATCATAGCAGCTGTGAAAACTGCAAAATACTTTGCAATAAGTGTAGATTCAACACCAGATGTTTCACATACAGATCAATTGACATTCATTGTTCGCTTTGTCGACTCCAGTGGTAAGCCTGTAGAGCGCTTTATAAAATTCATTCCTCTTTCAGGCCATGATGGAGAAACAATGATGAATGTAGTACTGGATACTCTGCTTGAACATGATCTCTATTATGGATTGCCGTGGCCAGAGCTACGACAATGCAAGCAACATGTCGGGTAAATATAATGGATTGCAAGCCCGTATCAAGCAAATCAACCCACTTGCTGAATATGTGCCCTGCTCAGCACATTCTCTTAATCTTGTTGGGTCATGTGCTGAGGAGTGTTGTGTCGCTGCAGTTTCATTTTTTGGACTTTTACAAGCACTCTTTAATTTTTTCTCTGCTTCAACGCATCGGTGGAGTATACAGTGGACCCCCGCATAACGATATTAATCCGTTCATGAGAGCTCATTGTTATGCAAAATTATCGTTATGCGAATGAATTTTCCCCATAAGAAATAATGGAAATCAAATTAATCCGTGCAAGACACCCAAAAGTATGAAAAAAAAAAATTTACCACATGAAATATACATTTTCCTACACACAAAGAGAAGGATACATGCACAATAGTAGAGTAGTACATGCACAGTATATATTGTGCATGTACTACTCTACTAAATGAAGAATAAATGACACTTACCTTTATTGAAGATGCAGCAATGACTGATGAGACACTGTGTCCTGGGAGTGCCTTTTCCTCCTGAGTACTGTAGGTCCTGTTTGGCATTTTCTTCCAGAACAGGCCTTATCACACTGTGTATGTCACTACGATTCTTAAATCTCTCAAACCAACCTTTGCTGGCTTTAAATTCACCAATATGAGCACTAGTTCCAGGCATTTTTCCCTGTTCATCTGGGTGTTAGTCGACTGGTGTGGGTTGCATCCTGGGAGACAAGATTAAGGACCCCAATGGAAATAAGTTAGAGTCCTCGATGATGCACTGACTTTCTTGGGTTATCCTGGGTGGCTAACCCTCCGGGGTTAATTGTTTCTCGGTAATTGTTTCACGTTAAGCCACACCAACAACACTCTCTCCACATCTTTGAGTAATACAGCTGATGGTGGTGCAGCAACAACAACAGCTGTGGTGCAGCTGATCATGGTGCAGCAGCAGCTGGGTGCAGCAACAGCTGACCATGGTGCAGCTGCAGCTGTGGTGCAGCAGCAGCTGTGGTGCAGCAGCAGCTGTGGTGCAGCAGCAGCTGACTGTGGTACGATAGTATTTATCACCCTTTTTACCACAGGGTTGGCACTAGAAGCTTTCTTTGGGCCCATGGTGGCTTATTTAGCAGTTACAAGCACTATAAATAATGGAATAATACAAAATGTATCGAATGTATGCATGCAACCGGCCACCCTGGCTTGTAAACAATGATGGCAAGGCAGGCGCTCTGGCTGGACGGACAGGTTCGGGACAGGTTCGGGACGAGTTATGTTCAGAGACAGCTGATGGTGCAACAGCAGCTGACTGTGGTGCAGCAGCAGCTGACTGGTCCAGCAACAGCTGACTGGTCCAGCAACAGCTGACTGGTCCAGCAACAGCTGACTGATCCAGCAACAGCTGACTGATCCAGCAACAGCTGACTGATCCAGCAACAGCTGACTGGTCCAGCAACAGCTGACTGATCCAGCAACAGCTGACTGATCCAGCAACAGCTGACTGATCTAGCAACAGCTGACTGATCCAGCAACAGCGATTCTTAAATCTCTCAAACCAACCTTTGCTGGCTTTAAATTCACCAATATGAGCACTAGTTCCAGGTATTTTTTCCTGTTCACCTGGGTGTTAGTCAACTGGTGTGGGTTGCATCCTAGGAGACAAGATTAAGGACCCCAATGGAAATAAGTTAGACAGTCTTCGATGACACACTTTTTTGGGTTATCCTGGGTGGCTAACCCTCTGGGGTTAATTGTTTCTTGGTATTCTCAATAAGCCACACCAACAACGGTGCTACAGCAGCAGCTGACAGTGCTACAGCAGCAGCAGCAGCTGACAGTGCTACAGCAGCAGCAGACGATGCTACAGCAGCAGTAGACGGTACTACAGCAGCAGCAGACGGTACTACAGCAGCAGCAGCAGCAGCAGACGGTACTACAGCAGCAGCAGCAGCAGCAGCTGATGGTGGTACAGCAGCAGCAGCAGCTGACAGTGCTACAGCAGCACCAGCAGCTGACAGTGCTACAGCAGCAGCAGCAGCTGACAGTGCTACAGCAGCAGCAGACAATGCTATAGGAGCAGCAGACGGTACTACAACAGCAGCAGCAGCAGCAGCAGCTGACGGTGGTACAGCAGCAGCAGCAGCTGATGGTGCTACAGCAGCAGCAGCATGAGCAGTTGACCATGGTACCACAGTATTTCGATAATATTTCTCACCCTTTTTACCACAGGGTTGGCACTAGAAGCTTTCTTGGGGCCCATGGTCACTTATTTTGCAGATAAAATCACCAAAAACACTGTAATAATACGAAATGTTACGATTGTATGCTTGGATGTTACCGCGGAGGCTGGCTTGTAAACAATGCCACCGGCGGAACATGTGAGGCTGGCTCAGGCCTCACATAGATGTGTCTCGGACGAACAGCGTTGAGCGGGTTTTTTAGCGGTATGCGAGGCAAAATCTTAGCGATAAAATGTATCGGTATGCGGATTTAACGTTATGTAAGGCCAATGGTATGCGGGGGTCCACTGTACTCAAGTCAAACATTCATGGAGATGTCATCAAATCATTATCAACAACAAGGTGGTCAGCGCAGCATGATGCAACACATGCTTTGAAAGACAGCTTTGCTGAAATACGTTCTGCTTTGATCCAAATAGCAGAGGATGAAGACCAGACAGCAACTACAAGAAGCGAAGCAGCCAGCTTAGCATCAGAATTGGAAGATTTTGAATTGGCCTTACTCTGTATGCTTTGGGACTGTATACTGGAACGGTTAAATGCCACAAACAAGACACTTCAGAAAATTGAAATTGAAATGGCTACTTGTGCTAACCTCTATGCAGGCTTAGTGGAATTTGTAAGCTCACTTCGCAATGATGAAGCTTTTGAAATGTTTGAAGAGAAAGCTAAACTGCTGGTGAAAGACTACAGTTACCGGGCTGATCATCAGCGGTCAAGGAAGAGGAAACACAATTTTGAAGAGCCAGACAATGAAATTGTGTTGCTACCAAGGCAGAAATGTAAGACAGCTACATACTTCGTCATTCTGGATTCACTGATTACAGAATTGGTGAAAAGAAAAGAAATCTACCAGAATCTCAATGACAAGTTTGGATTTCTGTTCAAAATTACTACTGTGTCAGATGCAGAATTGAGAGAAGCTGCATTAAAGTTGCAACAACACCTTTCAGCAGATGCTCAGGACACATTTGTTGAAGAAATAGTTAATTTTTCTGGGTATATGAATCAGATTAAAGTTCCACCTGAAAAATGTGTGCCCTCAGCTGCTTTGAAACATTTAAGAAATGTAGGTATCTCAGAAACCTTCCCTAATGTTGACATAGTGTATTGCCTTTACCTAACACTTCCAGCTACTAACTGTGAAGGAGAACGTTCATTTTCTGTTTTGAAAAGAGTGAAAAACCAGCTCCGTTCAACAATGAGCCAAGACAAATTGTGTAACCTAGCCTTGTTGACCATTGAGTCTGATCTAACAAGAAATATTGATTTTCAGAATATAATTGATGATTTTGCCAATATGAAATCCAGAAAAAAGTTTATTTAAGAAGTGCCTGTGAATATAAACAATTCTTTACTTTCTTGAGTTTATATGATTTGATAGTCTTATGCATGATGCAATGATAACAATAATGGTCAGTGATTTATAAAGGGAATAATAGTGCTGTAGTGGTTATGCTGAATATAACAGGTACATGATGTCACTACTTTAATAGCCTAATCTAGTAATACTATGCTGTCTTGAGTTTATTCTCTTTAAAATGCATGATTTAACAAGATAGTTATAATGGCTGTTGGTAAATGGTTTTGGTTGTCTTGATGTACTTTCCCTATTAAATTTAATCTAAATAGCCAGAATGTATTTAATTAGACCTTAAACAGGCTCACACCGACCCCCCCCCCCCCCACCCCCAAGCAGGAAGGGGTCGCTTCACTTACCCGTAACTCAAAGGGGCCCCGCCAATCTGAATAGCCTAGAGCCCGGAGACTTCTTAATCCGGCCCTGGCACCATATTAAAATAATTGGGGATGCCTGGGTACAATATGCTCTTTTTTCCTATTAAAAAACAACAATGTTTTTTTTTTCTCAAAAAAGTTGGGGCAGTACGGTAGTGAACGTATATATACGTTTGGACCATTTACGGGTTAAGAAAGAATGGAAAAATTGTTTCATAAAATAAGTTTGGTTTCATAGAAGATGACTGTGTATATGAGGGTACCTTATTTCCCTAGTATCTTCACTCGGCAGGTTGGTCGTGCAACAGGAGTTGCTGATGAATGCTTGAGCAACATGCGAACTGTTCGAGCATTTGCCATGGAGGATGCAGAGAGAGACCTGTTTGCCAGAGAAGTAGAAAAGTCAAGGCAACTTAATGAGCGCTTGGGCTTTGGTATTGGTTTCTTTCAGGTTTGTCATTTGAGTTTACAGTATTTTATATAGTAAATATTACACATCGGCCATTTCCCACCATGGCAAGGTGACCCAAAAAAGAAGAAACACTTTCATCATCATTCACTCCATCACTGTCTTGCCAGAGGTGTGCCTACAGTTAAAAAACTGCATCATATCAATACCACTCCTTCAGAATTCAGGCACTGTGCTTTCCACCTCCAGGACTCAAGTCTGGCTAACTGGTTTCCCTGAATCCCTTCATAAATGTTACTTTGCTCACACTCCAACAGCACGTCAAGTCATAAAACCCATTCGTCTCCACAAACCCTATTGAACATGCTCACACATGCTTGCTGCAAGTCCAAGCCCCTCTCACACAAGATCTCCTTTACCCCCTCCCTCCAGCCTTTCCTAGGATGACCCCTACCTTGCCTTCCTTCCGCTACAGATTTATATGCCCTCCAAGTCATTCTATTTTGTTTCATTCTCTCTAAATATCCAAACCACCTCAAAAACTCTTCCTCTGCCCTCTGGATAATATTTTTAGAAACCCCACACCTACTAATCTCCAAGCTACAAATTCTCTGCATTATATTCACACTGCACATTGCCCTCAAACAGAGACATCTCCACAGCCTCCAGCCTTCTCCTTGTTGCAACATTCACCACCCATGTTTCATACCCATACAGAAGCATTGGTACAGGTCCTCCATCACAAATCCGGCATCACTGGGACCTATAGTGTGCCGGATTACTGAGTTTGCCGGATTACAGAGTTTGCCGGATTACAGAGTGGTTAGGTTAGAATGCACTTAATAAAATTAACCAACTTGACTTACACAAAGTTCATTGAACATCGGCAAAAATCGAACATTTCCGCTACTTTGAGCTCAATTTCAAGGTACTTTCGTCATGAAAGCAGTCAAAATCATGTCTATTTCTGTAGTATATCTTCCATTCTATCAAATGAGTCCAAAAAAATGAGAATACAACCATAAAAAACCATACAAAAATATACTGCAAAGAGGCGGCTAATGGCTGAGAAGTGAACTCCCTTATTTATCGTCCGTCTTTTTTATTTTTGGTGTACGTTAAGAAGCATCTTTCCATCATACATTGCCCAAGTTTCAATTAGATAGCCCAAAAAACAACCGAGAAAAAAAAATATTTACCAAAAATCATATATGGCAAGCCCAAGCCAGGTACTGGAAATAAGTCACTTTGACTTTTCTGGGTTATCCTAGGTTCTCTATACATACACTGCTATGTATGATAATCTATGTAACTGTATTTGTGTATTCCTGAATAAACCTATTTACTTCTAGTCTGTCAACTGAGTATAAGAAACCACCCATTCACTTATTTCAACTACCCAATAAAGTGGTCAGAAATTGGCAATTTGGCCGAATTCACACAAATTTCAACAGATGCCAATTTCAAAATAGGGTCCAGAATAAACAATGCAGACATTCCTGACACTAAAATAACATTTTCTCTGTTCATTAGTCATGGCTCCAGGCTCCTCTTATATTACTCTTGCTTACCATTTTTATGCAGACTGCTGCATTATTGTAATAATTGTATAAATAATGTCAATCCATTCTTGACTTCGTATTGGAATTTGGACTGGCAGGTGGACAGGTATTGGACGGTGACATCATTTGTGTACTCGAGCTTCGCTAAAGAATAGAACGTTTTTGCTACTGTGACCGCAATTTCAAGGTACTTTTCATCATGAAAGCAATCAAAATCGTATCTATTTCTGTAATATATCTTTCATTCTATCAAATGAGAATATAGCCATAAAAACATACGAAAATATACCGCTAAGCGGCCACTAATGGCTGAGAAGTGAACTCCGCTATTTATGGTCTGATTTCTTTCATTTTTGGTGTACATGAAGAAGTATCTTTCCATCATACATTGCCCAAGTTTCAATAAGATAACCCAACAGACAACTGAAAAAAAAAATAATAATAATAATAATATCTTTATTTACTACACGTACATGTACAAGGTATACAGGCCTAGCTGACATCAGTGACATACTACTGTATAGAAAGCCCCTTGTTATGGAGAGTATTTCAAGAAAATTAGGTCAGTGTCCCAGGATAACATCCACACTAGTTGGCTAACACCCAGGTACCCATTTACTGATGGGTGAACATAGACTACAGGTGTAAAGAAACACGCCTAATGTTTCTACTCTGGCTTGGAATCGAATATTTACCAAAAATCATATATGGCTAACCCAAGCCAGGTACTAAAAATAAGCCATGTTGGCTCTTTTTGGGTTATCCTAGGTTCTCTACACATATGTTGCTATGTGTGATAATCTATATAGAGAAAATAACTTTTTTGTTTCATGTTTATGGTGCAGTACGAGTGTATATCACAGTTAGCCCTGTGCTACACTCCGTTTTCTCTAATATAAACCCCAAGACAGGGATAGGAGAATGGTATTGGTATACCATATCCTCTTCATACCTCTGTCGAACTGCTCGGTGTTATGCCAAATATTATTCATTCTGGAGTATGTAACATGTTTTATTTTATTTATATTGTTTCTTATGTCATATTAGATCAACTGTGATAGGCAAATAAGCTGTAGTGTTGATATTAGCGTAATAATAAAGCATATTCTCCTGCATCGTGAGACTGAGCTCATGGCAACCGATTCTGGCTTCAAAGCCACCTTATCTTTAATGGATAATGTACTGTGTTGGTGCTTTACATAATGAGAAGCATTTCTTTTATTCATTGGAACCATGGCTAGGGCTAAAAGTAAGCAGGTTAAAATAATAAATGGAGAAAAAGAAATTGGAATGACTTATGCAGCAAGTAGCGCCACCAAACAGTACCAGCAGGTTGGTGTGGCGACCCTGGAAATTTGAAATTATGCTAGCCAAAATTAGTGCCGAATAACTGATGGAGCCAAATAACTGATTGCTGGATTTATGATGGCGGACCTGTACCACTATACTCTCATACATTCCTCTCTTAGCTTCCATGAATAACGTTCTTGGTCCCCACAGACTCCTCAGTGCTGCACTCACCTTTTCCCTCCATTAATTCTATGATTTTTCCTCAAGGGAGGTTCCTTGATGCTGGTAAGGGGCTCTTGATCTAGGGAATAGGATCTATGCTCCAGTTCCCTGAATTGAGCCTGAATACTTATCATCATCCCCCTCCACAGGCACTGTATAATCCCTACAGATTTAGTGTTCCCCCATGATTATAATAATAATGATAATAATTCTGTGATTCACCTTGTCTTTCATAGCCTCATCTGCTGACAAAACCACTCCCAAATATCTGAATACATTCACTTCCTCCATACTCCCTCCCTCCAGTCTGATATCCAATCTTTCATTACCTACATTTTTTATCTTCATCACCTTGCTTTCTCCTTTTTCCATGTTCACTTTTAATTTCCTTCTTTTACATACCCTTCCAAACTTATCCACTAGCCTCTGCAACTTCTCTTCAGAATCTCCCAAAAGCAGTGTCATCAGCAAAAAGCAACTGTGAAAACTCCCACTTTGTGTTAGATTCTCTCTCTCTCAATCTCACACCTCTTGCCAACACCAAAGCATTCATTTCTCTTACAACCTCATCTATAAATACATTGAACAACCGTGGTGACATCATGCATCCTTGTCTAAGGCCTACTTTTACTGGAAAATAGTCTCATACATACCCTAACCCGAGCCTCGCTATCCTCATAAAAACTCTTAACTGTTTTCAGTAACCTACCACCTTTTCCATACATTTGCAACATCTGCCACATTGCTTACCTATCCACTCTATCATATATCTTTTCCAAATTCATAAATGCAGCAAAAAACCTCTTTACCCTTACCTATATGCTTCACTGTAAACACTTGGTCTACACACCTCCTACCCTCCCTAAATCCTCCTTATTCATCTGTGATCCTGCTGTCTTAATCCTAATTTTTTCACTGGTAACTCTACCATGCACTTTGCCAGGTGTACTCAACAGTCTTATTTACTTATAATATTTGCATTTTCTTTTATCCCCTTTGTCTTTATACAAAGGAACTGTGCATGCTCTCTGCCAATCTTAGGTACCTTACCCTCTTCCATATATTTATTAAATAAAAGCACTTACCACTCCAAAACTATATCCCCACCTGCTTTTAACATTTCTATCCTAATCCTATTAATCCCAGCTGCTTTACCCCCTTTCATTTTACCCAGTGCCGCATGCATCTCTCCCAACACTCAAAACTGGCTTTTCTTTGCTCCTACAAGATGTTATACCTCCCTGCTCAATGCATGAAATCACAGATTCCCTGTGTGGGGATTAAATTACCTGCATGACCCTCATTACATTCATATCAGTAATTTAATTAGGGAGGCAACAAAGACAGCTATTATTTACCCATTGCTACAACTCTCAGGCATGTAAGAATATTTTTGAGACACCTTAGGTCACTAGGAGAATGTCTCCCTTTGACACTCACTACCCTCATACTTTATTTATTTATTTATTTAGGTGGCCTGGTGGCTGAAGCTCCCGCTTCACACACGGAGGGCCCGGGTTCGATTCCCGGTGGGTGGAAACATTTCGACACGTTTCCTTACACCTATTGTCCTGTTCACCTAGCAGCAAATAGGTACCTGGGTGTTAGTCGACTGGTGTGGGTCGCATTCTGGGGGACAAGATTAAGGACCCCAATGGAAATAAGTTAGACAGTCCTCGATGACGCACTGACTTTCTTGGGTTATCCTGGGTGGCTAACCCTCTGGGGTTAAAAATCCGAACGAAATCTTATCTTATCTTATGTCTTTGTAAATAGTACATTGAGATTATGTATTTACAATAATAGGTTGCAATGCAAAGAGAGCCTCTATTATGCCTAGGCATTATGGGCCGACTTAACATTATTGGCTTCTTGACTACTTAACACTAAGAATTATATCATAGTTGTATACTAGAATAATAATTATATCATAGTTGTACAGTAGATTATTAATTATAAGTGAATCTAATTTATATAAGACAAAAGATATATTCATATATTCAAAAATGCTTTTTGTGAAAACAATGATTCAATTATATTCCTGTCGACAATGGATAAAAGTTCAAAAGTAATTGTTAAAATTATGATGTGGGAATACATATTGAGTATGTGAGTACTGAGTATTGAGCATTTAGTCTAGGGTGATGAAGTGGCTTTTGAGAAGTCTTAAATTGATTTTCAGACTGGGTTACTTTAGTATCCTCTGGTAATGAATTCCATATTTTGGGGCCCTTTTTGTGCATAGAGTTTTTACACAGTGTGATATGGACATGAGGTATATCAAAAAGAGATCTGTGTCTTGTGTTATGGTTATGTCTCCTGTTAAAGTTGTTGAGAAGAAGCTGGAGTGGAGGGTTTATATTTGTGTGTATTGTTCTGTGTATGTAGTAGGCACATAAATAAGTATGGATGTTCTTAATGGTGGGCAGATTTAGACTTTTGAAAATTGGTTGAGTGTGCTGGCAAGAGTGGAAATTTGTTATCATTCTTACTGCTGCCTTTTGCTGGGTTATTAGAGGTTTTAGTTGATTTAATGTTGTTGATCCCCATGTACAAATTCCATATGTGAGATAAGGGTATATGAGTGAATGGTACAGTGCCAGGAGAGCTGATTGTGGAACGTAGTACCGTATCTTTGATAGTATGCCTACAGTCCTAGAGATTTTCTTGGTGATCTGTTGTATATGTGTCTGGAACTTAAGGCTACTGTCAAGGTGATACCTAGGAATTTTCCCTCTGTGAGTCTTGTGACTGATGATCCGTTTAGCGTTATGTTAAGTGAAACATTTGCAGCTTTGTTTCCAAACTGAATGAAATAGGTTTTATCAGTATTCAGGGTAAGTTTATTAATCATCCAGGCAGATATTTTCTGCAATTCGGCATTGACAGTGTTGGCGAGTATGACTGGGTTTGGGTGGGAGAAGACATATGTAGTGTCATCTGCAAATAATATGGGTTTGAGTAGCTGTGATGCATTCGGTAGATCATAGATGTAGATGAGAAAGAGGAGTGGTCCAAGGACACTTCCTTGTGGGACTCCTACTGTGATTGGTTGGGTGGAAGAGTTTGCACCATTTGTGTACACATATTGAATTCTGCTACTAAGGTATGACTTAAGGTAGTTGAAGGAGTGGCCTCTGATACCATGGTGCATTAATTTAGAGTACAGCAGTTCATGGTCAACTGTATCAAAAGCTTTACATAAATCAATGAAAATGCCCAGTAGGACTTCTTTCTTTTCGAGTATCGTATATATTAGTTCTAGCATGTGTATGATAGCATCATTTGTGCTTTTATTATTACTGAATCCAAACTGACAAGGGATTAATATGTTGTGTGAGACGAGGTAGGAATAGATCAGTCTATGAATTAATTTTTCAAAGATTCCCACATCTACTATGGACCCATAAATATTGACATCAAATTTAATAAAAACACACAGTAATTCTGGTAATAATATTTACATTAAAATTATGTGGACTGTATAATACACTTATTAACCCTTAAACTGTCCAAATGTACATCTACATTGATGTGCGTAGCACTCTGACCTTGATTTTCTCCATTTGAAACCATGTAAAATTGGACCTAAATCTATGTTCGGAGCACTGTGCACGTCAACTTAGATCTACGTTAGGACAGTTTAACCCTTTGACTGTTTCCGACATATAAATACGTCTTAAGAGCCAATGTTTCTGACGTATTTATACGCATAAATTCTAGCAGCTTCAAATCAAGCAGGAGAAAGCTGGTAGGCCCACATGTGAGAGAATGGGTCTCCATGGTCAGTGTGCACCATATAAAAAAAATCGGGGAGCCAGTGGTGCATTGTGGGAATGCCATTTCAGTTGTCATTTTTCAGCATGTCTAGCGGTAAGAAATATGTGATTCCCCAGCAAATCTGGGACTCTTCTCTTCCCAAGTGATGCTCTAACACAGATGGAAGTGTCAGTGAAGATCAATTTCATGATTTGGAGGAGTTTGAGACCAAAAGCAATGGAGGAGGAGGAGGGGAGGAAGAGGAGGAGGAGGAGGAGGAGGAGGGAAGGAAGAGGAGGAGGAGGGAAGGAAGAGGAGGAAGAGGAGGAGGAGGAAGAGGAAGAAGAAGAGGAGGAGGAGGAAGAGGAAGATGTAATAACATTGTTCCCTTGAAGCAAGAAAAAAAAGTCCACCCCATGACAGTGACAAGATAAGGGGAGATAACATCTGATAAGAGCTGACTTTGATGAGCATAAAGGAGGGTAATATTACATGACCATCGCCCTCCCTTTGTTTTTGCTGGTACACAAACATTTCTGTCTGTCTATTTGTCTGTCTGTCAAGCTCCTGTCTGTCCATCTAGCTCTCTGTCTCAGAGAGCCACAAGACTGTGTCATCACGCTTTACTCACATCTTCAAGCAGAGTATAGCACTTTGTCTGGATTTCTTGGGTTATCCTAGGTAATTTACACTATGTATACTTGTATTTATGTGTACCTGTGAGACAGAGATAGGCAGACAGATAGAAAGAGAGACAGATTGAAAGATATAGAATGAGGGAGAAAGATAATTAGATAGAATGGAGGAGGGAAGCAGCATCCGACCCCATTGTTTTGACAGGGGTAGTAGGGGTAGTGACTAATGAGACAATATGTCACTTTGACAGCTGCCGACTTCTGACTCAAAACAATTATAAGCCACACACTCGCACACAAGACGGAGGAGGAGGAGGAGGAGGAGGAGGAGGAGGAGGAGGAGGAGGGAAGGAAGGGAGGAGGAGGAGGAGGGAGGAGGGTGGAGGAGGGAGGAGGAGGAGGAAGGAAGGGGAGGAGGAGGAGGAGGAGGAGGAGGAGGTAGTGAAGGAGGAGGAGGGAGGAGGGGAGGAGGAGGAGTGGAAGGAGGAAGGAGGAGGAGGAGGAGGTAAGGAGGAAGGAGGAGGAGGAGGAGGAGGAGGAGAAGGAGGAGGAGGAGGAGGAGGAAGGAGGAGGGAGGAAGGAAGGAGGAGGAGGAGGAGGGAGGAGGAGGGAAGGAAGGAGGAGGAAGGAAGGGGAGGAGGAGGAGGAGGAAGGAAGGAGGAGGAGGAGAAGGAAGGAGGAGGAGGAAGGAGGAAGGAGGAGGGAGGAAGGAGGAAGGGAGGAGGAGGAGAAGGAGAAGGAAGGAGGAAGGAGGAGGAGTGGAGGAAGGAGGAAGGAGGAGGCTGGAGGAGGAAGGAGGAGGAGGAGGAGGAGGCAGGAAGGAGGGAGGAAGGAAGGAGGAGGAAGGAAGGAGGAAGGAGGAAGGAGAAGGAGGAAGGAGGAAGGGAGAAGGAGGAGGAGAAGGAGGAGGAGAAGGACGGAGGAGAAGGGACGGAGGAGAAGGAGGAGGAGAAGGAGGAGGAGAAGGAGGAGGAGGAAGGAAGGAAGAAGGAAGGAAGAAGGAGGAGGAAGGAAGGAGGAGAAGGAGAAGGAAGGAGGAAGGAGGAGGAGGAGGAAGGAGGAGTGAGGAAGGAGGAAGGAGGAGGAGGAAGGAGGAAGGAGGAGGAGCAAGGAGGAAGGAGGCAGGAGGAAGGGAGGAGGAAGGAGGAGGAAGGAGGAGGAGGAAGGAGGAGGAAGGAGGAAGGAGGAGGAAGGAGGAGGAGGAGGAGGAGGAAGGAGGAAGGAAGGAGGGAAGGAGGAGGAGGAAGGGAGGAGGACGGAGGAGGAAGGAGGAGGAAGGAGGAGGAAGGAGGAGGAAGGAGGAGGAGGAAGATGAGGAAGGAGGAGTGGAGGATGGAGGAGGAAGGAGGAGGAAGGAGGAGGAAGGAGTGGAGGAAGGAGGAGGAAGGAGGTGGAGGGAGGAGGAAGGAGGAAGGAAGGAGGAAGGAGGAAGGAGGAAGGAGGAGGAGGAGGAGGAAGGAGGAGGAGGAAGAGGAAGGAGGAGGAGGAAGGAGGAAGGAGGAGGAGGGAGGAGGAGGAAGGAGGAGGAGGAGGAAGGAGGAGGAGGAGGGAGGAGGAGGAGGAGGAAGGAGGAAGGAGGAAGGAGAAGGAGGAAGGAGGAAGGAGGAGGAGAAGGAGAAGGAGAAGGAGGAGAAGGAGAAGGAGGAGAAGGAGAGGAGGGAAGGAGGAGGAGGAGGTATGAGGAGGAGGAAGGAAGGAGGGAGGAAGGAAGGGAGGTGGATGAAGGAGGAGGAGTGGAGGGAGATGAGGGAGGGAAGGCAGAAGGAGGAGAAGGAAGAGGAAGGAGAAGGGGAGGAGGAAGGAGGAAGGAGGAAGGTGAAGGAGGAGGAAGGAAGGGGGAGGAAGGAAGGAGGAGGAAGGAAGGAGGAGGAGGGAAGAAGGAGGGGAGAAGGAGGAGGAAGGAGGAGGAGGAGGAGGAGGAAGGGAGGAAGGAGGAGGAGGAAGGAGGAAGGAGGGAAGGAGGAAGGAGGAAGGAGGAAGGAGGAAGGAGGAAGGGGAGGTGAGAAGGGAGAAGGAGGAAGGAGAAGGATGAAGGAGGTAAGGAGAAGGAGTGGAGGAGAAGGAGGAGGAGAAGGACGGAGGAGAAGGATGGAGGAGAAGGGAGGAGGAAGGAAGGAGGAGGAAGGAGGAGGAGGAAGGAAGGAAGAACAAGGAAGAAGAAGGAGGAGGAAGGAAGGAGGAGAAGGAGGAGGAAGGAGGAAGGAGGAGGAAGGGAGGAGGAAGGAGGAGGAAGGAGGAGGAAGGAGGAGGGAGGAAGGAGGGAAGGAGGAGGAGGAAGGAGGAAGGGAGGAGGGAGGGAAGGAGGAGGAAGGAGGAGGAGGAAGGAGGAGGAGGAGGAAGGAGGGGAGGAGGAAGGAGGAGGAAGGAGGAAGGAGGAAGGAGGTAAGGAAGGAGGAGGAAGGAGGAAGGAAGGAGGAGGAGGAGGAAGGAGGAGGAAGGAGGAGGAGGAGGGAAGGAGGAAGGAGGAGGAGGAAGGAGGAGGAAGGAGGAGAGGAAGGAGGAAGGAGGAGGAGGGAAGGAGGAAGGAGGAGGGAGGAAGGGAGAAGGAGGAAGGAGGAGGAAGGGAGAAGGAGGAAGGAGGAGGAAGGAGGAAGGAGGAGGAGGAAGGAGGAAGGGAGGAGAAGGAGAAGGGAGGAGGAAGGAGGAGGGAGGAGGAAGGAGGAGTGAAGGAGGAGGAGGAGGAGAAGGAGGAAGGAAGGAGGAGAGGAAGGAGGAAGGGAGGAAGGAGGAAGGATGAGGAGAAGGAGAAGGGAAGGAGGAGGAGGAGAAGGGAAGGAGGAGGAGGAGAAGGGAGGAGGAGGAAGGAGGGAGGAGGAAGGAGGAGGAGGAGGGAAGGAGGAAGGAGGAGGAGGAAGGAAGGAGGGAGGAGGAAGGAGGAGGGAGGAAGGAGGAGGAGTAAGGAAGGAGGAGAAGGAAGGAGGAAGGAAGGAGGAGGAAGGAAGGAGTGAGGAAGTAGGAGGAGGAAGGAGGAGGAGGAGGAGGGAGGAAGGGTGGAGGAGGAGGAAGGAGGAGAAGGAGGAGGAGAAGGAAGGGAGGAGGAGGAAGGAGGAAGGAGGAGGAGGGAGGAAGGAGGAAGGGAAGGGAGGAAGGAGGAAGGAATGGAGGAAGGGAAGGAGGGATGGAGGAGGAAGGGAGGAGGAGGAGGAGGAAGGGAGGAGGAGAAGGAGGAGGAAGGAGGAGGAGGAAGGAGGAAGGAGGAGGGAGGAAGGAGAAGGAGGAGGAGGAGGAGAAGGGAGGAGGAGGAGGAGAAGGAGGAGTGGAGAAGGAAGGAGGAGAAGGAAGGAGGAGGAGGAAGGAGGAGGAGGAAGGGAGGAGGAGGAGGAAGGAAGGAGGAGGAGGAAGGAGGAGGAAGGAGGAGGAGGAGGAAGGAAGGAGGAGGAGGAAGGAGGGGAGGAAGGAGGAGGAAGTAAGGGAGGAGGAGGAAGGAGGAAGGAGGAGGAGGAAGGAGGAAGGGAGGAGGAGGAAGTGGAGGCGGAGGAGGAGGGGAGGAAGGAGGAAGGAGGAGGGGAGGAGGAAGGAAGGGAGGAGGAGGAGAAGGAGGAGGAGGAAGGAGGAGGAGGAAGGAGGAGGAGGAAGGAGGAAGGAGGAGGGAGAAGGAGGGGAGGAAGGAAGGGAGGAGGTAAGGAGGAGGAGGAGGAAGGAGGAGGAAGGAGGAAGGATGGAGGAAGGAAGGAGGAAGGAGGAGGAAGGAGGAGGGAAGGATAGGAGGAGGAGGAAGGAGGAGGAAGGAAGGAGGAGGAAGGAAGGAGGGAGGAAGGAGGAAGGAGGAGGAAGGAAGGAGGAGGAAGGAGGAGGAGGAGAAGGAGGAGGAAGGAAGGAGGAGGAAGGAAGGAGGAGGAAGGAGGAGGAGGAAGGAGGCAGGGAGGAAGGAAGGAGGAGGAAGGAAGGGGAGGAGGAAGGAGGAAGGAGGAGGAGGAAGGAGGAGGATAAGGAGGAGGAGGAAGGAAGGAGGAGGAGGAAGGAGGAGGAAGGAGGAGGGAGGAGGAAGGAGGAAGGCAAGGAGGAGGAGGAAGGAAGGAGGGAGGAAGGGAGGATGGAGGAAGGAAGGAGGAGGAGGAAGGGAAGGAGGAGGAGGAGGAAGGAGGAGTGGAGAAGGGAGGAGGAGGAGGAAGTGGAAGGAGGAGGAAGGAGGAAGGAGGAGGAAGGAGGAGGAAGGAGGAGGAGTGGAGGAAGATGAGGAAGGAGGAGTGGAGGAAGGAAGGGAGGAGTGGAGAAGGGAGGAGGAGGAAGGAAGGAGGAGGAGGAAGGAAGGAGGATGGAGGAAGAAGGAGGAGGAGGAAGGAAGGAGGAGGAGAAGGAAGGAGGGAGGAGGAAGGAAGGGAGGGAGGCAGGAGAAGGAGGAGGAGAAGGGAGGAGGAGGAAGGAAGGCAGGAAGGAGGAAGGAGGAAGGAGGAGGAGGAGGAAGGAGGAGGAAGGAGGAGGAGGAGGAAGGAGGTATGGGAGGAGGGGAGGAGGAAGGAAGGAGGAGGAGGAAGGAAGGAGGAGGAGGAGAAGGAGGAGGAGGAGGAGAAGGAGGAGGAGGAGGAAGGAAGGAGGGGAGGAGGAGGAAGGAAGGGGAGGAGGAGGAAGGAAGGAGGAGGGAAGGAAGGAGGAGGAGGGAAGGAAGATGGAGGAGGATGGAAGAGGAAGGAGGAGGAGGTAGGAGAAGGAGGAGGAGGAGGAAGGAAGGAGGGAGGAGGAGGAAGGAAGGAGGAGGGGAGGAAGGAAGGAGGAGGAGGAAGGAGGAGGAAGGAGGAAGGAAGGAGGAGGAGGTAGGGAAGGAAGGAGGAGGAGGGAGAAGGAGAAGGAGGAGGAGGGAAGGAGGAGGAAGGAGGAGGAAGGAAGGAAGGAGGAAGAGGAGGAGGAGGAGGAGGAAGGAAGGGAGGAGGAGGAGGAAGGAAGGAGGAGGGAGGAAGGAAGGAGGGAGGAGGAGGAGGAGGAAGGAAGGAGGAGGAGGAGGAATGGAAGGGAGGAGGAAGGAAGGAGGAGGAGGAAGGAAGAAGGAAGGAGGAGGAGGAAGGAAGGAAGGAAGGAGGAGGAGGAGGAGAAGGGAAGGAAGGAAGGAGGAGGAGGAGGAAGGAAGGAGGAGCAGGAGGAGGAGAAGGTGGTGGAGGAGGAGCAGGAGGAGGACAAGGTGGTGGAGAAGGAGCAGGAGGAGGAGAAGGTGGTGGAGGAGGAGGAAGGAAGTTATATATATAAGGAGGAGGAAGGAGGACGGAGGAAGGAGGAGGAAGGAGGAAGGAGGAAGGAGGAAGGAGGAGGAGGAGGAAGGAAGGAGGAGGAGGAGGAGAAGGAAGGAGGAGGAAGGAAGGAGGAGAAGGAAGGAGGAGGAGGAGGAAGGAAGGAGGAGGAAGGAAGGAGGAGGAGGAGAAGGAGGAGGAGAAGGAGGGAGGAGGAGGGAGGAAGATAGAGGGAGGAGGAGGAAGGAAGGAGGAGGAGGAAGGAAGGAGGAGGAGGAGGAAGGAAGGAGGAGGGAAGGAAGGAGGTAGGAAGGAAGGGAGGAGGAGGAGGAAGGAAGGAGGAGGAGGAGGAGTATGGAGGAGGAGGAGGAAGAAGGAGGAGGAAGGAAGGAGGAGGAGGAGGGAGGAGAAGAAGGAGGAGGAGGAGGGAAGGAAGGAGGAGGAGGAGGAGAATAAGTGAGGAGGAGGAGGAAGGAAGGAGGAGGAGGAGGAAGGAAGGAAGGAAGGAGGAGGAAGGAAGGAGGAGGAGGAGAAGGAGGAAGGAGAAGGAGGAAGGAGGAGGGAGGAAGGGAGGAAGGAGGGAGGAGGAAGGAGGAAGGGAGGAGGAGGAAGGAAGGAGGAGGAGGAGGAGGGAGGAAGGAGGAAGGAGGAGGAGGAAGAGAAGGAGGAGGACAAGGAGGAAGGAGGAGGGAGGAAGGAGGAAGGAGGAGGAGGAGGAGAAGGAGGAGGAGGAGGAGGAGGAGAAGGAGGAGGAGGAGGAGGAGGAGGATGATGATGATGATGATGATGATGATGAGGATGATGAGGATGAGGATGATGATGATGAGGATGATGATGATGAGGATGAGGATGAGGATGATGATGATGAGGATGATGAGGATGAGGATGATGAGGATGAGGAGGATGATGATGAGGATGATGAGGATGAGGATGAGGATGATGAGGATGAGGATGATGAGGATGAGGATGATGAGGATGAGGAGGAGGATGATGATGAGGATGATGATGATGATTGTTTGTTTGTTTGTTTGTTTTTGTAAACAAGTTTTGTAAACAATATATTGATAATTATGTTTGTGTGCTTATTGTGTTGTATACAACGAGTGTATATATGTACATTGCACCTTACTTTGGTCTCATAGGCCACATAAGTTATGTGAAAAAATAAAATAGTGAAAAAAACAAAAAACCTTCAATTACAAGTAAACTAAAGTTTACCGGGTGAGCGGCAGTCACCGCTGTTGCCATACGCGGCTCATTTTCTGCAAACTTCACGGCTCTATATCTCGGTAAGTACCGATGGCAAAAAATTTTTTTTGGGACTAAAACACTCAGAAAAATAATCTTAACATTTTCATAAGAAAAAATAATTTTTTTTTTTTTTGAATATTTGGCGACATAGAATGACAGTTTCAGAGAGGGGCCTGAAACAGTCAAAGGGTTAAGGGTTAGTACATCATATGAGAAAATAGTTATATGTTGCCACCACTCACCAAATTTGTCTGGAGGTCACCTGGTGCAACTAGATCACCCACAACCCCTGCCTAGATATGAGGAACCTAACTGGTCAGAAGTTCAACACATAAAGTGCAGTATACTTGCTGTGGGTGTTGATGGCTCCTTATAATCCCCTTTTACCATCTAATTTCCAAGTCCTGCCAAGTCGCTGGTTTTGCACATTCCGCAGGACTGTAACTCTGATTCTTCTTGCTCCTATTTGGGAGGCTTAAACTCCATTTAGCTTCCAGAGCCTCTGAATAATTCCCTCAAATTTCAATGTCGTCTTGTTCCTCATATGGCATCCTCTCCACCCAACACTACTTATTTGCTGGTTCCCCTTTTAATTCCCAAATTAATTTTAGCCAACAACAATGCATTTCATTGAGTTACATGCTAAATTTATGCATTATGGTTGCGGAAGATTCAAAATTTTCTATCACCCTGTCTTCATCAACATTTAACAGTTCCTCAAAATATTCCCTCCATCTTCGTGATTCCTTTGACTCTCCATTCAACAACTCTCCTCTCCTCTTTTTAACTGTCAAATCCATTCATTCCCTAAGCTTTCATATTAATCTCACTCCAAAACTTTTTCGTATTCTCAGCAAAATTTGTTGATAATATCTCACCCGCTCTCTTATTTGCTCTCCTATTACATTCCTTCACTGCTCTCTTAACCTCTCTTTTTCTCTCTATATACTTCTTCCTTGCATCACTTTGTAAAAACCTCTCATAACCTAACTTTTTCTCTCTTACTTCTCTCTTTACCTCATCATTTCACCAATTGCTCTTCTTCTCTTCCACACCCACTTTCTTGTAACCACATACTTCTGAACCCTCTAACACTACATTCTTAAATCTATCCAATACCTCTTCAACCTCATTGCCTATACTCTCACCAGCCCATCTCTTTTCCGCTAGTATTTTATATCTTCCTGATTGCCTCCTCCTGTAGTTTATAAACCTTCACCTCTCTTACTTGTTGATGCCATTCTTAATAAATAAGCATTAATTTGTATGCAGACTTGTTAAACATGCTTCAGTGATATATAGCAGTTTACAGCAGGTAAAATGTCTTCATAATAACCAGAATGTACTCTCATGTGTATTAGAATTTTTATGTTGCAAATGAATTTTATTTCAGGCTGGTTCAAATCTCTTCTTGAATGGTATAGTGATTGGAACATTGTATGCTGGTGGCAAGCTCATGTCCACCAATCAGATGAAACCTGGTGACCTCATGTCATTCCTGGCGGCTTGCCAGACCATACAGCGATCTTTAGCTCAGCTTGGCATCCTCTTTGGCACATACGTTCGTGGCATTAGTGCTGGTGCACGAGTATTTGAGGTGAAAGATATGTTTCTTTAAAAATTATCATAAATTTTAAAAGGCTAGGTTTCTATCAGATTATGTTTTAAATTTTACTTAACAATGCTCCTTTAACCCTTTCAGTGCATCATGTTTTACCCATGAAAAAAGGAGCTCCTCACATGAGCTTAAACATTACAGCATTGTTAGAAACGTATCATTAATTTTTTTTTTGTATAAGAGTATTTATTTAATGTAGGTATATCTAAATACAGTAGGGCCCTGCTTTATGGCGTTTTGCCTTACGGCATTCCGCTAATATGGCGATGTCAAATTATGACTCAAATTTACTATATGGCAAGCGGCCTTTCAAATATGGCGCGCCCCACGCGGTTTGTTTACATTCTTGGTGACCACATCTTTTATGTCAGTAAACTTTCCAAAATTTCTAGTGTTTTGAAGTTATTGCGTATTTTATATGTACTCTGATAATTATACTTATGTGTACCTGTACCTAAATATACTTACACACTGTGCTGGTGAGGAGTACACATTAAAATCGCTAAGTCTCTCTACTCATGACGCCAATACGTACTACGTAATAATAATCACTCTTGGGCACATTAAATATCTTATTTTACATTAATATAGGCATTTTCATTAATCCATCTGTGATATTTTCCTCAAAATTATATATGAAATCTGTTACATAGCATATAAACATGATACATACACTCACAAAATAAAAATTGATGTAAATATGAGATTTGTTTACAAAGCAGCTGTGTAGGTAGTGTCGGAAGAATTACGTTTTCTCTAGTCAAACTGGGGGATAACTGTAGAAAAATATTCTTTTCTTATGCCTTCACTCTATGTATAGCAATTCACGACCCTTGTGGGTTTAGTGCTTTTTATTATGATAATAATAATATCTTCATTCACTCTAAAAATGGTGTGTTGCTATTTGTTTATTCTGTACTAACTTGTACACAATATAAGAGTATTTATATTGTGAGGTAATTATTATTATAATAAAAAAAATATTGAGGTAAATGTTTTATAAACTCTTACAAATGGACATGAATGAACTAAAAGTAGACACACATTAATACGCATTTATTTCGCCTGACCAAGTGATCACCCACTACCTGTTCAGTTTGTGTTCTTACATTGTCTCAACTCTGTATCTCTTTCTCTCTCTCGTTTACTCTTTTGTTAACTGGTTGGCTCTCATTGACGATGGCGTCTAAGGTTAGCTGTGATAAAAAGAGGAGTCGTAAGCCTCTTGCTTTAAGTGCCAAGTTAGAGGATGATGGTGTGCCATTCTGATTTTATTCAATAAACACCCTGGCACTCACCTCTCACACATTAATATTAATATTTTAAGGTAAGTAATAAGTGTACAGTGGACCCTCAACCAACGATGGCATCGTATAACGTTAAATCCGACTAGCGATACATTTTTACGCAAAAATTTTGCCTCGACTAGCGCTAAAAAACTCGACCAACGCGATTTGTTCCATTCGAGACACGTCCACATGTGGCCTGCGCAGTGTTTACAAGCCAGCCACCGCGGTCGCATCCAAACATACAATCGGAACATTTCATATTATCACAGCGTTTTTAGTGATTGCACCTGCAAAATAAGTCACCATGGGCCCCAAGAAAGCTTCTAGAGCCATCCCTGTTATAAAAAGGGTGAGAATTAGTATGGAAATTAAGAAAGATTTTGAAGGGTCTGGGGCTAACCCTGAGATGCCTATGCCAGTTGTTGAATCCATTGTGCCTACCTCAAAGATTAAGGATATGTGTGCAAAGTGGGTTGAACTGCAAACCTTTATGGATGAAAATCACCCTGACACAGCTATTGCAAGCCGTGCTGGCGACTATTAGAATGACAATGTTGTGGCCCATTTTAGACAAATCGCAAAGGAACGGGAGGTACAGAGCTCTATGAACAGATATGTTGTGCGACAGAGGTCCAGTGACTCTCAAGCTGGTCCTAGTGGCATTAAAAGAGGAAGGGAAGTAACCCCAGAAAAGGACTTGACACCTCAAGTCCTAAACACTAACACCATCCACACTCTTCTCTCCTCCCATCCCATCAATCATCACCAGATCTTCAATAAAGGTAAGTGTCATGTAATTGTACATGTCTTCTTCAGTTTGTGTGTATTAAAATTAATATTTCACGTGGTAAGAAAAATTTTTTCAATACTTTGGGGTGTCAGGAACGGATTAATTTGATTTCCATTATTTCTTATGGGGAAAATTAACTCGACTGACGATAATTTCAACTAACGATGAGCTCTCAGGAACGGATTAATATCATTGGTCGAGGGTCCACTGTACTCTGTGTGTATCTTACCTTTTCTGATAATAATACTTGTGGACCTGTGTGGTAGCTGGGCTGAGGGACAACACTACGTTTTCTCTGCTCAGGCACCAGAGAAAACGTGTGTGAATCTGTGTTTGGCCCAGCCACTCCCCCACTCCACTTTTGTTTACAATTTTCGGCATGAATTATTCGTTACTTCTCCCTTCGTTTATGGCATCTAAAAGTAGTTGTTAGAAACAATTAAATTCAGTGAACAAGGTATGTCGATGCTAACAATATGGCTCTGGGCCACAGTATAGGTAGCTGGTAGGTGTAGCCCAAGCAGACTACACCTACCAGCTACCTACACTGACTTCCTACAAATAAATACTACTCACCTCTCTTCCTACATTAAGACTACATATATTTTAAGGTAAATAATAATGAGTATACTGTATGTGCATTTTAACTCTCTGGGCTGTTTTAAATATTGTATATTAAGTATGAGATGGGGAGCCAGGGCTACCTACACCTGACTTCCTACAAATAAGAACTACTCACCTCTCGCACTACATTAAGATTACAAATACTTTAAGATAAATAATGAGTGTACTGTGTATGTATTTTACTTTTTGTGTTTTTTAATGCCTAGTTCTATTACTAACTTAATATAATTTAGTGTAAACTTGTTGTCTGGCATTTACATGCATTTATAAATGGAAAAAATGGTGTTCTGCTTTCCGGCAATGTCTGCTTTCCGGCAATAGCCTGGAGCCTAACCTGCCATATAAGTGGGGCCCTACTGTGTACACAATTTTTGTATTATAACATGACTCATACAACAAATAATATTAGTATTTACATTGATGTTCACACTATCACCAATCATTTCAACATATCTGTTATTATCAAAATATAATTCATAACCCAGATTGTTACATTATTTAAATATCAAATACAGCAAACTGTAACATTCTTGTAAGCTACTCTATTTGTCTCATTATCTAGTAATTATAACTTAATTTTAAGGCTGCCCAAAATGCTCTGCATGACATAGGGTTTTCTGTGAAATAGTTTATACATGTCAGATCCTCTGGTGTTAATTGTTTACTGTGTTGTGCTTTATAGAAATAAAGTTGTGTGTTTGTCTCTTCCTTTTGTTTGTTATAGTTTTCTATGTTTGTTGTGCATATATAAAAAAAAAAGGTGGGAACTGCTAACTCAGGTAGTGCAGACACAACTGCTGTATGATCCATAAGAGTTTAGTGCTTAACCCTTTCGGTGTCGATCCTGTTGTACTATGGCTTTGAAGCCAGAGTCAGACCCATTGTACTACACCATGAGCTCAGCTCAGCTCACTCAGATAAGCTGTGAGCAGTAAATTTGGACTTAGATATGAGAGAATGGATCAGTGCGATAAGTGTGCACCATATAAAAAATGTCATACAGCACACAGTGCATAATAAAAAAAAGAAAACTGTGACTGTGTTTTTGGTTTAAAACAGTGAATTTATGGTGTGTTTTGAATTCTTTTTATTGTTGTATTCTCAGTTTCTTGGTCTCATTTGATAGAAGGGAAGATATATTACAGAAATAGAGATGATTTTGATTGGTTTCAGGATTAAAAGTAGCTTGAAATTGAGCTAAAAGTAGCAGAAATGTTCGATTTTTGCCAATATTCCAGAATGCACAGATTATGTCACTCGTCCAATATGCATTCAACTATGAGGTCTGATATGCCTTTTAGAATGTGCTGACATTATTTATACAATTATTACAATAGTGTAGTAGTCTGCATAACAGTAAATCTTCTAATTTTTGTGTGAATAAAAATTCAAAATGGAAAGCAAAGTGTAATATAGGAAGGGTCTGGAGACATTACTAAGGAACAGAGGAAATGTTTTTTAGTGCCAGCAATGTCTGCATTGTTTTCTCTGGACCCTATTTTTAAATTGGCATTTTTTTAATTTTGTGTGAAATTGGACAGATTACCGATTTCTGATCACTTTAGTGGGTAATTGATTTTTTTTTTTTTATCACACTGGCCGATCCCCACCAAGGCAGGGTGGCCCGAAAAAGAAAAACTTTCACCATCATTCACTCCATCACTGTCTTGCCAGAAGGGTGCTTTACACTACACTTTTTAAACTGCAACACTAACACCCCTCCTTCAAAGTGCAGGCACTGTACTTCCCATCTCCAGGACTCAAGTCCGGCCTGCCGGTTTCCCTGAACCCCTTCATAAATGTTACTTTGCTCACACTCCAACAGCACGTCAAGTATTAAAAACCATTTGTCTCCATTCACTCCTATCAAACACGCTCACGCATGCCTGCTGGAAGTCCAAGCCCCTCGCACACAAAACCTCCTTTACCCCCTCCCTCCAACCTTTCCTAGGCCGACCCCTACCCCGCCTTCCTTCCACTACAGATTGATACACTCTTGAAGTCACTCTGTTTCGCTCCATTCTCTCTACATGTCCGAACCACCTCAACAATCCTTCCTCAGCCCTCTGGACAACAGTTTTGGTAATCCCGCACCTCCTCCTAACTTCCAAACTACGAATTCTCTGCATTATATTCACACCACACATTGCCCTCAGACATGACATCTCCACTGCCTCCAGCCTTCTCCTCACTGCAACATTCATCACCCATGCTTCACACCCATATAAGAGCGTTGGTAAAACTATACTCTCATACATTCCCCTCTTTGCCTCCAAGGACAAAGTTCTTTGTCTCCACAGACTCCTAAGTGCACCACTCACCCTTTTCCCTTCATCAATTCTATGATTCACCTCATCTTTCATAGACCCATCCGCTGACACGTCCACTCCCAAATATCTGAATACATTCACCTCCTCCATACTCTCCCTCCAATTTGATATCCAATCTTTCATCACCTAATCTTTTTGTTATCTTCATAACCTTACTCTTTCCTGTATTCACTTTTAATTTTCTTCTTTTGCACACCCTACCAAATTCATCCACCAATCTCTGCAACTTCTCTTCAGAATCTCCCAAGAGCACAGTGTCATCAGCAAAGAGCAACTGTGACAACTCCCACTTTGTGTGATTCTTTATCTTTTAACTCCACGCCTCTTGCCAAGACCCTCGCATTTACTTCTCTTACAACCCCATCTATAAATATATTAAACAACCATGGTGACATCACACATCCTTGTCTAAGGCCTACTTTTACTGGGAAATAATTTCCCTCTTTCCTACATACTCTAACTTGAGCCTCACTATCCTCGTAAAAACTCTTCACTACTTTCAGTAAGATAAGATAAGATAAGATAAGATAAGATTTCGTTCGGATTTTTAACCCCGGAGGGTTAGCCACCCAGGATAACCCAAGAAAGTCAGTGCGTCATCGAGGACTGTCTAACTTATTTCCATTGGGGTCCTTAATCTTGTCCCCCAGGATGCGACCCACACCAGTCGACTAACACCCAGGTACCTATTTTCTGCTAGGTGAACAGGACAATAGGTGTAAGGAAATGAGTCGAAATGTTTCCACCCACCGGGAATCGAACCCGGGCCCTCCGTGTGTGAAGCGGGAGCTTTAGCCACCAGGCCACCGGGCCTGGTGGCTCCTCCTACACCATACACCTGCAACATCTGCCACATTGCCCCCTATCCACCCTGTCATACGCCTTTTCCAAATCCATAAATGCCACAAAGACCTCTTTAGCCTTATCTAAATACTGTTCACTTATATGTTTCACTGTAAACACCTGGTCGACACACCCCCTACCTTTCCTAAAGCCTCCTTGTTCATCTGCTATCCTATTCTCCGTCTTACTCTTAATTCTTTCAATAATAACTACCATACACTTTACCAGGTATACTCAACAGACTTATCCCCCTATAATTTTTGCACTCTCTTTTGTCCCCTTTGCCTTTATACAAAGGAACTATGCATGCTCTCTGCCAATCCCTAGGTACCTTACCCTCTTCCATACATTTATTAAATAATTGCACCAACCACTCCAAAACTATATCCCCACGTGCTTTTAACATTTCTATCTTTATCCCATCAATCCCGGCTGCCTTACCCCCTTTCATTTTACCTACTGCCTCACGAACTTCCCCCACACTCACAACTGGCTCTTCCTCACTCCTACAAGATGTTATTCCTCCTTGCCCTATACACGAAATCACAGCTTCCCTATCTTCATCAACATTTAACAATTCCTCAAAATATTCCCTCCATCTTCCCAATACCTCTAACTCTCCATTTAATAACTCTCCTCTCCTATTTTTAACTGACAAATCCATTTGTTCTCTAGGCTTCCTTAACTTGTTAATCTCACTCCAAAACTTTTTCTTATTTTCAACAAAATTTGTTGATAACATCTCACCCACTCTCTCATTTGCTCTCTTTTTACATTGCTTCACCACTCTCTTAACCTCTCTCTTTTTCTCCATATACTCTTCCCTCCTTGCATCACTTCTACTTTGTAAAAGCTTCTCATATGTTAACTTTTTCTCTCTTACTACTCTCTTTACATCATCATTCCACCAATCGCTCCTCTTCCCTCCCGCACCCACTTTCCTGTAACCACAAACTTCTGCTGAACAATCTAACACTACATTTTTAATCCTACCCCATACCTCTTTGACCCCATTGCCTATGCTCTCATTAGCCCATCTATCCTCCAATAGCTGTTTATATCTTACCCTAACTGCCTCCACTTTTAATTTATAAACCTTCACCTCTCTCTTCCCTGATGCTTCTATTCTCCTTGTATCCCATCTACCTTTTACTCTCAGTGTAGCTACAACTAGAAAGTGATCTGATATATCTGTGGCCCCTCTATAAACATGTACATCCTGAAGTCTACTCAACAGTCTTTTATCTACCAATACATAATCCAACAAACTACTGTTATTTTGCCTTACATCATATCTTGTATACTTATTTATCCTCTTTTTCTTAAAATATGTATTACCTATAACTAAACCCCTTTCTATACAAAGTTCAATCAAAGGGCTCCCATTATCATTTACACCTGGCACCCCAAACTTACCTACCACACCCTCTCTAAAAGTTTCTCCTACTTTAGCATTCAGGTCCCCTACCACAATTACTCTCTCACTTGGTTCAAAGGCTCCTATACATTCACTTAACATCTCCCAAAATCTCTCTCTCTCCTCTGCATTCCTCTCTTCTCCAGGTGCATACACGCTTATTATGACCCACTTTTCGCATCCAACCTTTACTTTAATCCACATAATTCTTGAATTTACACATTCATATTCTCTTTTCTCCTTCCATAACTGATCCTTCAACATTACTGCTTCCCCTTCCTTTGCTCTAACTCTCTCAGATACTCCAGATTTAATCCCATTTATTTCCCCCCACCGAAACTCCCCTACCCCTTTCAGCTTTGTTTCGCTTAGGGCCAGGACATCCAACTTCTTTTCATTCATAACATCAGCAATCATCTGTTTCTTGTCATCCGCACTACATCAACGCACATTCAAGCATCCCAGTTTTATAAAGTTTTTCTTCTTCTCTTTTTTAGTAAATGTCTACTGGAGAAGGGGTTACTAGCCCATTGCTCCCGGCATTTTAGTCGCCTCATACGACACGCATGGCTTACGGAGGAAAGATTCTTTTCTACTTCCCCATATAGAATGAATACTAGCAAAATAGCTGTGAGTTTGGTTGACTGGAACAGTGGAATTAGCTAAAAATAATGTGCAAATTAGACAAAATCGCTGGTGTACAAATATCGCCGAGACCGCTAACTTTGCGAGAGCGTAATTCCATAAGTTTTCCGTCAAATTTCTTACTTCTGGTTTCGTTACCTTTGGAAAAAGATTATTTTTTTTTTTTTTTTTTTTTGTTTTTAAATCCTGAGAGCAAGTTTGAGATCAGGGGTGTCTCAACCCCTGATCATGCCTGATAGCAACCTAATAGCAGTCTGCAACTCCTTACCTAACTTTGTTGGATTATTCTAGGTTAAATTTGCATAATTTACTGCCAATGTCAGCCTATATCAATTGCATGCCTATTGGGATTTTTATATAAATTTATAATATTTTCAATAAAATTCTATGTAGATTTCCTGGATGAAGCTTATCTTTGTATCTTATGAAAAAGTAGTAAGATTTGTTGCACACTCATTAAGGTTAGAGGTTGTGCTCTTACTATTCAGTCCTCTTCTCCACCTTTGGCTAGATATGTGTTCAGTGAAAAAAATGTCTGTTAGTGGCTAATTAGTATTTTAGTTCTATCCTTAAAGTTAATTTGTGCAATACATTAATGAAAATGGGTATGTTTTAATGCAGTTTTAATTGCCACTTTCAGTTTATCAAGCTAGAACAAACAATACCCATAAGAGGAGGAAAGAAAATTCCATACCATTCTCTGATGGGAAATATTGAGTTCAGAAATGTATCATTTGCTTATCCTACAAGATGTGATCAGGTGAGTACAGTATAGTAATATCTGTGTACAGTAGTACATAAGTACAGTGGACCCCCGGTTAACGATATTTTTTCACTCCAGAAGTATGTTCAGGTGCCAGTACTGACCGAATTTGTTCCCATAAGGAATATTGTGAAGTAGATTAGTCCATTTCAGACCCCCAAACATACACGTACAAACGCACTTACGTAAATACACTTACATAATTGGTCGCATTCGGAGGTGATCGTTATGCGGGGGTCCACTGTATTATGGTCATGTGGATATCCAATTACTTTTTTTTTTAGCAGTCACAAATTCAAAATAATATTTTGAAATCAATCATATACAGGTCCACATCCCTTTATCTGGAATTCTGAAATTCAAAAAGTTTCGAAAATCGAAGCTTTTTCATGGTGTGTGGAGTGTCAATTATCACAACGCATCACGTGGCGGCATTGAAAATCACTCTGAAATTTGAAAAGTCTGAAATTCAAAACAATACAGGCCCCAAAGGTTTCGGATAAAGAGATGTGCACCTGTACTTGTATTCTCATCTATTCTCTCTAACTCCAAGTGAACTAATGTACTGATATCTGAGAAAAAGAAGTCTTGTGAATTTTCATATAAATACTTATGTGGCTTTTGTGTACATAAAATGCTGCTGCTTCTTTTGTAGCTGGGTAATCCATTTGAAACATTGAAAAATATCTTCCTTTTGAAATTGTATATTACCAAATTATCTAATATTGAAGGAAGTGTTGCATGACTTCAGCCTACACATCCCAGCTGGCAAAGTTGTGGCTTTGGTTGGAGTATCTGGAGGTGGCAAGTCTACTGTTGCTCAGTTACTGGAGAGGTAAGTAAATGTAGTAGGTCTGCCCAGAAACCAGGTTCAGACAAGTGCACAATATATTGCCCAATAATGCTGCAGTACAGCATTATATATAGTATATGGCTTCAACACACTAATTTGTGTGTGTTATGCATGCATATTTGTGTGTGTTATGCATGCATGTTTGTGTGTGTTATGCATGCATATTTGTGTGTTATGCATGCATGTTTGTGTGTGTTATGCATGCATATTTGTGTGTGTTATGCATGCATATTTGTGTGTGTTATGCATGCATATTTGTGTGTGTTATGCATGCATATTTGTGTGTGTTATGCATGCATATTTGTCTTGAATACAAAGCAACAGTATGGAGCCCACACCTGAGGAAGCACAGAGTTAAGAAACTTAAGAAAGCACAGAGTTAAGAAACTTAAGAAAGCACAGAGTTAAGAAACTTAAGAAAGCACAGAGTTAAGAAACTTAAGAAAGCACAGAGTTAAGAAACTTAAGAAAGCACAGAGTTAAGAAACTTAAGAACGCACACAGTTAAGGGACCTGAGGAGAGGATAATGGAATTTAATCTAACAACATTGGAAGATAGGAGAGTCTGGAGAGATATGGTAACAACACAGAGTACTCAGGAAAATTTATAGGGTACACAGGGACAGGCTCTTTGATAGGTGGAAAACGGGAACTCGAGAGAGAGAGAGAGACATACACATATAAATGCACATATGCACACACACACATGCATGCACATGCTCACACAAACATATGTATAAATAAATGAAAGAAACTTGACCACATGTGTTTTGCAGAATGTTTCGGCATAAATATTCTGCATAACATACGTGAGGTCATATTGCATATTAATGATTACATCAGGGAATTATACTATTTAATGTTTTTCATCAGATTCTACGATGTGAAGAGTGGATCTATAATGCTTGATGGAGTTGACCTTCGTACATTGGATCCTTCCTGGCTCCGTGGACGTGTTATTGGCTTCATCAACCAGGAGCCAGTTTTGTTTGCTACATCCATTATGGAAAATATACGCTATGGATATCCAGAAGCTACAGATGCAGAGGTTATTAGATGATTCCACTTTTATATTATGTCTTTTTTTTTTATTCTGACCATCTTCCATTGAGGCAGGATGACACCGAGGCAGGGTGACACTGAGGCAGGGTGACACTGAGGCAGGGTGACACTGAGGCAGGGTGACACTGAGGCAGGATGACACTGAGGCAGGGTGACACTGAGGCAGGGTGACACTGAGGCAGGGTGACACTGAGGCAGGGTGACACTGAGGCAGGGTGACACTGAGGCAGGGTGACACTGAGGCAGGGTGACACTGAGGCAGGGTGACACTGAGGCAGGGTGACACCGAGGCAGGGTGACACCGAGGCAGGGTGACACCGAGGCAGGGTGACACCGAGGCAGGGTGACACCGAGGCAGGGTGACACCGAGGCAGGGTGACACTGAGGCAGGGTGACACTGAGGCAGGGTGACATTGAGGCAGGGTGACACTGAGGCAGGGTGACACTGAGGCAGGGTGACACCGAGGCAGGATGACACCGAGGCAGGGTGACACCGAGGCAGGGTGACACCGAGGTAGGGTGACACTGAGGCAGGGTGACACTGAGGCAGGGTGACACCGAGGCAGGGTGACACTGAGGCAGGGTGACACTGAGGCAAGGTGACACTGAGGCAGGGTGACTAAAAGAAGAAAATACCTTCACTGCCCTGATTTGTACAGCCAAAATATATTCTTAACAATACTTCTCCTAGACACAACTTTTTAATATTACTGTACTTAACCCTTTCAGGGTCCGTACCGTAGATCTGCGGCTTTACGTTCAGGGTCCAAACCGTAGATCTACGCCAAAATTCTAGTGGCATCAAATTTAGCGCGAGAAGGCTGGTAGGCCTACATCTGAGAGAATGGGTCTGGGTGGTCAGTGTGCACACCATAGAAAAAATCTGGACGCCCGCATGGCATTGTGGGAACACCGGCAAATTAGCTTTGTTCATAGTGCCTGGCGGCAAGGAAGCTTTCACTCCCCACTCACTCTCGGGGCGAATTCTGACTCTCCTCTTCACAACTTACAGTTCTAAGACTGATGGAAGTGGAGATGAAGACGAATTCTATGGTTTTGAACCATATGGTACCATTGTGCCATATGGTACAATGGTACCATATGGTACAATGGTGCCATGTCATACAATGGTATCATATGGTACAATGGTACCGTATGGTAGAGTGGTACCATATAGTACAATGTACCATATAGTACATTGTACCATATGGTACATTATATCATATGGTACAGGGTACAGGGACCCTAATGGAAATAAGTCTGTCTGACTTTTTTGGGTTATCCTAGGTTCTCCAAACATATGCTGCTAAGTATGATATTCTATGTAACTTTATTTGTGTATAACTAAATAAACTTACTTATGATGCCACATGCACTTGAATAAGTTTATTCAGGTGTACAGAAATACAATTACATAGATTATCATACATAGCAGCATATGTATAAAATCCTAGGATAACCCAAAAAAGTCAATGTGACTTACTTCCATAGTTATCCCTGTATCTGTACCATATGGTGTCCTATACTGTATGGTACTCTGTACCATATGGTACCCTGTACCATATGGTACCCTGTGCCATATGGTACCCTGTGCCATATGGTACCCTGTGCCATATGGTACCCTGTGCCATATGGTACCCTGCACCATATGGTACCCTGCACCATATGGTACCCTGCATCATATGTTATCCTGTACTGCATGGTACCCTATACCATATAGTACAGTGTACCATAAGGTACCCTGTAACATATGATACCGTGAACCATTTGGTCAATAGGTGTTGGTGGCATGAGACACCAGCCAAGACTGAGTGAGTGGCGACACAAGCTAGCTACTGACTCAGTTTCCAAGACAAAGTGCTTTGTCATCCACCTCAAGGAACACATCAAGTTCCTGTACACTTGTAAATATTTTTGTTGTAAACAACTATTGTAAACAAAATAATGAAAATGTTAGTGTGTTTATTGTGTTGAATACAACAGTACCATATGGTACATTGAACCATATGGTATCATTGTACTGTATGGTACAATGTACCATATGGTACCACTGCATCATGTACCATATGGTACCATTACACCATAAGGTACCATTGCATCATATGGTACCATTGTATCATATGGTACCATTGCATCATATGGTACCATTGTATCATATGGTACCATTGTACCAAATGGTGCCATTGTACCATTGTATCATATGGTACCATTGTATCATTTGCCATTGTACCATATTGTACCATATGGTACTATTGTATCATATGGTGCCATTGTACCATATGGTACAATTGCAATATGGTATTGTACTGTATGGTACAATGTACCATATGGTACCATTACATCATATTGCATTGTACCATATGGTACAATTGCAGTATGGTATTGTACTGTATGGTACAGTGTACCATATGGTACCATTGCATCATATGGTACCATATGGTACCATTACACCATATGGTACCATAAGGTACCATTGCACCATATGGTACCGTTGTATCATATGGTACCATTGTACCAAATGGTGCCATTGTACCATATGGTACCATTGTATCATGTGCCATTGTACCATATTGTACCATATGGTACCATTGTATCATATGGTGTCATTGTACCATATGGTACCATTGCACCATTGTACCATATGGTACTATATGGTACCATTGTATTCAACACAATAACCGCACTAATATTTTCATCATTTTGTTTACAATAAACTTGTAAACAAGTTTTGTAAGCAATATAATGATAAACAAATTAGTGCAGTTATTGTGTTGAATACAATGAGTGTACACTTATACAATATACATTATACTGGTCTCACAGGCCACAAATGTTGTTAGAAAAAGAAAAAAAATTAGAAAAGAAAAGAAAAATGTATAAAAAACGTAAAATAAAAAAATGGGATTTTGCGGAAGTCACTGATGTTGCCGCCACCCGGTCATTTTGGGTCAACTTCCCGCCGCTGTATCTCGGTAAGTACTGATCAGAAAAATTTTTTTTTGTCTTATTACCTTCACAAAAATATACTCTTTAATTCTGTAAGAAAAAAATAATTTTTTTTTTTTTTTTCAAAATTTCTTAGACACTGGAGCACCACTTCAGAATTTGGCCTTGGACCCTGAAGGGGTTAAGATAACCCCTCCTAATTGATATGACCTATTGTAGACTTTTGTCTTATTCCATTTTTTGTCACCAAAGCTTTTATTTGCAAAATCATGTAGTGAGCTACAGATGAATGACTTGTATAATCAGAAGGAAAGGGAATGGCAAAAGGTGCTAACGGTAGTTTATATGTTTGAAAGCAAAGAGTTGTCTGACAGCTGAGTGTTTATGTAAATGTAATTATTTTAGACAGATTTTCAAATACAAATTTTTTATTTACCCAAGCATTATTTATTTCAACACGTCGGCTGTCTCCCACCGAGGCAGAGTAATAAAAGAAAGAAAAGTTTTCACCATCATTCAACACTCGCCATCATTCACAAATAATCACTGTCTTTGCAGAGGTGCCCAGATACGACACTTTAGATCTCCAACATTATTTATATGTTATATATATAATCCATATAGGTAGTAGGTTGGTAGACAGCAACCGCCCAGGGAGGTACTACCGTCCTGCCAAGTGAGTGTAAAACGAAAGCCTGTAATTGTTTTACATGATGGTAGGATTGCTGGTGTCCTTTTTTCTGTCTCATGAACATGCAAGATTTCAGGTACGTCTTGCTACTTCTACTTACACTTAGGTCACACTACACATACATGTACAAGCACATATATACACACCCCTCTGGGTTTTCTTCTATTTTCTTTCTAGTTCTTATTCTTGTTTATTTCCTCTTATCTCCATGGGGAAGTGGAACAGAATTCTTCCTCCGTAAGCCATGCGTGTTGTAAGAGGCGACTAAAATGCCGGGAGCAAGGGGCTAGTAACCTCTTCTCCTGTATATATTACTAAATGTAAAAGGAGAAACTTTCGTTTTTCCTTTTGGGCCACCCCGCCTCGGTGGGATACGGCCGGTGTGTTGAAAGAAAGAAAGATATATAATCCATTATAGGTAGTAGGTTGGTAGACAGCAACCACCCAGGGAGGTACTACCTTCCTACCAAGTGAGTGTAAAATGAAAGCCTGTAATTGTTTTACATGATGGTAGGATTGCTGGTGTCCTTTTTTCTGTCTCATAAACATGCAAGATTTCAGGTACGTCTTGCTACTTCTACGTACACGTAGGTCACACTACACATACATTTTTTTTTTTTTTTTTTTTAACAAGTCGGCCATCTCCCACCGAGGCAGGGTGACCCAAAATGAAAGAAAATCACCAAAAAGAAAATACTTTCATCATCATTCAACGCTTTCACCTCGCTCACACATAATCACTGTATTTTGCAGAGGTGTTCAGAACACAACAGTTTAGAAGCATATACGTATAAAGATACACAACATATCTCTCCAAACTGCTAATATCCCGAACCCCTCCTTTAGAGTGCAGGCATTGTACTTCCCATTTCCAGGACTCAAATCTGGCTATATAAAAATATATGGAGAAAAAGAGAGAGGTTAAGAGAGTGGTGAAGCAATGTAAAAAGAGAGCAAATGAGAGAGTGGGTGAGATGTTATCAACAAATTTTGTTGAAAATAAGAAAAAGTTTTGGAGTGAGATTAACAAGTTAAGGAAGCCTAGAGAACAAATGGATTTGTCAGTTAAAAATAGGAGAGGAGAGTTATTAAGTGGAGAGTTAGAGGTATTGGGAAGATGGAGGGAATATTTTGAGGAATTGTTAACCCTTTGACTGTTTCAGGCCCCTCTCTGAAACTGTCATTCTATGTCGCTCAATTTTTGAAAAAAAAAAAATTTTTTTTCTTATGAAATGATAGAGAATCTTTTTCCGATGGTAATGACACCAAAAGTTCGAAATTTGGTCGAAAACTCATGGAATTATGCTCCCGCGAAGTTAGCGGTCTCGGCGACATATGCGTATCGGCGATTTCGCCGACTTTGAGCCCTATTTTCAGCCAATTCCATTGTTCTAGTTGATCAAACTCATAGCTATTTCTTTAGAACTCCATTTTATCTATCAGCTGAGTACAAGAAACCTCCCATTTACTAATTTGGACTACCCAATATGGTGGTCAGAAATTGGCAATTTGGCCAATTTCACGCAAACTAAAAAAGGGTCCAGAATAAACAAGGTAGACATTCGTGGCACTAAAATAACATATGCTTTGTTCATTAGTCACATCTCTAGGCCCTTCTTATATTATTATTGCTTTCTATTTTGATTTTTTATTCATACAAAAAAATACAAAATTTACTGTTATGCAGACTACTGCATTATTGTAAAAATGGTATAAATAATATCAGTGCGCTAGTAAAAGAATATTAGACTCCTCAGTTGATGTGTATTGGACGTGTGGTGTGATTTATTTACTCCTGAACATTGGTAAAAATCAAACATTTCCGCTACTTTGAGCTCAGTTTCAAAGTCGTTTCCATCGTCAAAGTAATGAAAATCATCTCTATTTCTGTAATATGTTTTCCATTTTATCACCTAAGACCATGAAAACGCGAATACAACGATAAATACTATACGAAAATACACCTCAAAGTCGGCGTTTTATTCCAAAAAAACGATCAGAGTTTTTTTTTCTCATTACGCAATGTGTGCTGCAGGATTTTTTTTTATGTGGTGCACACTGACCACACAGACCCATTCTCTCACATGTGGGCCTACCAGCTTTCTCCCGCTTGATTTGAAGCCGCTAGAATTATTGAGTATATATACGTCAGAAACATTGGCTCGAAATACGTATTTATACGTCGAAAACAGTCAAAGGGTTAAATGTTGATGAAGATAGGGAAGCTGTGATTTCGTGTATAGGGCAAGGAGGAATAACATCTTGTAGGAGTGAGGAAGAGCCAGTTGTGAGTGTGGGGGAAGTTCGTGAGGCAGTAGGTAAAATGAAAGGGGGTAAGGCAGCCGGGATTGATGGGATAAAGATAGAAATGTTAAAAGCAGGTGGGGATATAGTTTTGGAGTGGTTGGTGCAATTATTTAATAAATGTATGGAAGAGGGTAAGGTACCTAGGGATTGGCAGAGAGCATGCGTAGTTCCTTTGTATAAAGGCAAAGGGGACAAAAGAGAGTGCAAAAATTATAGGGGGATAAGTCTGTTGAGTATACCTGGTAAAGTGTATGGTAGAGTTATTATTGAAAGAATTAAGAGTAAGACGGAGAATAGGATAGCAGATGAACAAGGAGGCTTTAGGAAAGGTAGGGGGTGTGTGGACCAGGTGTTTACAGTGAAACATATAAGTGAACAGTATTTAGATAAGGCTAAAGAGGTCTTTGTGGCATTTATGGATTTGGAAAAGGCGTATGACAGGGTGGATAGGGGGGCAATGTGGCAGATGTTGCAGGTGTATGGTGTAGGAGGTAGGTTACTGAAAGCAGTGAAGAGTTTTTACGAGGATAGTGAGGCTCAAGTTAGAGTACATAGGAAAGAGGGAAATTATTTCCCAGTAAAAGTAGGCCTTAGACAAGGATGTGTGATGTCACCGTGGTTGTTTAATATATTTATAGATGGGGTTGTAAGAGAAGTAAATGCGAGGGTCTTGACAAGAGGCGTGGAGTTAAAAGATAAAGAATCACACATAAAGTGGGAGTTGTCACAGTTGCTCTTTGCTGATGACACTGTGCTCTTGGGAGATTCTGAAGAGAAGTTGCAGAGATTGGTGGATGAATTTGGTAGGGTGTGCAAAAGAAGAAAATTAAAAGTGAATACAGGAAAAAGTAAGGTTATGAGGATAACAAAAATATTAGGTGATGAAAGATTGGATATCAGATTGGAGGGAGAGAGTATGGAGGAGGTGAATGTATTCAGATATTTGGGAGTGGACGTGTCAGCGGATGGGTCTATGAAGGATGAGGTGAATCATAGAATTGATGAGGGGAAAAGGGTGAGTGGTGCACTTAGGAGTCTGTGGAGACAAAGAACTTTGTCCTTGGAGGCAAAGAGGGGAATGTATGAGAGTATAGTTTTACCAACACTCTATATGGGTGTGAAGCATGGGTGATGAATGTTGCAGCGAGGAGAAGGCTGGAGGCAGTGGAGATGTCATGTCTGAGGGCAATGTGTGGTGTGAATATAATGCAGAGAATTCGTAGTTTGGAAGTTAGGAGGAGGTGCAGGATTACCAAAACTGTTGTCCAGAGGGCTGAGGAAGGGTTGTTGAGGTGGTTCGGACATGTAGAGAGAATGGAGCGAAACAGAATGACTTCAAGAGTGTATCAGTCTGTAGTGGAAGGAAGGCGGGGTAGGGGTCGGCCTAGGAAAGGTTTGAGGGAGGGGGTAAAGGAGGTTTTGTGTGCGAGGGACTTGGACTTCCAGCAGGCGTGCGTGAGCGTGTTTGATAGCAGTGAATGGAGACGAATGGTTTTTAATACTTGACGTGCTGTTGGAGTGTGAGCAAAGTAACATTTATGAAGGGGTTCAGGGAAACCGGCAGGCCGGACTTGAGTCCTGGAGATGGGAAGTACAGTGCCTGCACTCTGAAGGAGGGGTGTTAATGTTGCAGTTTAAAAACTGTAGTGTAAAGCACCCTTCTGGCAAGACAGTGATGGAGTGAATGATGGTGAAAGTTTTTCTTTTTCGGGCCACCCTGCCTTGGTGGGAATCGGCCAGTGTGATAATAAAAAAAATATAATAAAAATAACTGGTTTCCCTGAATCCCTTCACTAATTATTACCCTAAATATTATAGGTAGTAGGTTGGTAGACAGCAACCGCCCAGGGAGATACTACCGTCCTGCCAAGTGAGTGTAAAACGAAAGCCTGTAATTGTTTTACATGATGGTAGGATTGCTGGTGTCTTTTTACTGTCTCATAAACATGCAAGATTTCAGGTACATCTTGGTACTTCTACTTACACTTAGGTCACACTACACATATATGTACAAGCATATGTATACACACCCCTCTGGGTTTTCTTCTATTTTCTTGCTAGTTCTTGTTCTTGTTTATTTCCTCTTACCTCCATGGGGAAGTGGAACAGAATTCTTCCTCCGTAAGCCATGCGTGTTGTAAGTGGCGACTAAAATGCCAGGAGCAAGGGGCTAGTAACCCCTTCTCCTGTATATATTACTAAATGTAAAAGGAGAGACTTTCGTTTTTTATTTTGGGCCACCCCACCTCGGTGGGATACGGCCGGTGTGTTGAAAGAAAGAAGATATGTAATCCATTATAGGTAGTAGGTTGGTAGACAGCAACCACCCAGGGAGGCACTACTGTCCTGCCAAGTGAGTGTAAAACAAAAGCCTGTAATTGTTTTACATGATGGTAGGATTGCTGGTGTCTTTTTTCTGTCTCATAAACATGCAAGATTTCATGTACGTCTTGCTACTTCTACTTACACTTAGGTCACACTACACATACATGTACAAGCATATATATACATACCCCTCTGGGTTTTCTGCTATTTTCTTTCTAGTTCTTGTTCTTGTTTATTTCCTCTTACCTCCATGGGGAAGTGGAACAGAATTCTTCCTCCATAGGCCATGCGCGTTGTAAGAGGTGACTAAAAGGGGCTAGTGGCCCCTTCTCCTGTATATATTACTAAATGTAAAAGGAGAAACTTTCGTTTTTTCTTTTGGGCCATCCCGCCTTGATGGGATATAGCTGGTGTGTTGAAAGAAAGAATATATAATCCATGGAGGGAGAAAAGGGAATGTACGAAAGTATAGTGGTACCTGCACTCTTATATGGGTGTGAAGCTTGGGTTGCAAATGCTGCAGCAAGGAGACAGCTGGAGGCAGTGGAGATGTCCTGTCAAAGGGCAATATGTGGTGTAAATATTATGCAGAGAATTTGGAGTGTGGAGATTAGGAGGAGGTGTGGAGTTACTAAAAGTATTAGTCAGAGGGCTGAAGAGGGGTTGTTGAGGTGGTTTGGTCATTTGGAAAGAATGGATCAGCGTATAAATCTGTAGGGGAAGGAAGGCGGGGTAGGGGTTGTCCTTCAGAAGGTTGGAGGGAGGGGATAAAGAAGGTTTTGTGGATAAGGGGCTTGGACTTCCAGCAAGCTTGTGTGAACATGTTAGATAGGAGTGAATGTAGACGAATGGTTTTTGGGACCTGACAAGCTGTTGGAGTGTGAGCAGCGTAATATTTAGTGAAGGGGTTCAGGGAAACCAGTTATTTTTTATGTAGGTGGACTTGAGTACTGGAAATGGGAAGTATAATGCCTGCACTTTAACCCTTTCAGGGTTTCGGACGTACTAGTACGGCTTACACACCAGGGTTTTTGATGTACTAGTACGCCTAAATTCTAGCGCCCTCAAATCTAGTGAGAGAAAGCTGGTAGGCCTACATATGAAAGAATGGGTCCAAGTGGTCAGTGTGCGCAGTATAAAAAAATCCTGCAGCACACAGTGCGTAATGAGAAAAAAAAACTTTGACAGTGTTTTTGGATTAAAACAGCGACTTTGCACTGTATTTTCGTATGGTATGTATTGTTGTATTCTAGTTTTCCTGGTCTCATTTTATAGACTGGAAGACATATTACAGAAATTGAGATGATTTTGACTGGTTTTACAATGAAAAGTACCTTGAAATTGAGCTCAAAGTAGCAGAAATGTTCAATTTTTACCAAACTTCAAAAGTAAACAAATCATGCTATGCATCCAATACACGTCAACTGATAAGTCTAATGTTCTTTCACAAGTGCGCTGATATTATTTATACCATTTCTACACCAGTGCAGTAGTCTGCATAACAGTAAATCATCTATTTTTTGTGAGAATAAAAATTCAAAGTGGAAAGCAAAAGAATGTAAGAGGGGCATGGGGACGTGACTACTGAACACAGGAAATGTTATTTTAGTGCCAAGAATGTCTTTCTTGTTTATTCTGGGCCCCATCCAGAAATTGGCATCTTTTGAAATTTGTATGAAATTGGCAAAATTGCTAAATTCTGACCACTTTATTGGATAGTTGAAATCGGTAAATGGGTGGTTTCTTGTACTCGTTCGATAGAAAAAAATGGAGTTCTTAGCAAAATAGCTATGATTTTTGTCAACTAGTACACTGGAATTGGCCAAAAATTGGGCTCAAAGCGGGCAAAATCGCCGATGCGTAAACATCGTCAAGACCGCTAACTTCGCGAGAACATAATTCTGTAAGTTTTCCATCAAATTTCATACTTTTGGTGTCATAATGATCGGGAAAAGATTCTCTATCTTTTCATAAGGGCCTGGTGACCCTAATAGGGTTAAAGGACGGGTTTGGGATGTTGACAGTTTGGAGGGATATGTTATATATCTTTTCATATGCTTCTAAACTGTTGTATCTGGGTGCCTCTACAAAGACAGTGATTATGTGTGAGTGAGGTGAAAGTGTTGAATGAGGAAAGTATTTTATTTTTGGGGATTGTCTTTCTTTTTGGATCACCCTGCCTCAGTGAGAGACGGCTGACTTCTTGATTTTTTTTTTTTTTTTAACAAGTCGGCCATCTCCCACCCAGGCAGGGTGACCCAAAAAAGAAAGAAAATCCCCAAAAAGAAAATACTTTTATCATCATTCAACACTTTCACCTCACTCACACATAATCACTGTTTTTGCAGAGGCTCAGAATACAACACTTTAGAAGCATATATACATATGAAGATACACAACATATCCCTCCAAACTGCCAAAATATACATATAATCAGTGGTTACCAATCACAGACTAGGGTAATGACAGCTGTAATGCCTCTTTCATGTGCATTGTTTTAGACAAGACTTCAAGGTAAAAATATATTTGATAATCTTCAGTTATGTAAAGATAGAATGGTCATAGAAAAAATTATACTCTTAAACTATTAGAACTATCATTTTAAATGCCCAGAAGTCAAAACTTTGGCCAATTCTACACTATTTTCCAACAAATTCTAATTTAAAAGCACTCTGAAATAATGTAGGCATTCCAGCTACTAAAACAACCTTCCCTCTGTTTGACTCTCAAAATTGTCATGACACAATTGCAAACAAACCATACCACGGGTGGGGATTGAACTCGTGGCAAGTGAGTCTTTTCGCTAGTATGTCTTCTGGTCTATCTATTGGCACCAAGAAACAGCCAATAAAGTCATGAAAACCATGTAAAATTCCCCGAGTTTGCATGGAACAGGATTTTTTTATATACTGCGTGTACCCACTGCACAGGCCCATTCTCTCATGTCAAAGCAAAAATTTGGCTCTCAGAGCAAATTTGAGGACACTATGAATTATGCATACTAGTATGTCATGGGCGCCGATCGCTATTACATACTGGTACATAACGGACAGCTTAAGAGTTAAGATCCTCACTAATGTTGATTTGAATTGGTTATGCTAAGAGTAATTACTCATCAGTGTTTAATTATACTTGCAGGTTATAGCAGCTGCCAAGACTGCAAATGCTCATGAATTTGTAGAGTCTTTTCCAAGAGGTTATAATACAGTTGTTGGAGAACGCGGTGTAACAGTGTCCGGAGGACAGAAACAGCGCATTGCCATTGCTCGTGCACTTCTCAAAAATCCAAGGATACTGGTGCTGGATGAAGCAACAAGGTTATCAGTAATATCTTTTTTAAATATTCAGTTTAATATATACTATATGTATCTTTATTTCCTACGCAGTAGGTTGTTAGACAGCAACCGCCCAGGGAGGTACTACCGGCCTGCCAAGTGAGTGTAAAATGAAAGTCTGTAATTGTTTTACATGATGGTAGGATTGCTGGTGTCTTTTCTTCTGTCTCATAAACATGCAAGATTTCAGGTACGTCTTGCTACTTCTACTTACACTTAGGTCACACTACACATGCATGTACAAGCATATATATACACACATCCCTCTGGGTTTTCTTCTGTTTTCTTACTAGTTCTTGTTCTTGTTTATTTTCTCTTATCTCCATGGGGAAATGAAACAGAATTCTACCTCCATAAGCCATGTGTGTCATAAGAGGCAACTGACATGCTGGGAGCAAGGGGCTAGTAACCCCTTCTCCTGTATACATTATGAAAGTTAAAAAAAGAGAAACTTTTGTTTTTCTTTTTGGGCCACCCAGTCTCAGTGGGATACAACCGATTTGTTGAAAGAAAGAAGTGTTGTCTGTCACTGCTACCTCATATTGTCTGTCACTGCTACCTCATGTTGTCTGTCACTGCTGCTTCATGTTGTATGTCACGCCTGCTTCATGTTGTCTGTCAGTGCTGCTTCATGTTGTGTGTCACTGCTGCTTCATGTTGTCTGTCACTGCTGCTTCATTTTGTCTGTCACTGCTACCTCATGCCTGTCACTGCTACCTCATGTTGTCTGTCACTGCTGCTTCATGTTGTCTGCCACTGCTACTTCATGTTGTCTGTCACTGCTGTTTCATGTTGTCTGTCACTGCTACCTCATGTTGTTTGTCACTGCTACCTCATGTCTGTCACTGCTACCTCATGTTGTCTGTCACTGCTGCTTCATGTTGTCTGCCACTGCTACTTCATGTTGTCTGTCACTGCTACCTCATGTTGTTTGTCACTGCTACCTCATGTCTGTCACTGCTACCTCATGTTGTCTCTCACTGCTGCTTCATGTTGTCTGCCACTGCTGCTTCATGTCTGCCACTGCTGCTTCATGTCTGTCACTGCTTCTTCATGTTGTCTGTCACTGCTGCTTCATGTCAGCCACTGCTGCTTCATGTTGTCTGCCACTGCTGCTTCATGTTGTCTGTCACTGCTGCTTCATGTTGTCTGCCACTGCTGCTTCATGTTGTCTGTCACTGCTGCTTCATGTTGTCTGTCACTGCTGCTTCATGTTGTCTGCCACTGCTACTTCATGTTGTCTGCCACTGCTGCTTCATGTTGTCTGTCACTGCTGCTTCATGTTGTCTGTCACTGCTGCTTCATGTTGTCTGTCACTGCTGCTTCATGTTGTCTGTCACTGCTGCTTCATGTTGTCTGTCACTGCTGCTTCATGTTGTCTGCCACTGCTGCTTCATGTTGTCTGTCACTGCTGCTTCATGTTGTCTGTCACTGCTGCTTCATGTTGTCTGCCACTGCTGCTTCATGTTGTCTGTCACTGCTGCTTCATGTTGTCTGTCACTGCTGCTTCATGTTGTCTGTCACTGCTGCTTCATGTTGTCTGTCACTGCTGCTTCATGTTGTCCATCACTGCTGCTTCATGTTGTCTGCCACTGCTGCTTCATGTTGTCTGCCACTGCTGCTTCATGTTGTCCATCACTGCTGCTTCATGTTGTCTGTCACTGCTGCTTCATGTTGTCTGTCACTGCTGCTTCATGTTGTCTGTCACTGCTGCTTCATGTTGTCCATCACTGCTGCTTCATGTTGTCTGTCACTGCTGCTTCATGTTGTCTGTCACTGCTGCTTCATGTTGTCCATCACTGCTGCTTCATGTTCTCTGTCACTGCTGCTTCATGTTGTCCATCACTGCTGCTTCATGTTCTCTGTCACTGCTGCTTCATGTTGTCTGTCACTGCTGCTTCATGTTGTCTGCCACTGCTACTTCATGTTGTCTGTCACTGCTGTTTCATGTTGTCTGTCACTGCTACCTCATGTTGTTTGTCACTGCTACCTCATGTCTGTCACTGCTACCTCATGTTGTCTGTCACTGCTGCTTCATGTTGTCTGCCACTGCTACTTCATGTTGTCTGTCACTGCTACCTCATGTTGTTTGTCACTGCTACCTCATGTCTGTCACTGCTACCTCATGTTGTCTCTCACTGCTGCTTCATGTTGTCTGCCACTGCTGCTTCATGTCTGTCACTGCTTCTTCATGTTGTCTGTCACTGCTGCTTCATGTCTGTCACTGCTTCTTCATGTTGTCTGTCACTGCTGCTTCATGTCTGCCACTGCTGCTTCATGTCTGTCACTGCTTCTTCATGTTGTCTGTCACTGCTGCTTCATGTTGTCTGCCACTGCTTTTTCATGTTGTCTGTCACTGCTGCTTCATGTTGTCTGTCACTGCTGCTTTATGTTGTCTGTCACTGCTGCTTCATGTTGTCTGTCACTGCTACCTCATATTGTCTGCCACTGCTACCTCATGATGTCTGCCACTGCTGCTTCATGTTGTATGTCACTGCTGCTTCATGTTGTCTGTCACTGCTGCTTCATGTTCTCTGTCACTGCTGCTTCATGTTGTCTGTCACTGCTGCTTCATGTTGTCTGTCACTGCTGCTTCATGTTGTCTGCCACTGCTGCTTCATGTTGTCTGTCACTGCTGCTTCATGTTGTCTGTCACTGCTGCTTCATGTTGTCTGCCACTGCTGCTTCATGTTGTCTGTCACTGCTGCTTCATGTTGTCTGTCACTGCTGCTTCATGTTGTCTGTCACTGCTGCTTCATGTTGTCTGTCACTGCTGCTTCATGTTGTCTGTCACTGCTGCTTCATGTTGTCCATCACTGCTGCTTCATGTTGTCTGTCACTGCTGCTTCATGTTGTCCATCACTGCTGCTTCATGTTGTCCATCACTGCTGCTTCATGTTGTCAGACACTGCTGCTTCATGTTGTCCATCACTGCTGCTTCATGTTGTCTGTCACTGCTGCTTCATGTTGTCAGACACTGCTGCTTCATGTTGTCCATCACTGCTGCTTCATGTTGTCTGTCACTGCTGCTTCATGTTGTCCATCACTGCTGCTTCATGTTGTCCATCACTGCTGCTTCATGTTGTCTGTCACTGCTGCTTCATGTTGTCCATCACTGCTGCTTCATGTTGTCCATCACTGCTGCTTCATGTTGTCTGTCACTGCTGCTTCATGTTGTCAGACACTGCTGCTTCATGTTGTCCATCACTGCTGCTTCATGTTGTCCATCACTGCTGCTTCATGTTGTCTGTCACTGCTGCTTCATGTTGTCCATCACTGCTGCTTCATGTTGTCAGACACTGCTGCTTCATGTTGTCCATCACTGCTGCTTCATGTTGTCCATCACTGCTGCTTCATGTTGTCCATCACTGCTGCTTCATGTTGTCCATCACTGCTGCTTCATGTTGTCCATCACTGCTGCTTCATGTTGTCCATCACTGCTGCTTCATGTTGTCAGACACTGCTGCTTCATGTTGTCCATCACTGCAGCTTCATGTTGTCTGTCACTGCTGCTTCATGTTGTCAGACACTGCTGCTTCATGTTGTCCATCACTGCTGCTTCATGTTGTCTGTCACTGCTGCTTCATGTTGTCAGACACTGCTGCTTCATGTTGTCCATCACTGCTGCTTCATGTTGTCTGTCACTGCTGCTTCATGTTGTCTGTCACTGCTGCTTCATGTTGTCTGTCACTGCTGCTTCATGTTGTCCATCACTGCTGCTTCATGTTGTCTGTCACTGCTGCTTCATGTTGTCTGTCACTGCTGCTTCATGTTGTCCATCACTGCTGCTTCATGTTCTCTGTCACTGCTGCTTCATGTTGTCCATCACTGCTGCTTCATGTTGTCCATCACTGCTGCTTCATGTTGTCAGACACTGCTGCTTCATGTTGTCCATCACTGCTGCTTCATGTTGTCTGTCACTGCTGCTTCATGTTGTCAGACACTGCTGCTTCATGTTGTCCATCACTGCTGCTTCATGTTGTCTGTCACTGCTGCTTCATGTTGTCTGTCACTGCTGCTTGATGTTGTCTGTCACTGCTGCTTCATGTTGTCCATCACTGTTGCTTCATGTTGTCTGTCACTGCTGCTTCATGTTGTCTGCCACTGCTGCTTCATTTTGTCTGTCACTGCTGCTTCATGTTGTCTGTCACTGCTGCTTCATGTTGTCTGTCACTGCTGCTTCATGTTGTCTGCCACTGCTGCTTCATTTTGTCTGTCACTGCTACCTCATGTTGTCTGTCACTGCTGCTTCATGTCTGTCACTGCTGCTTCATGTCTGTCACTGCTACCTCATGTTGTCTGTCACTGCTGCTTCATGTTGTCTGTCACTGCTGCTTCATGTTGTCTGTCACTGCTGCTTCATGTTGTCAGACACTGCTGCTTCATGTTGTCCATCACTGCTGCTTCATGTTGTCCATCACTGCTGTTTCATTTTGTCTGTCACTGTTTCCTCATGTTGTCTGCCACTGCTGCTTCATGTTGTCTGTCACTGCTGCTTCATGTTGTCTGCCACTACTGCTTCATGTTGTCTGTCACTGATGCTTCATGTTGTCTGTCACTGATGCTTCATGTTGTCTGTCACTGATACCTCATGTTGTCTGTCACTGCTACCTCATGTTGTCTGTCACTGCTACCTCATGTTGTCTGTCACTGCTGCTTCATGTTGTCTGCCGCTGCTGCTTCATGTTGTCTGTCACTGCTGCTTCATGTTGTCTGCCACTGCTGCTTCATGTTGTCTGTCACTGCTGCTTCATGTTGTCTGTCACTGCTGCTTCATGTTGTCTGCCACTGCTGCTTCATGTTGTCTGTCACTGCTGCTTCATGTTGTCTGTCACTGCTACCTCATGTTGTCTGTCACTGCTACCTCATTTTGTTTGCCACTGCTGCTTCATGTTGTCTGCCACTGCTACCTCATGTCTGTCACTGCTGCTTCATGTTGTCTGTCACTGCTGCTTCATGTTGTCTGTCACTGCTGCTTCATGTTGTCTGCCACTGCTGCTTCATGTTGTCTGTCACTGCTGCTTCATGTTGTCTGTCACTGCTACCTCATGTTGTCTGTCACTGCTGCTTCATGTTGTCTGTCACTGCTGCTTCATGTTGTCTGTCACTGCAGCTTCATGTTGTGTGTCACTGCTGCTTCATATTGTGTGTCACTGCAGCTTCATGCTGTGTGTTACTGCTGCTTCATGTTGTCTGTCACTGCTGCTTCATGTTGTCTGCCACTGCTGCTTCATGTTGTCTGTCACTGCTGCTTCATGTTGTCTGCCACTGCTGCTTCATGTTGTCTGTCACTGCTGCTTCATGTTGTCTGTCACTGCTGCTTCATGTTGTCTGTCACTGCTGCTTCATGTTGTCTGTCACTGCAGCTTCATGTTGTGTGTCACTGCAGCTTCATGCTGTGTGTTACTGCTGCTTCATGTTGTCTGCCACTGCTGCTTCATGTTGTCTGTCACTGCTGCTTCATGTTGTCTGTCACTGCTGCTTCATGTTGTCTGTCACTGCTGCTTCATGTTGTCTGTCACTGCTGCTTCATGTTGTCTGTCACTGCTGCTTCATGTTGTGTGTCACTGCTGCTTCATGTTGTCTGCCACTGCTGCTTCATGTTGTCTGTCACTGCTGCTTCATGTTGTCTGTCACTGCTGCTTCATGTTGTCTGTCACTGCTGCTTCATGTTGTCTGCCACTGCTGCTTCATGTTGTCTGTCACTGCTGCTTCATGTTGTCTGCCACTGCTGCTTCATGTTGTCTGCCACTGCTGCTTCATGTTGTCTGTCACTGCTGCTTCATGTTGTCTGCCACTGCTGCTTCATGTTGTCTGTCACTGCTGCTTCATGTTGTCTGCCACTGCTGCTTCATGTTGTCTGCCACTGCTGCTTCATGTTGTCTGCCACTGCTGCTTGTTGTTGTCTGTCACTGCTGCTTCATGTTGTCCATCACTGCTGCTTCATGTTGTCTGCCACTGCTGCTACATGTTGTCTGCCACTGCTGCTTCATGTTGTCCATCACTGCTGCTTCATGTTCTCTGTCACTGCTGCTTCATGTTGTCCATCACTGCTGCTTCATGTTGTCATTCACTGCTGCTTCATGTTGTCTGACACTGCTGCTTCATGTTGTCTGTCACTGCTGCTTCATGTTGTCTGCCACTGCTGCTTCATGTTGTCTGCCACTGCTACTTCATGTTGTCCATCACTCCTGCTTCATGTTGTCTGCCACTGCTGCTTCATGTTGTCTGTCACTGCTGCTTGTTTTTGTCTGTCACTGCTGCTTCATGTTGTCCATCACTGCTGCTTCATGTTGTCTGCCACTGCTGCTACATGTTGTCTGCCACTGCTGCTTCATGTTGTCTGTCACTGCTGCTTCATGTTGTCTGTCACTGCTGCTTCATGTTGTCTGTCACTGCTGCTTCATGTTGTCTGCCACTGCTGCTACATGTTGTCTGCCACTGCTGCATCATGTTGTCTGTCACTGCTGCTTCATGTCTGTCACTGCTGCTTGATGTCTGTCACTGCTGCTTCATGTTGTCTGTCACTGCTGCTTCATGTTGTCTGTCACTGCTGCTTCATGTTGTCTGTCACTGCTGCTTCATGTTGTCAGACACTGCTGCTTCATGTTGTCCATCACTGCTGCTTCATGTTGTCCATCACTGCTGTTTCATTTTGTCTGTCACTGTTTCCTCATGTTGTCTGCCACTGCTGCTTCATGTTGTCTGTCACTGCTGCTTCATGTTGTCTGCCACTGCTGCTTCATGTTGTCTGTCACTGCTGCTTCATGTTGTCTGTCACTGCTGCTTCATGTTGTCTGTCACTGCTGCTTCATGTTGTCTGTCACTGCTGCTTCATGTTGTCTGTCACTGCTACCTCATGTTGTCTGTCACTGCTGCTTCATGTTGTCTGCCACTGCTGCTTCATGTTGTCTGTCACTGCTGCTTCATGTTGTCTGCCACTGCTGCTTCATGTTGTCTGTCACTGCTGCTTCATGTTGTCTGTCACTGCTGCTTCATGTTGTCTGCCACTGCTGCTTCATGTTGTCTGTCACTGCTGCTTCATGTTGTCTGTCACTGCTACCTCATGTTGTCTGTCACTGCTGCTTCATGTTGTCTGCCACTGCTGCTTCATGTTGTCTGCCACTGCTGCTTCATGTTGTCTGTCACTGCTGCTTCATGTTGTCTGTCACTGCTGCTTCATGTTGTCTGTCACTGCTGCTTCATGTTGTCTGCCACTGCTGCTTCATGTTGTCTGTCACTGCTGCTTCATGTTGTCTGTCACTGCTGCTTCATGTTGTCTGTCACTGCTGCTTCATGTTGTCTGTCACTGCTGCTTCATGTTGTCTGTCACTGCTGCTTCATGTTGTCTGTCACTGCTGCTTCATGTTGTCTGTCGCTGCTGCTTCATGTTGTCTGTTACTGCTGCTTCATGTTGTCTGTCACTGCTGCTTCATGTTGTCTGCCACTGCTGCTTCATGTTGTCTGTCACTGCTGCTTCATGTTGTCTGCCACTGCTGCTTCATGTTGTCTGTCACTGCTGCTTCATGTTGTCTGTCACTGCTGCTTCATGTTGTCTGTCACTGCTGCTTCATGTTGTCTGTCACTGCTGCTTCATGTTGTCTGTCACTGCTGCTTCATGTTGTCTGCCACTGCTGCTTCATGTTGTCTGCCACTGCTGCTTCATGTTGTCTGTCACTGCTGCTTCATGTTGTCTGTCACTGCTGCTTCATGTTGTCTGTCACTGCTGCTTCATGTTGTCTGTCACTGCAGCTTCATGTTGTGTGTCTCTGCTGCTTCATGTTGTGTGTCACTGCAGCTTCATGTTGTCTGCCACTGCTGCTTCATGTTGTCTGTCACTGCAGCTTCATGTTGTCTGTCACTGCTGCTTCATGTTGTCTGTCACTGCTGCTTCATGTTGTCTGCCACTGCTGCTTCATGTTGTCTGTCACTGCTACCTCATGTTGTCTGCCACTGCTACCTCATGATGTCTGCCACTGCTGCTTCATGTTGTCTGTCACTGCTGCTTCATGTTGTCTGCCACTGCTGCTTCATGTTGTCTGTCACTGCTGCTTCATGTTGTCTGCCACTGCTGCTTCATGTTGTCTGCCACTGCTGCTTCATGTTGTCTGTCACTGCTGCTTCATGTTGTCTGCCACTGCTGCTTCATGTTGTCTGCCACTGCTGCTTCATGTTGTCTGCCACTGCTGCTTCATGTTGTCTGTCACTGCTGCTTCATGTTGTCTGTCACTGCTGCTTCATGTTGTCTGTCACTGCAGCTTCATGTTGTGTGTCACTGCTGCTTCATGTTGTGTGTCACTGCAGCTTCATGCTGTGTGTTACTGCTGCTTCATGTTGTCTGCCACTGCTGCTTCATGTTGTCTGCCACTGCTGCTTCATGTTGTCTGCCACTGCTGCTTCATGTTGTCTGTCACTGCTGCTTCATGTTGTCTGTCACTGCTGCTTCATGTTGTCTGTCACTGCTGCTTCATGTTGTCTGCCACTGCTACCTCATGATGTCTGCCACTGCTGCTTCATGTTGTCTGTCACTGCTGCTTCATGTTGTCTGTCACTGCTGCTTCATGTTGTCTGTCACTGCTACCTCATGTTGTCTGCCACTGCTGCTTCATGTTGTCTGCCACTGCTGCTTCATGTTGTCTGCCACTGCTGCTTCATGTTGTCTGCCACTGCTGCTTCATGTTGTCTGCCACTGCTGCTTCATGTTGTCTGCCACTGCTGCTTCATGTTGTCTGCCACTGCTGCTTCATGTTGTCTGTTACTGCTACCTCACGATGGCTGCCACTGCTGCATTATGTTGTCTGCCACTGCTGCTTCATGTTGTCTGCCACTGCTGCTTCATGTTGTCTGTTACTGCTACCTCACGATGTCTGCCACTGCTGCTTCATGTTGTCTGCCACTGCTGCTTCATGTTGTCTGCCACTGCTGCTTCATGTTGTCTGCCACTGCTGCTTCATGTTGTCTGCCACTGCTGCTTCATGTTGTCTGCCACTGCTACTTCCTGATGTCTACCACTAATGTCGCCAAAGAATCGAACATTTCTGCTATTTTGAGCTCAATTTCAAGGTACTTTTCTTCGTGAAACCAGTTAAAATCATGTTTATTTTTGTAGTATATCTTCCATTCTATCACATGAGACCAAATAAAACAAGAATGCAACCATAAAAACAATACAAAAATATACCACTGAAGGGAGGCTAATGGCTGAGAAGTGAACTCTGTTATTTATGGTGCCATTTTTTTCATTTTTGGTGTACGTTAAGAAGCATCTTTTCATCATACATTGTCCAAGTCTCAATAAGATAGTCCAACAAACAACTGATATCCAAATCTGTAGATCAAGAGTAAGAACCCCCTCACCAGTGTCAGTTAGCCTCCCTTGAGGCCCACTTGCATCTGAAAATTTTGCTCGTGTCCGGAAGCAAAAAATCGACTGAGCAGCTGCTCGTATCTGGAAAAACTCGCACATGGATGGACTCGTAAGTAGAGGTTCCACTATATTGGCAAAAAAGGTGGGCTAGTGCAAGTATGAGTAGTGGGGGGTTTGAAGAGGGTTGGGATAGTTTTAAAAATGCAGTATTAGAATGTGGGGCAGAAGTTTGTGGTTATAGGAGGGTGGGTGCAGGAGGAAAGAGGAGGGATTGGTGGAATGATGAAGTAAATGGTGTGAGAAAAGAGATAAAGGTAGCTTATGAGAGGTTTTTACAAAGCAGAAGTGTTATAAGAAGAGCAGAGTATATGGAGAGTAAAAGAAAGGTGAAGAGAGTGGTGAGAGTGTAAACGGAGAGCAGATGATAGAGTGGGAGAAATTTTGATGAAAATAAGAAAAAATTTTGAAGTGAGATAAACAAGTTAAGAAAGCCTAGGGAACGAATGGATTTGTCAGTTAAAAACAGAGTAGGTGAGTTAGTCGATGGGGGGATGGAGGTATTGGGTAGATGGCAGGAATGTTTTGAGGAACTTTTAAATGTCGACGAAGAAAGGGAGGCAGTGATTTCATGCACTGGCCAGGGAGGTATACCATCTTTTATTAGTGAAGAAGAGCAGGATGCGAGTGTGAGGGAGGTGCATGAGGCATTACATAGAATGAAAGGGGGTAAAGCAGCTGGAACTGATGGGATCATGAAAGAAATGTTAAAAGCATGGGAGGATATAGTGTTGGAGTGGTTGCTATTTTTGTTTAACCCCTTGACTGTCACAACCCCAAATCCTGAGGTGTCTCCTGGTATCGCAAAATTTCAAAAAAAAAAAAAAATTTCTTGTGAAATGATAGTGAATCTTTTCCTGATTGTAATAACACCAAAAGAACGAAATTTGATGGAAAACTGACGGAATTATGCTCTCGTGAAGTTTGCAACCTCGGCGATGTTTACGAATTGGCAATTTTTCCCACTTTGAGCCCTACTTTTTGCTAATTTCATTGTTCCAGTCGACCAAACACATAGCTGTTTCTTCAGAACCCATTTCTTCTATTGATTGAGTAGAAGAAACTTCCCATTTACCGATTTCAGCTACCCAATAACTTGATCAGAAATTTGCAATTTGACAAATTTCACGAAAATTAAAAAATATGACAATTTCAAAATAGGGTCCAGAATGAATAATGCAGACATTCCTGGCTGTAAAATAACATTTTCTTTGTTCATCAGTCACGTCTCCAGGCCCCTCTGATATTACTCTTGCTTTCTATTTTGAATTTTTATTCAAACAAAAAATAGAAGATTTACAGTTATGCAAACTGCTGCAATATTGTAATAATTGGATAAATAAAGTCAGCCCATTCATGACTTCATATTAGAATGGCTACTTGGACATTTATTGGAAAATGACATCATTTGTTTACTTTTGAACATCAGCAAAAATCAAACATTTCCCTTACTTTCAGCTCCATTTCAAGGTTCTTTTCATAGTAAAACCAATCCAAATCATCCCTATTTCTATAATATGTTTTCCATTCTATCAAATGAGACCAAGAAAACGAAAATACAACCATAAATACCATATGAAAATAGACAACAAAGTCGGCCTTTTAATTAAAAAAAACGGTTGGAGTCTTTTTTTTCTCATGCACTGCGTGGTGCAGGATTTTTTTTTATATGGTGCACACTGACCACACAGATCCATTCTCTCACATGTGGGCCTACCAGCTTTCTCCTGCTTGATTTGAAGCCGCTAGAATTTACGAGTATATGAACGTCAAAAACTGTGGCTCGTAAGACGTATATATACAACCGAAACAGTCAAAGGGTTAATTAATGTATGAAAGAGGGGAAGGTGCCTAGGGATTGGGAGAGGGAATGTATAATTCCTTTATATAAAGGGAAAGGGGACAAAAGAGATTGTAAAAATTATAGAGGAATAAGTTTACTGAGTATACCAGGAAAAGTGTACAGTAGGGTTATTATTGAAAGAATTAGAGGTAAGACAGAATGTAGGATTGTGGATGAGCAAGGAGGTTTTAGAGTGGGTAGGGGATGTGTAGATCAAGTGTTTATATTGAAGCATATATGTGAACATTATTTAGATAAAGGTAGGGAAGTTTTTATTGCATTATGGATTTAGAAAAGGCATATGATAGAGTGGGTAGGGGAGCAATGTGGCAGATGTTGCAAGTATATGGAATAGGTAGTAAGTTACTAAATGCTGTAAAGAGCTTTTATGAGGATAGTGAGGCTCAGGTTAGGGTGTGTAGAAGAGAGGGAGACTACTTCCCGGTAAAAGTAGGTCTTAGACAGGGATGTGTAATGTCACCATGGTTGTTTAACCCTTTCAGGGTCCGTCCCGTAGATCTATGGCTTTACGTTCAGGGTCCAAACTGTAGATCTAAGCCATGAGCTCAGCTCTGATAAACTATGAATGGTAAATTTGGGCCTAAATATGAGAGAATACATCTATGTGGTATGTGTGCACCACATAAAACAAATCCTGCAACACACAGTGTATAATGAGAGAAAAAAAATGAGGCCATGATTTTTATAGTAATGCAGTGTTTTTTCTTATGTTTTTATAGTTATATTTGCAATTTCTTGGTCTCATTTGATAGAATGGAAGACATATTACAGAAATAGAGATGATTTTGATTGCTTTTAGCACTGGAAATGGCTTGAAACTGAGCTCAAAGTAGCAGAAATGTTAAATTTTTACCGATATTCAAGAGTAAACAAACGACCTCACACGTCTAATACACGCCAGCTGGTGGGTCTAATATACATTCACAAATGTGATGATATTTATACAATTATTACAATATTGCATAACAGTAAATCTTCTATTTTTTGGTGTGAATAAAAATTCATTATGTGAATAAAAAATCAAAATGGAATTTATTTGTAGTCTCAAAACGTAACTAATGAACAGAGGAAATGTTAGTTTAGCGCCAGGAATACCTACATTGTTTATTCTGGACCCCATTTTGAAATTGGAATGTTTTGAACTTTGTGTTAAATTGGCCAAATTACCAATTTCCGATCACTTTATTTTGCAGTTGAAACAGTTGACTTGGCGATTTCTTGTGCTCAATCGATAGAATAGAAGCAATACTAGTGAAATAGCTAAGAATTTGGTAGACTGGAATATTGTCATTGGCCTTAAATGGGAGTCAAAGTCTGCAAAATCACCATTTCGTAAATATCGCTGACACATCAAAATTCGCGAGAGCATAATTTTGTCAATTTTCCATCAAATTTCGTACTTTTTGTTTTATTACCTTCACAAAATGGTTCTCTACCATATAAGAAAAATAACAAAATTTTTTTTTAACCCTTTGACTGTCGCGGCCGTATATATACGTCTTACGAGGTGTGATGAATGGTTTGAAAAACCGACAAGTTGAAGATTGAGACACTTATGCAGCATATGGAAATCTTTATTCAGGAAACGTTTCGCCACACAGTGGCTTCATCAGTCCAATACAAAGAGGAAGGCGTAAGGAGAGGAGGAGAATGAGGTAATCAGTCCCTCAACCTGGAGTCGATGTGTTCAGTCCATCAATCTTGTAGAATGTACAGCATAGGGCCGTAGACGTGGCTTATATACTGTAGTGAGGTGACGTGAAGCAGATGGAGGCGGGGTCATAGTGGTACCATCCACTAGTCGAAGTAGGTCTTCGTCCAAAGGTTGAACAAGTGTTGAAGAATTCTTTGTAACAAGATCCCATGATGCTGCAGTGTCTGACAGTTGTGATGAATGGTTTGAAAAACCGACAAGTTGAAGATTGAGACACTTATGCAGCATATGGAAATCTTTATTCAGGAAACGTTTCGCCACACAGTGGCTTCATCAGTCCAATACAAAGAGGAAGGCGTAAGGAGAGGAGGAGAATGAGGTAATCAGTCCCTCAGCCTGGAGTCGATGTGTTCAGTCCATCAATCTTGTAGAATGTACAGCATAGGGCCGTAGACGTGGCTTATATACTGTAGTGAGGTGACGTGAAGCAGATGGAGGCGGGGTCATAGTGGTACCATCCACTAGTCGAAGTAGGTCTTCGTCCAAAGGTTGAACAAGTGTTGAAGAATTCTTTGTAACAAGATCCCATGATGCTGCAGTGTCCGACAGTTGTGATGAATGGTTTGAAAAACCGACAAGTTGAAGATTGAGACACTTATGCAGCATATGGAAATCTTTATTCAGGAAACGTTTCGCCACACAGTGGCTTCATCAGTCCAATACAAAGAGGAAGGCGTAAGGAGAGGAGGAGAATGAGGTAATCAGTCCCTCAACCTGGAGTCGATGTGTTCAGTCCATCAATCTTGTAGAATGTACAGCATAGGGCCGTAGACGTGGCTTATATACTGTAGTGAGGTGACGTGAAGCAGATGGAGGCGGGGTCATAGTGGTACCATCCACTAGTCGAAGTAGGTCTTCGTCCAAAGGTTGAACAAGTGTTGAAGAATTCTTTGTAACAAGATCCCATGATGCTGCAGTGTCCGACAGTTGTGATGAATGGTTTGAAAAACCGACAAGTTGAAGATTGAGACACTTATGCAGCATATGGAAATCTTTATTCAGGAAACGTTTCGCCACACAGTGGCTTCATCAGTCCAATACAAAGAGGAAGGCGTAAGGAGAGGAGGAGAATGAGGTAATCAGTCCCTCAACCTGGAGTCGATGTGTTCAGTCCATCAATCTTGTAGAATGTACAGCATAGGGCCGTAGACGTGGCTTATATACTGTAGTGAGGTGACGTGAAGCAGATGGAGGCGGGGTCATAGTGGTACCATCCACTAGTCGAAGTAGGTCTTCGTCCAAAGGTTGAACAAGTGTTGAAGAATTCTTTGTAACAAGATCCCATGATGCTGCAGTGTCCGACAGTTGTGATGAATGGTTTGAAAAACCGACAAGTTGAAGATTGAGACACTTATGCAGCATATGGAAATCTTTATTCAGGAAACGTTTCGCCACACAGTGGCTTCATCAGTTCAATACAAAGAGGAAGGCGTAAGGAGAGGAGGAGAATGAGGTAATCAGTCCCTCAACCTGGAGTCGATGTGTTCAGTCCATCAATCTTGTAGAATGTACAGCATAGGGCCGTAGACGTGGCTTATATACTGTAGTGAGGTGACGTGAAGCAGATGGAGGCGGGGTCATAGTGGTACCATCCACTAGTCGAAGTAGGTCTTCGTCCAAAGGTTGAACAAGTGTTGAAGAATTCTTTGTAACAAGATCCCATGATGCTGCAGTGTCCGACAGTTGTGATGAATGGTTTGAAAAACCGACAAGTTGAAGATTGAGACACTTATGCAGCATATGGAAATCTTTATTCAGGAAACGTTTTGCCACACAGTGGCTTCATCAGTCCAATACAAAGAGGAAGACGTAAGGAGAGGAGGAGAATGAGGTAATCAGTCCCTCAACCTGGAGTCGATGTGTTCAGTCCATCAATCTTGTAGAATGTACAGCATAGGGCCGTAGACTGATTACCTCATTCTCCTCCTCTCCTTACGCCTTCCTCTTTGTATTGGACTGATGAAGCCACTGTGTGGCGAAACGTTTCCTGAATAAAGATTTCCATATGCTGCATAAGTGTCTCAATCTTCAACTTGTCGGTTTTTCAAACCATTCATCACAACTGTCGGACACTGCAGCATCATGGGATCTTGTTACAAAGAATTCTTCAACACTTGTTCAACCTTTGGACGAAGACCTACTTCGACTAGTGGATGGTACCACTATGACCCCGCCTCCATCTGCTTCACGTCACCTCACTACAGTATATAAGCCACGTCTACGGCCCTATGCTGTACATTCTACAAGATTGATGGACTGAACACATCGACTCCAGGTTGAGGGACTGATTACCTCATTCTCCTCCTCTCCTTACGCCTTCCTCTTTGTATTGGACTGATGAAGCCACTGTGTGGTGAAACGTTTCCTGAATAAAGATTTCCATATGCTGCATAAGTGTCTCAATCGTCTTACGAGGTACCGTGTTTGACGTATATATACTCATAAATCCTAGCGGCTTCAAATCAAGAAGGAGAAAGCTGGTAGGCCCACATGTGAGAGAATGGGTCTGTGTGGTCAGTGTGCTCCATATAAAAAAAATCCTGAAGCACGCAGTGCATAATGAGAAAAAAAAAACTCTGACTGTTTTTTTTTTAATTAAAATGCCGACTTTGTGATCTATTTTCGTATAGTATTTATGGTTGTATTCTCTCTTTCTTGGTCGGTCTCATTTGATAAAATGGAAAACATATTATAGAAATAGAGGTGATTTTGATTGATTTTACTAGAAAAAGAACTTGGAAATGGAGCTCAAAGTAGGGGAAACGTTTGATTTTTGCCAATGTTCAAAAGTAAACAAATGGTGTAATTGTCCAATAAATGTCCAACTAGCCATTCTAACATGCAGTCATGAATGGGTTGATGTTATTTATGCAATTATTACAGTATTGCAGTAGTCTGCATAATAGTAAATCTATTTTTTGTTTGAATAAAAATTCAAAATAGAAAGCAAGAGCAATATCAGAGGGGCCTGGAGACATGACTGATGAACAAAGAAAATATTATTTTAGAGCCAGGAATGTCTGCCTTGTTTATTCTGGACCTTATTTTGAAATTGTCATATTTTTTAATTTTCGTGAAATTTGCCAAATTGCTAATTTCTGACCACGTTATTGGGTAGTTGAAATTGGTAAATGGGCAGTTTCTTGTACTGAATCGATAGAAAAAATGCATTTCTAAAGAAATAGCTATGAGTTTGGTCGACTGGAACAATGAAATTAGCCGAAAATAGGGCTCAAAGTGGGTGAAATCGCCGATTTGTAAATATCGCCAAGGTCGCTAACTTCGCGAGGGGGTAATTCCGTCAGTTTTCCATCAAATTTCTTTTTTTGGTGTCATTACAATCAGGAAAAGATTCTCTATCATTTCATAAGAAAAAAATAATTTTTTTTTTTTTTTTTTTAAATTTTGCGACACCAGGAGACACCTCAGGGTTGGGGGTTGCGACAGTCAAGGGGTTAAATTCTTGGACACTGGGGCACCACTTCAGATTTTGGCCTTGGACCCTGAAAGGGTTAATATATTTATGGATAGGGTTGTAAAAGAAGTAAATGCAGGGTGTTGGGGAGAGGGGTGGGATTAAATTATGGAGAATCAAATACAAAATGAGAATTGACACAGTTACTTTTTGCTGCTGATACTGTGCTTATGGGAGATTCTAAAGAAAAGTTGCAAAGGTTAGTGAGCGAGTTTGGGAGAGTGTGTAAAGGTAGAAAGCTGAAAGTGAACATAGAAAAGAGTAAGGTGATGAGGGCATCAAATAATTTAGATAAAGAAAAATTGGATATCAAATTGGAGAGGAGGAGTATTGAAGAAGTGAATGTTTTCAGATATTTGGGAGTTGATGTTTCAGAGGGTAGATTTATGAAGGATGAGGTTAACCATAGAATTGATGAAGGAAAAAAGGTGAATGGTGCATTGAGGTATATCTGGAGACAAAAAACATTATCTATGGAGGCAAAGAAGGGAATGTATGAAAGTATAGTGGTACCAACACTCTTATATGGGTGTAAAGCTTGGGTTGTAAATGCTGCATTGAGGAGGCAGTACAGATGTCCTGTCTAAGGGCAGTGTGTGGTGTAAATATTATGCAGAGAATTCGGAGTGTGGAAATTAGAAGGTGTGGAGCTAATAAAAGTATTAGTCTGAGGGTTGAAGAGAGGTTGTTGAGGTGGTTTGATCATTTAGAGAGAATGGATCAAAGTAGAATGACATAGAGAGCATATAAATCTGTAGGGGAAGGAAGGAAGGAAGGAAAGGTAGGGGTCATCCTCAAAAAGGTTGGAGGGAGGGGGTAAAGGAGGTTTTGTGGGTGAGGGGCTTGGATTTCCAGCAAGCATGTGTGAGGATGTTAGATCAGAATAAATGGAGACGAATGGTATTTGGGACCAGACGAGCTGTTGGAGTGTGAACAGGGTAATATTGAGTGAAGAGATACAGGGAAACCAGTTACAGTGGACCCTCACCATACGATGGCATCACCTTACGTTAAATCCACCATACAATACGTTTTAACGCAAAAATTTTGCCACATCTCACGCTAAAAAACTCACCTCACGCGATTCATCTGAGCGCATGTCAGCTGCCCCGTGGGTGCCAGTGTTTACAAGCCAGCCAGTGCTGTTGCATCCACGCATACAATCGGAACATTTCATATTATCACAGCGTTTTTAGTGATTGTACCTGCAAAATAAGTCACCATGGGCCCCAAGAAAGTTTCTAGTGCCAACCGTGCAGTAAAAAAGGTGAAAATTACTATGGAAATGAAGAAAGAGATAATTGCTAAGTACGAAAGTGGAGTGAGTGTCTCGGAGCTGGCCAGGTTGTATGCCAAAACCCAATCAACCATCGCTACTATTGTGGCCAACAAAACGGCAGTCAAGGAAGCTGTTCTTGCAGAAGGTGCAAGTTTGTTTTTGAAACAGAGATCGCAAGTACTCGAAGATGTTGTGAGACTGTTATTGGTGTTGATAAACAAAAAACAGATAGCAGGAGATACTATCTCTCAAGCGATCATATGTAAAAAGGGTGGGAAATATGTACTATCGCACCACGGTCAGCTGCTGCTGCACCATGGTCAGCTGCTGCTGCACCACGGTCAGTTGCTGCTGCACCATGGTCAGCTGTTGCTGCATCACTGTCAGCTGTTGCTGCAGCACAGTCAGCTGCTGCTGCACCATGGCCAGCTGCTGCTGCACCACAGTCAGCTGTTGCTGAACCACGGTCAGCTGCTGCTGCACCATGGTCAGCTGCTGCTGCACCATGGTCAGCTGCTGCTGCACCACAGCTGTTGCTGCACCACCATCAGCTGTTGCTGCACCACAGTCAGTTATTGCTGCACCACAGTCGGTTGTTGATGCACCACAGTCAGCTGTTGCTGAACCACAGTCAGCTGTTGCTGCACCAGTCAGCTGTTGCTGAATCACAGTCAGCTGCTGTTGCACCATGGTCAGCTGCTGCTGTACCACAGTCAGCTGCTGCTACACCACCGTCAGCTGTTGCTGCACCACAGTCAGCTGTTGCTGCACCAGTCAGCTGTTGCTGAACCACAGTGAGCTGCTGCTGCACCACAGTCAGCTGCTGCTGCACCATGGTCAGCTGCTGCTGCACCACAGTCAGCTGCTGCTGCACCACCTTCGGCTGTTTCTGACCAACATGACTCGTCCCGAACCTGTCCATCCAACCCTGCCGTCATTGTTTACAAGCCAGAGTGGCCGCTTGCATGCATACATTCGATACATTTTGTATTATTCCAATGTTTATAGTGCTTGTAACTGCTAAATAAGCCACCATGGGCCCAAAGGAAGCTTCTAGTGCCAACCCTGTGGTAAAAAGGGTGAGAAATATGTATTATTGTACTATGGTCAACTGCTGCTGCACCACCGTCAGCTGTTGCTGCACCACTGTCGGCTGTTGCTGCACCACAGTCGGCTGTTGCTGCACCACAGTCAGCTGTTGCTGCACCACGGTCAGCTGTTGCTGCACCACGGTCAGCTGTTGCTGCACCACGGTCAGCTGTTGCTGCACCAGTCAGCTGTTGCTGCACCACAGTCAGCTGTTGCTGCACCACAGTCAGCTGTTGCTGCACCACAGTCAGCTGTTGCTGCACCACAGTTGGCTGTTGGTGCAACACAGTCAGCTGTTGCTGCTCCAGGGTCAACTGTTGCTGCACCAGTCAGCTGTTGCTGAACCACGGTCAGCTGCTGCTGCACCACGGTCAGCTGCTGCTGCACCACGGTCAGCTGCTGCTGCACCACAGTCAGCTGCTGCTACACCGCCATCATCTGTTGCTGCACCACGGTCAGCTGCTGCTGCACCAAAGTCAGCTGTTGCTACACCACGGTCAGCTGTTGCTGCACCAGTCAGCTGTTGCTGCACCAGTCAGCTGTTGCTGAACCTTGGTGAGCTGCTGTTGCACCATGGTCAGCTGCTGCTGCACCACAGTCAGCTGCTGCTACACCGCCGTCATCTGTTGCTGCACCACGGTCAGCTGCTGCTGCACCAAAGTCAGCTGTTGCTGCACCACGGTCAGCTGTTGCTGCACCACGGTCAGCTGTTGCTGCACCAGTCAGCTGTTGCTGAACCATGGTGAGCTGCTGTTGCACCACGGTCAGCTGCTGCTGCACCACAGTCAGCTGCTGCTACACCGCCGTCATCTGTTACTGCACCACGGTCAGCTGCTGCTGCGCTAAAGTCAGCTGTTGCTGCACCACGGTCAGTTGCTGCACCATGGTCAGCTGTTGCTGCACCATGGTCAGCTGGTCCTAGTGGCTTTAAAAGAAGAAGGGAAGTAACCCCAGAAAAGGACGTGCTACCTAAAGTCCTAATGGAAGGGGATTCCCCTTCTAAACATTAACAACTTTCACACACTCCCCTCCTCCCATCCCATCAATCATCACCAGATCTTCAATAAAGGTAAGTGTCAGTTTATGTGTATTAAAATTAATATTTCATTTGGTAATTTTTTTTTTTCATTGTGGTGTCTTGCAAGGGTTAATTTGATTTCCATTATTTCTTATGGGGAAAATTAATTCACCTTACAATAATTTCAGCATACGATGAGCTCTCAGGAATGGATTAATATCGTAAGGTGGGGGTCCACTGTATTTTTATATAGCCGGACTTGAGTACTGGGAATGGGAAGTACAATGCCTGCACTTTAAAGGAGGGGTTGGGATATTGGCAGTTTGGAGGGATATGTTGTATATCTTTATACGTATATGCTTCTAAACTGTTGTGTTCTGGGCACCTCTGTAAAAACAGTGATTATGTATGAGTGAGGTAAAAGCATTGAATGATGATAAAAGTGTTTTCTTTTTGGGGATTTTCTTTCTTTTTGGGTCACCCTGCCTCGGTGGGAGATGACTGACTTGTTGAAAAAAAAAATGCGTGGATGAGAGGGGCTCAATTTGAGTGGGACTTGCACTTGAGTAAATAGAACTATCAAAAGCTTATTTCTTGGGTAGCATTGAAAATTGGGTTGGGCAAATATTTTGTTAGAGGGATGGATTGTGAAGGACTTTCCTAGTATGGGCCAACAGGCCTGCTGCAGTGTTCCTACTTTCTTTTGTTCTTATGTCACTTCAAAGCACCTTTCAAACACTGCTTTGATGTAGTTTTTTGAAGTTAGAAATGACCTGCTGGTCCATGGGCTAGATGAGTTGGGTGGTGTTAGGAGGCAAGAACTTCACTGTTATAAAACCGAAGTCCCTAGACAATAGGTCTACCAAGTTTGGAGGATGAGCAGGGGCATTGTCCAGTAACAGGAGGCACTTGAGTGGCAAATTGTTTTCCAGGAGGTATTTTTTTTCACACTCGGGCCAAACACATCATGGACCCACTCTTTGAAAATTTACCTCATGACTCATGCCTTATTACTAGCTTTTTACATCACACAAAATTTACTCTTGATGACATTGTTTTTCTTGAGCACACTGGGATTTTCTGAGTGATACACCAGTAAAGGCTTCACTTTAAAATCCCCACTAGTGTTAACACAGAACAAAAGAGTAAGCCTGTCTTTCATAGGCTTGTGTCCTGTCAGTGCCTTTCCCTCCTGCATAATGTAGGTCCTCTTTGGCATTTTCTTCAAAAACAGGCCTGTTTCGTCACAACTGAACACTTGTTGGGGTTGTTATTCTTCAGTGTCTACGTACCCCTTAAATTCACTTACGAATTTTTCAGCTGCATGTTTGTCTGAACTTGCAGCCTCACCATGCCTTACAACACTGTGCATACCACTATTCTTAAAGCTGTCAAACCAGCCTCTTCTGGCCTTAAATTCATTCATCAACACTCGTTGCAGGCATTTTCTTTATGAGATCATCATGCAACTGCCTTGCCTTTTCACAAACGATCGACTCCGAAACACTATCACTCGCTACCTGTTTATTTTTTATCCACACCAGCAACAACTTCTCACCTCTTCGACTGTTTGTGATCTATTTTTGGTTAACATATCTACACCTTTTGCAACATCAGCTTCCTTGATTTCTTTTCTCTTCACCAGGATGGAATTGATTGTTGATTTGTTTTTGCCATACATCCTAGCAAGCTCCACCACACACACACCACTCATATTTTTGTACAATATCTTTCTTCACTTCTATCGTGTTTTTCACTTTCTTTACCAAAGGGGTGCCACTAGGAAGTTTCTTTGGGCTCATGGTTAATTACGTAGCAGCCGCACTCAAACGACAAGCACAAAGCACAATGAATTATATTGTGAAATGTTTGGATAAGTGTGCAGGGTAATGTTCACTCAAAGATAAACAAAGCCACACTGACTCATGATGCCTGTGCGGGCAGGCAGACAGGTCTGGTATGCGGGCCGAAACACGGGGCACAGTGCGAAACTTGAGGCAATATTTAGCCGAAAAAAGCGGTCTAAATTTGAAGCTGCCGATACTCAAGGCAGCCGAAACTCGGGGTTCCACTTTTTTATGACTATTATTATGCGTTATTTAACTTTCCACAACTGTCAAGTAGAAATGAAGAGAAATGCACATTTTTATTAACATTGCATAGGATTGTTTTTGAAGTACTATAGATTCTTTTGTAATTTGTTTTATTTGCTTGCAGTGCTCTTGATGCAGAATCAGAGGGTGTGGTGCAGGCAGCTTTGGAGAACTGCATCGAAGGACGTACTGTACTCATCATTGCTCATCGCCTCTCTACAATCCAGAATGCTGATGTTATTGCTGTTATGTCCCACGGAAAATTAGCAGAGGTAAGATAAATGTTATTTTATTTCTTTTGATGATAAGTGATAGAGTTTTCGAACCAGCATGTAAATTTCTTTAAAAAAGTTATTGTTTATTCATGAGCCATACGTCAGTAATGTATTGTAGATCACAAAAAAAGAAGTTTATATGGAAGTGTTTTGAGACAGCTCTCTCATTGAACAATTAGCATATTAGCCCTTAACCCTTTGAGGGTCCATCCTGTAGTACTACAGCTTTGAAGCCAGAGTCCAAGCCGTAGTACTACATCATGAATTCAGCTCACTCAGATAAGCTGTGAGTGGTAAATTTGGGCCTAGATATAAAAGAATGCTTCTGTGTGGTAAGTGTGCACCATATAAAACAAATCCTGCGGCACGCATTGCGACCGTGTTTTTGGATTAAAACAGCGACTGCAGTGTATTATCGTATGGTTCTTACAGATGTATTTGCGGTTTTTTGGTCTCATTTGATAGAATGGAAGATATGTTACATAAATAAAGATGATTTTGATTGATTTTAGTACTGAAAATAGCTTGAAATTGAGCCCAAAGTAGTGGAAATGTTCGATTTTTGCCGATGCTCAAGAGTAAATTAATCACATCACGCATCCATTACACATCAGCTGGTGGGTCTAATGTGCATTCACGAATAAGAAGAACATAAGAAAAAAGGAACACTGCAGCAGGCCTACTGACCCATGCAAAGCAAGTTCATTTCTCCTCCCCCCTTCCCGGATTAGCCCAATGACCCACCTAGTCAGGTCACTTCCACTTAAGGAAGGAGCATGGCATCAGACCTAGTAGCATAAGCTAGTCAGGTCCAACTCACACCCGCCCACACCCATTCATGTATTTATCTAACCAATTTTTAAAACTACACAACGTTTTAGCCTCTATAACTGTACTCGGGAGTTTGTTCCACTCATCCACAACTCTGTTATCAAACCAGTGCTTTCCTATATCCTTCCTGAATCTGAATTTTTCCAACTTGAAACCATTGCTGCGAGTCCTGTCTTGGCTGGAAATTTTCAGCACGCTATTTACATCCCCTTTATTTATTTCTGTTTTCCATTTATACACCTCGATCATGTCCCCCCTAATTCTACGCCTTTCAAAAGAGTGCAGATTCAGGGGCCTCAGTCTATCCTCATAGGGAAGATTTCTGATACATGGGATCAACTTTGTCATCCTCCTCTTTACGTTTTCCAGTGCATTTATATCCATTCTGTAATACAGTGACCATAACTGTGCAGCATAATCTAAATGAGGCCTAACCAAGGATATATAGAGTTGAAGAACAACCTGAGGACTTCTATTATTTATACTTCTAGATATGAAGCCAAGGATTCTGTTAGCTTTATTGCAAACACTAATGCACTGTTGTCTTGGTTTTAGATTACTGCTAACCAGAACTCCTAAATTCTTTTTTGCAATCAGTAGTATTAAGATCTACCAGTTTACAATGATATGTTGAAAAGATTAGCCAAAGGTATGCTAAGTTCCTCTTTACATTCCTTTAACACCCACAGAAACAGTTCATCATGGCCTGGAGATTTGTTAGGTTTTAATTTCTCTCTGTCTGAGGACCATGTCACTAGTTACCGCAATCGTGCATAGTTTATTTTCGTCCTGTTCTACATACTCTGTTATTTCTGGAATTTTGCTAGTATTTTCCTGAATAAAAACTGAGAGGAAGTAGGTATTGAAAATTTTACACATATCCTTATCACTGTCAGTGATCTGTCCTGAGTTACTCTTAAGTGGTCCTGTCTTGTCCCTAATCTTACTTCTGTATACCTGAAAGAACCCTTTTGGGTTAGTCTTCAAATCCCTTGCGACCTTAGCCTCATAATCCCTTTATGCTCTTCTTATTCCTTTTTTTATTTCTCTCTTTAACCCTTTGACTGTCGCGGCCATATATATACGTCTTACGAGGTACCATGTTTGACGTATATATACTCATAAATTCTAGCGGCTTCAAATCAAGCAGGAGAAAGCTGGTAGGCCCACATGTGAGAAAATGGGTCTGTGTGGTCAGTGTGCACCATATAAAAAAAATCCTGGAGCACACAGTGCATAATGAGAAAAAAAAACTCTGACCGTTTTTTTTTAATTAAAATGCCGACTTTGTGGTCTATTTTCGTATAGTATTTATGGTTGTATTCTCGTTTTCTTGGTCTCATTTGATAAAATGGAAAACATATTATAGAAATAGAGGTGATTTTGATTGATTTTACTATAAATGGAGCTCAAAGTAGGGGAAATGTTTGATTTTTGCCAATGTTCTAAAGTAAACAAATTATGTCATTGTCCAATAAATGTCCAACTAGCCATTCTAATATGCAGTCATGAATGGGTTGATGTTATTTATACAATTATTACAGTATTTCAGTAGTCTGCATAATAGTAAGTCTTCTATTTTTTGTTGGAATAAAAATTCAAAATAGAAAGCAAGAGTAATATCAGAGGGGCCTGGAGACATGACTGATGAACAAAGAAAATGTTATTTTAGAGTCAGGAATGTCTGCATTGTTCATTCTGGACCTTATTTTGAAATTGCCATATTTTTTAATTTTCGTGAAATTGGCCAAATTGCAAATTTCTGACCACATTATTGGGTAGTTGAAATCGGTAAATGGGCAGTTTCTTGTACTCAATCGATAGAAAAAATGGAGTTCTAAAGAAACAGCTACGAGTTTGGTCGACTGGAACAACGGAATTAGCCGAAAATAGGGCTCAAAGTGGGCGAAATCGTCGATTTGTAAATATCGCCGAGGTCGTTAACTTCGCGAGAGCATAATTCCATCAGTTTTCCATCAAATTTCGTTTTTTTGGTGTCATTACAATCGGGAAAAGATTCTCTATCATTTCATAAGAAAAAATAATTTTTTTTTTATGAAATTTTGCGACACCAGGAGACACCTCAGGGTTGGGGGTTGCGACAGTCAAGGGGTTAATTGAATATATTGATTTCTTAACTGCCCATCCCCTCTTTTAATACACCTATATATGCCTCTCTTTTGACCAACGAGATACTTTAATCTATTGTTCATCCATTTGGAATCATTTTTGTTAGATCTAATTTCTCTTCTCGGAACAAGAGTTGTCTGGGCAGCTAGAACTATGCTCTGAAAAATGTCATATTGGCAACCAAGATCACCTCCGTGACTCATAGTCAGGTCATCCCAATTTAGCCCACCCAGGTAGTTTCTCATTCCCGTGAAATCAGCCAAGTGAAAGTCTGGGACTTTTACAGTACTTTTTAATGTGAATAAAAATTCTTTATTTAACCCTTTCACTGTTGGTGTCATATTAGTACAGCTGACAAGCCAGTGTTAGTGCTGTATTAATACACCAAAATTCTAGCAGCTTCAAATCTAGCGGGAGAAAGCTGGTAGACCTACATTTGAGAGAATGGGTCTGCATGATAACTGTGCGCAGTATAAAAAAAAATCCTGCAGCACGCAGTGCATAATGAGAAAAAAAACTCCGACCGTGTTTCTGGTTTAAAATGCTGACTTTGATGTGTATTTTCGTATGGCATTATGGTTGTATTCAGTGGATCCCCGAGTTTCGGCAGCATCGACTTTTGTGAAATTCGACTTTCGGCAAGTTTTTTTGGCAAAATTTGGCCTCGAGTTTCGTGATTAGACTCGTGATTTGGCGACCGTCCGGTACCCGTCCACCCATTACTGCGCACACAAAGCCAGTCTCCCACACAATTCATGCTCAGTGTGCCATTGTTTACCAACATGTGACCATCACCCCGCGGGTTCATACGTAATAATCCATTGTTTTTTTGTGATTGCAACTGCTAAATAAGTCACCATGGGCCCAAGGAAAGCTAGTGCAAGCCCTTTGGTAAAGAAAGCGAAGAACACGATCCAAAGGGATTTTGAAGGGTTTGAGGCAGACCCTGACCCTGCCAACCCTCTGTCTGTTGTGGAAGGTGTTGTGGCATTGGACAAGTCCATGGGGTTGGAGGTGAGTGACGGGGATGTGGAAGAGTTGGTGGAGGACCACAGGGAAGAGCTAACCACTGACAAACTGCAAGAGCTTCAATTGGAACAGCATCAGACCACAGTTTGAGGAACTTGCTTCAGAGGAGGATGAAAAGAGAGTGAATGAGGTGCCTTCTTCGGTGATTAAGGACATGTGTTCAAAGTGGAATGAGTTGCAAAGTTTTGTTGAAAAGTATCACCCTGACCAAGCTGAAACAAGCCATATCTGCGCCATGTTCAGTGACAAAACCTTGTCCCACTTCAGGCAAATCATAAAGAAATGCCAGAAACAGACCTCTCTGGACAGATATTTTGTGCAACAGGGTTGTCCAGTGACTCTCAAGTTGTTCCCAGTGGCATTAAAAGAAGAAAGGAAGTAACCCCAGAAAAGGACTTGCTACCTGAAGTCCTAATGGAAGGAGATTCTCCTTCCAAACAATAGTGTACATCTTCCTCCTATCTCCCTCCTCCCGTCTTCCATCCACCAAGAAATCTTCAATAAAGGTAAGTGTAATGTTATTATTTTTTATATGTATGTACTTGATTTCTGATTGTTTTCAGTATGTAAATCTTTACTTAATTTGAAAAAAAAAATTTATTTTAATATTTTTGGGTGTCTGGAACAGATCAATTTTATTTCCATTATTTCTTATGGGGAAAATGGTTTCGAGTTTCATGAATTTCGACTTTCGGCAGGCTCTCTGGAACGAATTAATCACGAAACTCAGGGGTCCACTGTATTACAGAAATAGAGATGATTTTGATTGGTTTCGCGATAAAAAGTACCTTGAAATTGAGCTCAAAGAAGCGGAAATGTTTGATTTTTGTTGATGTTCAAGAGTAAACGAATAAAGTCACCGTCCCGTATATGTCCAAATGGCCAGTCTAATATGCAGTCATGAATGGGCTGACATTATTTATACAATTACAGTGGACCCCCGCTTAACGATCATCTCCCAATGCAACCAATTATGTAAGTGTATTTATGTAAGTGCATATGTACGTGTATGTTTGGGGGTCTGAAATGGACTAATCTACTTTACAATATTCCTTATGGGAACAAATTCGGTCAGTACTGGCACCTGAACATACTTCTGGAATGAAAAAATATCGTTAACCGGGGGTCCACTGTATTACAATAATGCAGTAGTCTGCATAACAGTAAATCTTCTATTTTTTGTGTGAATAAAAATTCGAAATGGAAAGCAAGAGTAATGTAAGAGGGGCCTGGAGATGTGACTAATGAACAGAGAAAATGTTATTTTAGTGCCAGGAATGTCTGCATTGTTTATTCTGGACCCTATTTTGAAATTGGCATAATTTGAAATTTGTGTGAAATTGGCCATATTCCCAATTTCTGACCACTTTATTGGGTAGTTGATATCGGTAAATGGGTGATTTCTTGTCCTCAGTTGATGGAATAAATGGAGTTCTAGTGAAATAGCTATGTGTTTGTTCAGCTGAAACGATGGAATTGGCCGAAAATAGGGCTCAAAGCGGGCGAAATCGCCAATGTGTATACAGCGGACCCCCGGTTTGCGATGCTATCGGTATCTGATAAATCCGGTATCCGATGCATTATATCGCAAAAAAATTTGCCTCGGTTCCTGTTACAAAACCCGGTATGCGATGCGATTCGTACGAGACGTGTCCACGTGTGGCCCTGAACTGCCCCGTGTGTGCCAGTGTTTACAAGCCAGCCAGTGTGCATGCTTCTAAGGATACATTCAGTACATTCCATATTATCCATATTATCACTGCTTTTGGTGCTTGTTTCTGTAAAATAAGTCACCATGGGCCCCAAGAAAGCTTCTAGTGCCAACCCTTCAAGACCAAGGGTGCTAATGACTATTGAAATGAAGAAAGAGATAATTGCAAAGTACGAAAGTGGAGTGCATGTGTCGGAGCTGGCCAAGTTGTATAGTAAACCCCAATCAATCATCTCTACTATAGTGAGCAAGAAAACGGCAATCAAGGAAGCTGTTCTTGCAAAAGGTGCAACTGTGATTATGAAACAGCGACCGCAAGTGTTAGAAAATGTTGAGAGACTGTTATTGGTGTGAATAAATGAAAAACAGATAGCAGGAGATAGCATCTCTCAAGCGATCATTTGTGAAAAGGCTAGGCAGTTGCATGACGATTTGGTAAAGAAATTGCCTGCAACTAGTGGTGATGTGAGTGAATTTAAGGCCACAAAGGTTGGTTTGAAAGATTTAAGAATCATAGTGGCATACATAGTGTGATTAGGCATGGTGAGGCTGCCAGTTCAGACCAAAAAGCAGCTGAAAAATATGTGAAAGAATTCAAGGATTACATAGACAGTGAAGACTTGAAACCTGAACAAGTGTTTAATTGCGATGAAACAGGCCTGTTTTGGAAGAAATTTCCAAGCAGGACCTACATTACTCTGGAGGAAAAGGCACTCCCAGGAGATAAGCCTATGAAAGACAGGCTTACTCTTCTGATGTGTGCCAATGCTAGTGATTGCAAAGTGAAGCCTTTATTGGTGTATCACTCAGAAACTTCCAGAGCATTCAGGCAAAAGAATATCCTCAAGGCTAATTTATGTGTGCTGTGGAGGGCAAACAGTAAGGCATGAGTCACTAGGGACTTTTTCTATGACTGGTTACACCATGCATTTGCATCCAATGTGAAAAATTACCTAATTGAAAGAAATTAGACCTTAAGTGCCTCCTGGTATTAGACAATACCCCTGGTCATCCTACAGACTTGGCAGAGTGATTTTCTGGGGACATGAGCTTCATTAACGTCAAGTTTTTGCCTCCTAGTACCACTCCTCTCCTGCAGCCCATGTACCAGCAGGTCATTTCCAACTTCAAGAAACTGTACACAAAAGCTATGTTTGAAAGGTGCTTTGAAGTGACCACAGATACTCTATTGACTCTAAAGGAGTTTTGGAAGGATCACTTTAACCCCTTCAGGGTCCAAGACCAAAATCTGAAGTGGTGCTCCAGTGTCCAAGAAATTTTGAAAAAAAAAAATTATTTTTCCTACAGAATTAAAGAGCATATTTTTGTGAAGGTAATAAGACAAAAAAAAAATTCTGATCAGTACTTACCGAGATACAATGCCAAGAAGTTTGTCCAAAATGATGTGGTGGCGGCAACATTGACGAATTCCACATACGCGCATTACTTTATTTAGCGGTTTTTGTAGTTTTTTCTTTTCTTTTCCAATTTTTTTCTTTTCCTACTAACATTTGGGGCCTGAGAGACCAATACTGTATATAATGTATATATATAAACTCACTGTATTGAACACAATAACCGCACTAAAGCTATTATCATATTATTGTTTACCACTGTTGTTTATTACAATAAACATGCACAAATCTTGTATAATACTAATGTTCTATCATACATTTACATATTTACAATCACTGGACATGGTTTTAGAACTGCTGGAGCTTGTGGAACTCCTTGAAACAAGGCACCATACACAGAGGCACCTTACATTCCTCACACAAAAACCGAGTGTCTTTGCATCTTTGTTGCCGTCGTTTTGTTTGTGCACAGACGATGCATCTCTTCTGAGCAAATTTCTTCTGAGTTGAAGGAAGCTGTATTATGAAATGATCACCTTCCCTCCTCAAACACTTGGGTATATCCTGAGTAATTCGAGGACCTTGTTGTATAGCAGGTGTTCTTACCTGGTACTTCATTATGAGTTGTCTGACAACAGACAAACAAAGTTCACCATACGGTGGTCTGTTGCCAGTCTTTATTTGGTACATATTATATGCATTGAGCATTGAAATGTCCATGAGATGGAAGAAAAGTTTCATGTACCACTTGTAACTCTTACGAACTCAATCAACAAAACCAATCTGCATGTCACATTTGTCAACCAAGCGCATGTTTTGTGTATAATCAATCACTGTCACTGGTTTTCGAATACGTTCATTAGTCACTCGATCAACTTTGCCACTGTCTTGCATTTCATTACGGTGAATGGTTGTCAACAATGTGACATCTCGTTTGTCATGCCACTGTAATGCCATGATGTCATTGGCAGTAAACACCTGCACGTCATCACCACGAGCACCTGTGTTGAGCCTGGGCATATGTTTATGATTAGAACGCACTGTGCCACACACATCTGTCTTGTTCACTCGCATGAAATCTCTGAGTAATGGGCTTGTGTACCAGTTATCGGTATATAATGTATGCCCCTTACCAAGATAAGGTGCCATCATGTTTCTCACTACGTCACCTGAGATACCCAATAACATCTTGGTATCTTTCAGTGTTTTACTTCCCATGTATACAACAATATCCAACACCAGGCCAATGTCACAGTCACAGAGTACAAACAGTTTTATACCAAAGCGTTTCCTCTTGCTCGGTATATACTGCTTGAATGACAGTCTACCTTTGAACAAAATCAAAGACTCGTCAATTACAAGATTCTTGAATGGATAAAAGTATATGCTGAACTTTTGTTTGAGATACATAAAAACATTTCTTATCTTGTATAACCTGTCACTTCTGTCAGGCCTGGTTTTGTCAGAGAAGTGCAACATACGTAACAGTAAGATAAACCTGTTCACTGGGATGATTTCACTGAAGACCTGGGTAGAAATTAGCCGATCTGTGGACCAGTATGCTTTTATATTATGCTTATACACATGAGGCATAAGCATTATTGTTGCAAAACGCAAATACATTTCTGCAACAGTCGTCTCTTTCCACCTGTGTAGTCTTGACTGTGGTGATATGATCGTATTTGCCATGGTGTACTCAAAATACTTATTACTTTCCCTGACAATAGTTTCCATCAATGGCTGGTCAAAGAATAATTCAAAGAATTCCAGTTCATTGGCCGTGGTTCCAAGGGGACAAGTAGGTAGAATTCCACTTTGAGAGTCATCAAAGTGGTGGGGCTTGGGAACAAAATTGAGATTTTGCTGCCAATCCCAGATATGGTTTGCTTGTGGATACTGGACATCATAAGCTGGTTGTGATTGTGGTGGGCTGGTAGCTGACACTCCGCTTTGTCCTTGAACTGAGGAGTCAGCAGCGTGGGTCCCAGCCTGGGCTGGTGAGTCACGCATGGCGGTGCCACTACCATCACCACTACCACCATCTACTGATGCCTGTGGTCTATCCATGCCAAGTGTAGCCACATCATCCTCACTATCACTATCTAAACCTGGTGTAGGGCCACGGGATGTACTCCGGGATGTACTCCGTCCCCTGGGCACAACATAGGGTACACTACCCGAGCGCATGTGGCGGCATACATACCGACGCTTCACTGGTGAATATGATTCCTTACTATCACTACTCGAATGATCGTCAAGCGCAATAAAATCACAATCCACGTCACTATCATCATCATTACTGAAGTCAGAGGCCTGGCCACGCGAAAATATTAGTTTTCTCTTGCATTGAGGTACAACCTACCATGAGTCACGAGTGCCCACACCAGAGGTAGAAGGTTGAGGATCGTCAGGGTTTTCTGCACTATTATCGATATCCTGGTCATTCCTTTCGGTCACTAACTGATCAAAGCCATAGAATTCGTCTTCATTTCCACTTCCATCAGTGTCAGAACTATCAGATAGGAAGAGGAGAGTCCCAATTTTCCGGGGAGTGAGAGCTGACTTGCGACGAGGCATGGTGAACAAGGGTAACTGAGCCGGCGTTCCCACAATGCTATGCAGGCGCCTAGATTTTTTGTTTATTGCGCACACCCACCACGCAGACCCGTTCTCTCACATGTAGGCCTATGAGTGCTTTCGCGCTAAATTTGACGGCGCTAGAATTTTGGCATAGATCTATGGTTTGGACACTCAACATGAAGCCGTAGATCTACGGGACGGACCCTGAAAGGGTTAATATCCTCAATTGTGTAAACCTTATAGGTAAGGCTTGGGAGGGAGTGACTAAGAGGACCTTGAACTCTGCCTGGAAAAAACTGTGGCAAGAATGTGTAGACAAAAGGGATTTTGAAGGGTTTGAAGCTAACCCTGAGAAGCCTATGCCAGTTGAGGAATCCATTGTGGCATTGGGGAAGTCCTTGGGGTTTGAGGTTAGTGGGGAGGATGTGGAAGAGTTGATGGAGGAGGACAATGACAAACTAACCACTGATGAGCTGCTAGATTATGTTCAACAGCAAGAGGCCAGACCTGAGGAAACTGCTTCGGAGGAAGGGATGGATAAAGTGAAGAAGTTGCCTACTTCAAAGATTAGAGAAATGTGTGCAAAGTGGCTTGATGTGCAAAGCTTTTTTGATGAAAATCCCCCTCAGACAGCTACTGCAAGCCATGTTGGCAACCTGTACAATGACACTGTTGTGAACCAATTTAGGAAAGTCATAAAGGAATGAGAGGTACAGGCCTCTTTGGACAGATATGTTGTGCGACAAAAGTCCAGTGACTCGCAACCTGGTCCTAGTGGCATTGAAAGAAGAAGGGAAGTAACCCTGGAAAAAGACTTGCTACCTCAAGTCCTAATGGAGGGGGATTCCCCCTCTAAACAATAGGTTCAACACTCTCCCCTCCTCCCATCCCATCAGTCATCACCAGATCTTCATTAAAGGTAAGTGTCAATTATTCTATTGTTATTGTTGTTATTGTAATTATTCTATTGCATTAAACTTAATATTTCATGTGGTAAAAGTTTTTTTTTTTCATACTTTTGAGTGTCTTGCACGGATTAATTTGATTTCCATTATTTCTTATGGGGAAAATTGATTCGCTTTCTGATAATTTTGGTTTACGATGAGCTCTCAGGAACGGATTAATATTGCGAACTGGGGGTCCACTGTATGTCGCTGAGACTGCAAACTTCACGAGAGTGTAATTCCATAAGTTTTCCACCAAATTTCGTACTTTTGGTGTCATTACCATCAGAAAAAGATTCTTTTCCATGGGGAAGTGGAAAAGAATCTTTCCTCCGTAAGCCATGCGTGTCGTATGAGGCGACTAAAATGCCAGGAGCAATGGGCTAGTAACCCCTTCTCCTGTAGACATTTACTAAAAAAGAGAAGAAGAAAAACTTTATAAAACTGGGATGCTTAAATGTGCGTGGATGTAGTGCGGATGACAAGAAACAGATGATTGCTGATGTTATGAATGAAAAGAAGTTGGATGTCCTGGCCCTAAGCGAAACAAAGCTGAAGGGGGTAGGGGAGTTTCGGTGGGGGGAAATAAATGGGATTAAATCTGGAGTATCTGAGAGAGTTAGAGCAAAGGAAGGGGTAGCAGTGATGTTGAATGATCAGTTATGGAAGGAGAAAAGAGAATATGAATGTGTAAATGCAAGAATTATGTGGATTAAAGTAAAGGTTGGATGCGAGAAGTGGGTCATAATAAGCGTGTATGCACCTGGAGAAGAGAGGAATGCAGAGGAGAGAGAGAGATTTTGGGAGATGTTAAGTGAATGTATAGGAGCCTTTGAACCAAGTGAGAGAGTAATTGTGGTAGGGGACCTGAATGCTAAAGTAGGAGAAACTTTTAGAGAGGGTGTGGTAGGTAAGTTTGGGGTGCCAGGTGTAAATGATAATGGGAGCCCTTCGATTGAACTTTGTATAGAAAGGGGTTTAGTTATAGGTAATATATATTTTAAGAAAAAGAGGATAAATAAGTATACAAGATATGACGTAGGGCGAAATGACAGTAGTTTGTTGGATTATGTATTGGTAGATAAAAGACTGTTGAGTAGACTTCAGGATGTGCATGTTTATAGAGGGGCCACAGATATATCAGATCACTTTCTAGTTGTAGCTACACTGAGAGTAAAAGGTAGATGGGATACAAGGAGAATAGAAGCATCAGGGAAGAGAGAGGTGAAGGTTTATAAACTAAAAGAGGAGGCAGTTAGGGTAAAATATAAACCGCTATTGGAGGATAGATGGGCTAATGAGAGCATAGGCAATGGGGTCGAAGAGGTATGGAGTAGGTTTAAAAATGTAGTGTTAGAGTGTTCAGCAGAAGTTTGTGGTTACAGGAAAGTGGGTGCAGGAGGGAAGAGGAGCGATTGGTGGAATGATGATGTGAAGAGAGTAGTAAGGGAGAAAAAGTTAGCATATGAGAAGTTTTTACAATGTAGAAGTGATGCAAGGAGGGAAGAGTATATGGAGAAAAAGAGAGAGGTTAAGAGAGTGGTGAAGCAATGTAAAAAGAGAGCAAATGAGAGAGTGGGTGAGATGTTATCAACAAATTTTGTTGAAAATAAGAAAAAGTTTTGGAGTGAGATTAACAAGTTAAGAAAGCCTAGAGAACAAATGGATTTGTCAGTTAAAAATAGGAGAGGAGAGTTATTAAATGGAGAGTTAGAGGTATTGGGAAGATGGAGGGAATATTTTGAGGAATTGTTAAATGTTGATGAAGATAGGGAAGCTGTGATTTCGTGTATAGGGCAAGGAGGAACAACATCTTGTAGGAGTGAGGAAGAGCCAGTTATGAGTGTGGGGGAAGTTCGTGAGGCAGTAGGTAAAATGAAAGGGGGTAAGGCAGCCGGGATTGATGGGATAAAGATAGAAATGTTAAAAGCAGGTGGGGATATAGTTTTGGAGTGGTTGGTGCAATTATTTAATAAATGTATGGAAGAGGGTAAGGTACCTAGGGATAGGCAGAGAGCATGCATAGTTCCTTTGTATAAAGGCAAAGGGGATAAAAGAGAGTGCAAAAATTATAGGGGGATAAGTCTGTTGAGTATACCTGGCAAAGTGTATGGTAGAGTTATTATTGAAAGAATTAAGAGTAAGACGGAGAATAGGATAGCAGATGAACAAGGAGGCTTTAGGAAAGGTAGGGGGTGTGTGGACCAGGTGTTTACAGTGAAACATGTAAGTGAACAGTATTTAGATATGGCTAAAGAGGTCTTTGTGGCATTTATGGATTTGGAAAAGGCGTATGACAGGGTGGATAGGGGGGCAATGTGGCAGATGTTGCAGGTGTATGGTGTAGGAGGTAGGTTACTGAAAGCAGTGAAGAGTTTTTACGAGGATAGTGAGGCTCAAGTTAGAGTATGTAGGAAAGAGGGAAATTATTTCCTAGTAAAAGTAGGCCGTAGACAAGGATGTGTGATGTCACCGTGGTTGTTTAATATATTTATAGATGGGGTTGTAAGAGAAGTAAATGTGAGGGTCTTGGCAAGAGGCGTGGAGTTAAAAGATAAAGAATCACACATAAAGTGGGAGTTGTCACAGTTGCTCTTTGCTGATGACACTGTGCTCTTGGGAGATTCTGAAGAGAAGTTGCAGAGATTGGTGGATGAATTTGGTAGGGTGTGCAAAAGAAGAAAATTGAAAGTGAATACAGGAAAGAGTAAGGTTATGAGGATAACAAAAAGATTAGGTGATGAAAGATTGGATATCAGATTGGAGGGAGAGAGTATGGAGGAGGTGAATGTATTCAGATATTTGGGAGTGGACATGTCAGCGGATGGTTCTATGAAAGATGAGGTGAATCATAGAATTGATGAGGGGAAAAGGGTGAGTGGTGCACTTAGGAGTCTGTGGAGACAAAGAACTTTGTCCTTGGAGGCAAAGAGGGGAATGTATGAGAGTATAGTTTTACCAACGCTCTTATATGGGTGTGAAGCATGGGTGATGAATGTTGCAGCGAGGAGAAGCTGGAGGCAGTGGAGATGTCATGTCTGAGAGCAATGTGTGGTGTGAATATAATGCAGAGAATTCGTAGTTTGGAAGATAGGAGGAGGAGCGGGATTACCAAAACTGTTGTCCAGAGGGCTGAGGAAGGGTTGTTGAGGTGGTTCGGACATGTAGAGAGAATGGAGCGAAACAGAATAACTTCAAGAGTGTATCAGTCTGTAGTGGAAGGAAGGCGGGGTAGGGGTCGGCCTAGGAAAGGTTGGAGGGAGGGGGTAAAGGAGGTTTTGTGTGCGAGGGGCTTGGACTTCCAGCAGGCATGCGTGAGCGTGTTTGATAGGAGTGAATGGAGACAAATGGTTTTTAATACTTGACGTGCTGTTGGAGTGTGAGCAAAGTAACACTTTTATGAAGGGGTTCAGGGAAACTGGCAGGCCGGACTTGAGTCCTGGAGATGGGAAGTACAGTGCCTGCACTCTGAAGGAGGGGTGTTAATGTTGCAGTTTAAAAACTGTAGTGTAAAGCACCCTTCTGGCAAGACAGTGATGGAGTGAATGATGGTGAAAGTTTTTCTTTTTCAGGCCACCCTGCCTTGGTGGGAATCGGCCAGTGTGATAATAATAATAATAATAAATTCATAAGAATTTTTTTTTTCAAATTCTTTGACACTGAAAGCAAGTTTGTGAGCAGGGGTCTCAACAGTGAAAGGGTTAAATAAAAATCAAAATGGTATTCATCTGTAAAGCCTGGAAACATAACTAATAAACAGAGGAAATGTTATTTTAGTGTCAGAAATGCCTGAATTGTTTATTCTGGACCCTATTTTGAAATTGGAATACAGGTACCATCCTACTTACAACCTGCACAACATATGACCACTCGACTTTCGACCGCGTGTTTGGCAGCAGGGTTGCAAGATGCACGGTCAGACGCAGCAGTATAATGTGATCCTTTACTGACAACGTTTCACCCACACAAGTAGATGTAGTAGTAGTAGTTATACATGTAGTGGAAGAGTCAGCTGGTACACAAGAAAGAACTGTAGATGAATGGTTCAGAAACCAACACGTTGATAAATTAGACACGTGTGCAACATTTGGGTATCTTTAATGAGGAAACGTTTTGCCACACAGTGGCTTCATCAGTCCATACAAAGGAGAATGGTGAAGAACAGGAGGAGTTTGAGGTAATCAGTCCCTCAGCCTTGAGTCGATGTGATCAGTCCATCACTCTTGAAAAGAATACAGCATATGTGTGAAGAAGTGGCTTATACAGTGGACCCCCGGTTAACGATTTTAATCCGTGCAAGAGGGGTAATTGTTATGCGAAATAATCGTTATGTGAATGAATTTTCCCCATAAGAAATAATGGAAATCAAATTAATCCGTGCAAGACACCCAAAAGTATGAAAAAAAATTTTTTACCACATGAAATATACATTTTCCTACACACAAAGAGAAGGATACATGCACAATAGTAGAGTAGTACATGCACAGTATATATTGTGCATGTACTAGTCTACTAAATGAAGAATAAATGACACTTACCTTTATTGAAGATGCAGCAATGACTGATGAGACACTGTCCTGGGAGTGCCTTTTCCTCCTGAATACTGTAGGTCCTGTTTGGCATTTTCTTCCAGAACAGGCCTTATCACACTGTGTATGCCACTACGATTCTTAAATCTCTCAAACCAACCTTTGCTGGCTTTAAATTCACCAATATGAGCACTAGTTCCAGGCATTTTTCCCTGTTCACCTGGGTGTTAGTCGACTGGTGTGGGTTGCATCCTGGGAGACAAGATTAAGGACCCCAATGGAAATAAGTTAGACAGTCTTCGATGACACTGACTTTTTTGGGTTATCCTGGGTGGCAAATCCTCTGGGGTTAATTGTTTCTTGGTATTCTCAATAAGCCACACCAACAACGGTGCTACAGCAGCAGCAGCAGCTGACGGTGGTACAGCAGCAACAGACGATGCTACAGCAGCAACAGACGATGCTACAGCAGCAGCAGACGATGCTACAGCAGCAACAGACGATGCTACAGCAGCAGAAGCAGCTGACGGTGGTACAGCAGCAACAGACGATGCTACAGCAGCAACAGACGATGCTACAGCAGCAGCAGACGATGCTACAGCAGCAGCAGCAGCAGACGATGCTACAGCAGCAACAGATGATGCTACAGCAGCAGCAGACGATGCTACAGCAGCAGCAGCAGCTGACAGTGCAGCAGCAGCAGCAGCTGTACCACCAATAGTAGCGATGGTTGATTGGGGTTTCTTGTACAACCTGACCAGGTCGGCGATACACACTCCACTTTCATACTTATCAATGATCTCTTTCTTCATCTCTATTGGAATTCTCACCCTTATTGGTGTAGGGTTGGCACTAGAAGCTTTCTTGGGGCCCATGGTCACTTATTTTCCAGAAACAGCACCTAAAACACTGTAATAATACGAAATATTCCGAGTGTATGCTTGGATGTTACCGCGGAGGCTGGCTGGTAAACAATGGCACGGGCGGCACATGTGAGGCTGGCTGAGGGCGCACATTGGACGCGTCTCGGACGAAAATCGGTGAGCGGGTTTTTAATCGGTATGCGCGGCAAAAATTTTGCGATTAAAGTAAGCGGTATGCGGAATAATCGCTATGTGATGCCATCGTTATGCGGGGGTCCACTGTATACTGTACGCAGGAGAGGTGCAGCAGTCGTAGGTGGTATCACATGTGACGAATGTGGAAGTAGGTCGTGCCCAAGGGTTAGGCAAGATCAGTCCATCAAGGTTGATGGACTGATCACATCGACTCAAGGCTGAAGGACTGATACCTCAAACTCCTCCTGTTCTTCACCATTCTCCTTTGTATGGACTGATGAAGCCAGTGTGTGGCAAAACGTTTCCTCATTAAAGATTCCCAGATGTTGTACATGTGTCTAATTTTTTAACATGAGAAAGAAAGGTTACAAAAGCTATGGCTTGGGTAGCATAAAAAATAGGTTGGGCAAATGTATATGAATGGATGGATTTGAGAAGGCATGTTTCAGTGTCCCTTCTCTATTACATAAGAAAGGAATAACACTGCAGCAGGCCCGTTAGCCCAAACTGGGCATGCCTTCTCAACTCCATCCATCCATATACATTTGCCCAACCTATATTTTTATGCTACCCAAGCATCTATGTAGTAGCAATTATGTGGATAAATTAGACGCATATGCAACTCTTGGGTATCTTTATTAAGGAAATGTTTCGCCACACAGTGGCTTCATCAGTCCATACACAGGAGAAACTTGAAGAACAGGAGGAGAATGAGGTAATCAGTCCCTCAACCTTGAGTCGATGTGGTCAGTCCATCAATCTTGAATAGAATACTGCATATGAGCGGAGAAGCAGCTTATAAACTGTAGGCAGGAGAGGTGCAGCAGTTGTAGATGGTGTCACATTTGCCCAATGTGGAAGTAGGTCGTGTCCAAGGTTTATAAGCTGCTTCTCCGCTCATATGCCGTATTCTATTCAAGATTGATGGACTGACCACATCGACTCAAGGTTGAGGGACTGATTACCTCATTCTCGACCTGTTCTTCAAGTTTCTCTTGTGTATAGACTGATGAAGCCACTGTGTGGCAAAACGTTTCCTTAATATGGATACCCAAGAGTTGCACATGTGTCTAATTTATCAACGTGTCAGTTCTATGAACCATTCATCTACAATACTGTCAGACACTGCAACTTCTTGGGATCTTAATACTTGGGAATTCTTCGCTTGCCTAACCCTTGGGCTTGACCTACTTCCACATTGGACAAATGTGACACCACCTACAACTGCTGCACCTCTCCTGCCTACGGTTCATAAGCTGCTTCTCCGCTCATATGCCGTATTCTATTCAAGATTGATGGACTGACCACATCGACTCAAGGTTGAGGGACTGATTACCTCATTCTCCTCCTGTTCTTCAAGTTTCTCCTGTGTATGGACTGATGAAGCCACTGTGTAGTGAAAAGTTTTCTTAATAAGGATACCCAAGAGTTGCACATGTGTCTAATTTATCAACGTGTCGGTTCTGTGAACCATTCATCTACAAGCAATTATGTGATGTGATGTTTCACCATGAGTGGTTTCTTCAGCATTAGGACTGAAGAAGCCACTCATGGCGAAATATTTCCTTTAATAAATGTTCTGAATTATACATAAGTGTCTTTTTCCACATCACATAATTGTTACTACTTAACCCTTTGAGGGTTTTGGTCGTACTAGTACGTCTTACGCGTAGGGGTTTTTGTCGTACTAGTACGCATAAATTCTAGCGGCCTCAAATCTCACAGGAAAAGGCTGATAAGCCTAGATGTGAGAGAATGGGTCTGTGTGGTGGGTGTGCGCAGTAGGAAAAAAATCTGGGACCCAGTGGTGCATTGTGGGAATGCCATCATAGTACACAATTTCCACCATGCCCTGTGGTAAGAAGTTCCTCACTCCTCGGCGAATTGGGACACTTTTGTTCCCCAGTGACAGTTCTAATACAGATGGAAGTGACAGTGAAGATGAGTTTCAAGGTTCTGGTGAGGTTTTGACCGAAACTAATGACCATAATATGGGTAATAGTGAGGAAAACCCAGACAACCCACAGCCTTCCACCTCTGGTGCTGGGCCATCTTGTTCACGTTCAGTTGTACCAGAATCAAAGAGGAAACTCCTATTTTCCAAAATCCCAGACTCAGATGTGAGCATTGGTGATGATAGTGATAGTGATTATGAACTACAAGCTCTTCAAACTTGTTCCAAGAATGGAGGAGGAGGAGGAGGCAGAGGAGGAGGAGGCAAGAGGAGGAGGAGGCAAGAGGAGGAGGAGGCAAGAGGAGGAGGAGGCAAGAGGAGGAGGAGGCAGAGGAGGAGGAGGAGGAGGAGGAAGAAGAAGAGGAGGAGGAGGAGGAGGAGGAAGAAGAGGAGGAGGAGGAAGAAGAAGAGGAGGAGGAAGAAGAAGAATACGTAATGATAACAATAATACATAATAATAATACATAATAATAATAATACATAATAATAATACATAATAATAATAATACATAATAATAATAATAATAATAGGTAATAATAAATGTTCACCCATGACAGTAACAAGATAAGGGGAGATAACATCTGATAAGTGCTGACGTTTGATGAGGGTAAATGAGGGTAGAGCTGATGCCAAAAGATGAGATAAACATCTCCCTCCCTTTGTTTTTGCTGGTATACTAACATTTCTGTCTGTCTATTTGCCTGTCTGTCAAGCTCCCTGTCTATCTGTCTATCCGTCTAGCTCTCTGTCTCAGAGAGCCACAAGACTGTGTCATCACTTTTACTCACATCTTCAAGCAGAGTATAGCACTTTGTCTGGGTTTCTTGGGTTATCCTAGGTAATTTATACTATGTATACTTGTATTTATGTGTACCTGTGAGACAGAGATAGACAGACAGATAGAAAGAGAGAGACAGATTGAAAGAGATAGAATGAGGGAGAAAGATAAAACACCATTGTGTATGACAGACACCATGTTTCAGAGTTCCACAAGCTGCAGAACTAATAGGAATATGTTCAGTGACTGTATATTGGTATATATATTATAGAACAATAATAATAAACAATGTTTTGTATTGTTTGTTTTTGTAAATAAGTTTTGTAAACAATATATTGATAATTATGTTTGTGTGCTTATTGTGTTGTATACAACGAGTGTATATATGTACATTGCACCTTACTTTGGTCTCATAGGCCACATAAGTTATGTGAAAAAATAAAATAGTGAAAAAAACAACAAACCTTCGAATACAAGTAAATCAAAGTTTACCGGGTGAGCGGCAGTCGCCGCTGTTGCCATACACGGCTCATTTTCTGCAAACTTCATGCATCCATATCTCCGTAAGTATTGATGGTAAATTTTTTTTGTTTATCCTATAATGTTTAGAAAAAAAAACTCTATTTTTTCATAAGAAAAAATAATTTTTTTTTTTTTTTGAAATTTGGCCGACCCTGAGAACGAGTTTCGGAGAGGGCCTGTCGACCCTCAAAGGGTTAAAGGAAATGCCCAGTTTGGGCCAACAGGCCTGCTGCAGTGTTCCTCCTATCTTATGTTCTTATTATAATAGAGAAGGGACACTGAAACATGCCTTCTCAAATGCATCCATATACATTTGCCCAACCTATTTTTTATGCTAAACTAGCCATAGCTTTTGTAACCTTTCTTTCTCATGTACCAGCTGCAAATGTTCTCAGAAATTATTAATATTGTATTCAAATTTCGGGATAAATCAATTCCTTCAATTTACCGTCCAGTAAGCTTGCTGTCCATAGTAGGCAAATTATTAAAATCAGTTATAGCTGACATTATTAGAAGCCACCTTGAAGAGCATAATTTGATTAATGATATAGTAGGTTGGTAGACAGGAAGCACCCAGAGAAGTACTACCATCCTGCCAGATGACTGTGAAACAGAAACCTGTAACTGTTTAACATGATGGTAGGATTGCTGGTATCTATTTCTATCTCATAAACATCTGGATAACAGGTATATCTCGCTGCTACTACTTACACTTAGGTCACACTACACAGGCATGCACATGCATATATATTCATACACAAGGACAGATGAGGTAGTGCATAAGGTGAGGGGAAAGAAAAATGAAAAATAACTAGCAATTATTGTTGGGATGTTGATGTTCTCGTAGCAATGGTGTACATAATAAAGAATGAAAGCATTTTGGTAGTAGATAGTTAGATAGTAACCGTGCATTAGAAATAACAAGTGTATTAGATAATAACAAGTGGTACAACACTGAGTCATAACCCAGATCTCATGCAGCCAGACATCAGTACCATCCATCATAAATGATAAGTAATAAGGTGTGACCCCAAGGCAGACAGTAAAGTGCAAGTCTAGTGTTCTGATTGAAGCTCTGTAAATGGGAACAAAATACATATAGAGAAGAAACTGAAGTGGAACCAGGAGTCAGAAGTCAGCGAGTTCAACGCTGCCAGCCGTATGTACTCACCTAAACGTGGTGTGGGGGTCGGGTAAACTATCTAGGTCCCGCCAACTGTAACACAAGGAGGTCCTCTCTCAGTGTGAGCAAGGAATAGGTTAATAACCATCAGTAATTGGTACTTAAATCCAGAAAGTGCAATAAGTGGAGAAGGTAGCATTATTAGGAAACAGAGCTGAGACTACAATTTTGAGTCTGTGGGATAGAGCTTTCTAGGCCTAACCTAACGGTCACTTTAAAACCATATACCAACTACCCATATACCCAACATCCCTTCCCTGCTCTCTCTCTCTCTCTCTCTTTTTTACACAGGGTTTGGCAAGGTTAAGGATCCCTAGCTTTATTGACAGCTATATTACAGGTTAAGGATTCCTAACTTTATTGGCAAGCTAAGAGCTGTTACCTACATCAGCTCATTTGAAAGCATTTTTATTGTTATGAGACATACAAGTAGGGAACAGGATGAAGTTGGAGCCATCTGTGGGCCAGCATTTTCATTTGATCAACTGACTTTATCTCGTTGACATCATTATGCTGTACGAATGTGTTCCATACTCGAGTCATCCTGGGTATGTATGATCTCAGATGGAGTGATGTTCTGGAGAAGGGTACAGCCAGAGTGAAGTTGCTGCTTTCTGCCCGTCTTGTGGCATAAAAGCTTGTTTCACGCTGTCCTCGAAGTGGATCCAAGTGTGGTATTTTGACAATATTGGCCTTGTACATAACAGTAAGGCCACCCACATCCCTCCTATGTTGAAGGCTCTGCTGAAATGACAGATCTATCCAGGATGGGTCCAGGCGAGAGATGAGACGTCTTGCTCTGTTCTCTACTCTGTCAAGCAGTCGCAGATGAGAGGGGGGGCAGGCAAACCAAGAAAGTGGAGCATACTCAAGGTTTGAGCGTACTTGTGCCTCGTACAGGATCTTGCAACCCCTACTGTCAAGCAGATGCGAGATAAGGTGAAGTGCTGTAAGCTTCCTGGCTGCCTTGTTTGCAAGATTTACAACATGGTTCTTCATGGTTAGTTTGGAGTCAAATTTCACCCCAAGGATATCAACTTCTTCTCCAGGTGCCAACATCCTCCCATTCATCCTTACTACTGCACCAGCATTACCATCATGGTGCCTAGAGACGATCATCATTTGCGTTTTCTCAGGTGCAAATGTTACTTGCCATCTATTTCCCCAAGCTGATATAGCTCTCAGCTGGTGATTGATGTAGCTTAGAGCAGCTGGCATTTCTTCTCTTGGATAAGTGAATGTCAGTGTACAGTCGTCTGCATATGCATGTGATTCTGGGATGAGATGAAGAAGGTCGTTGAAGTAGACATTCCATAACAATGGACCCAGCACGCTTCCTTGTGGAACGCTTACCCCAATAGGATGCCTTGCTGATTCCGTTCCATTGAGGACTACACTTAGAGATCTACCATGAAGGTAATCACTGAGGAGACATAGTGTAGAGCCTGCAATTCCCAGTGCTTGAAGTTTTGCTAAGAGGCCCTGGTGCCACACCCGGTCGAAAGCGCCAGCAATGTCCAGTGCTACCACTCAGCTGACTTTGGATTCATCCAGTGACTGGTGCCACTTAGTGGAGAGGTTTAACAACAGATCAGCAGCAGAGTAACCTTTCCTGAAGCCATATTGACGATCACAAAGTAGTGAGTGGTAGTCAAAAAAATCTGTCATTTGTCTTGAGATTATTGTCTCAAGGATCTTACCAGTGATTGACAGGAGTGACACTGGTCTGTAGTTGCTGATTTCTGCTCTGCTCTTCTTTTTGTGAACAGGGACTACATTTGCCTCTTTCCATAGAGAGGGCCATTTACACTGTACTAGGCAGTGCTGAAAGATGCGAGTTAGAGGTGCTGCTAGCTGGTCTGCACATCTTCTCAACAATCTTGGGCTCAACTTGTCTGGGCCCACAGCCTTTTCTTGGTCAAGTGATTTAAGAAGGAAATGCACCTCCTCCTGCCTTATTGTCACCTCTGACAGTTTTGACACAGTTCTTGCAGCTAGCCAAGGAGGGTCCCTTGCTGGATCAGGAACTTGCATTTTGGTAGCAAAGTGTTCATCAAAGAGGTCCGCCTTCTCTTGACTACTAGTAGAGGTGGTCCCATCCTGTCGATTTAGAGGTGGAATAAGTTCATCAGGCAGATAACCTTGTCTGTCCTTGACCAGGGACCACCAGGTTTTGGAGCCTACCCTACCTGATGCTAACTTTCTTTTAGTGTCCACCTCCCATTTAGCAATGGCCCACTTTTGAACATCACCTATATGCCTACAGGCTTGCATGTGCAAGTTCCTGTTATAGGTGGTAGGATGTCTCTTATACCTTCTCCATGCTTTGTACTTAGCAGTAGCAGCCTCTCTACAACGAAAGCCAAACCAAGGCTGATCTGTAGGCTTTGTCACATATTGCCGGTGAGGAATGTATTCTTGTTGCAGATTAAGGATGTGTCCAGTGAAGGCTTTCATTTGGTTGTCAACATCCCCTTGGAGAAGAGCATTCCAGTAGGTGGTGGCGAGCTCAGAGCAAAGGGCTGGCCAATTACCTCTTTCCCATAGCCAGGTTGTGCGTGTGGACTCCTCACCTCGTTCTGTTGGGATCTTAAGTGTGGTAAAAACAGCCTTGTGGTCAGACGATCCAACATAGCCGAGGGGTTGACAAGTGACTATGCCTTCTGCCAGATCACTCACTACTGGGTCAAGGGAGGAGCCAGAGATATGAGTAGGGAAATCAACAAAGTTTCTCATGTCAAACACTGCAAGAAGGTCATCAAAGTCCCTCTGTATAAGGTGCTGGTTGAGGTCACCAACAATTATAATATGTTGACAGTTGTGTTGTAGCAGAAGGGAGTCAATATTTTCCATTAGGAAGTTGATAGGGTCTGCATGTTGCCACTGAGGTCTGTACATTGCACATGCTAGTACAGAGGTACTAGTGTTTATACAGAGCTTGAAGAACATCATTTCAAGATGTGTAGGGGTGGCAACATCTATGTGCTGGGCATGAACACTTTTAGAGAAGCACACAGCAACACCACCTCCTTGCCCTTGCCTGTCTCTTCTCATCCATGAGGTGTAGCCAGCAATTCTTGCAAAATTTTCTGGAGTCCTGTCATCCAAAAATGTTTCAACAACAGCTATCATGTCGGGACGTCGAGTGTTCACAAAGCTATGTGTGAGCTCTCCAACATTAGTAATGAAACCTCTAATGTTGGCTGACAGGATGCTGATAGACTGGCTTCTCATGATGAAGTGGTCAGCTTGAGGTGTTGGGTGTGTAGGGAATGTAAGGTGCCTGCCCTTGAGAGAGGTAGGGTACTGAGGCAGCTGCAGGGATGTAGGTCTGTGGTCTTGTATAAGGCCCAATCCCACCTGCTGGGCTGGGATAGGAGTAGCTAAGTGGGTGACGTGTGAGAGTGTTCACCAATTCAGAGATCCTGCTGGTTTGTTCTGAGAACAGGTCTCTAAACAGGTGGCCCTGTCTGTCAAGTTCCTTTTTCTTCCGACACTGGTCCTCCTTATGTCCTTTCTTGTAGCAGTAATTACACCTGGTATCTCGCAGGCAGTTGTTGGCAGAGTGCCCCTTCCGGTGACAGCGAGAGCACAGCCTAGGTGCCTGGGAGGGTGGACTAGGATTTGTTGCACCTCCTGTGTTTCGCAGATTTGTCCTCAGATTCTGCCGCTGGAACTGTGTTAGTGGAGGGTGAGACGGCTGTAGATGTCTTCCTCCTCCACGTCCTCCTCCACGTCCTCTGCCCCGTCCTCTACCAGTTCTGACAGATGTGTCCCTGCTGTTCGTACTTCGGCGCAGTAGGTGATCAGGTGCAGTGATAGTTCCCTGATCATTAACTGCACCGTTCTCTGGTGAGAAAACTCCTGGCTCAGAACTTGCTGTCGAAGCACTGCTACCAGATTCTAGAATAGTATCGGCAGGTGTGCTGACAGGTGTAGGATCAGAGATGGTATGTGCACTGTCAAGTAGACTGGCAGTGGCTGAAACAGAGATGTCAGGTGTAGGAGAATTAACAGATCCAAGGCTTCCCTCGTTGCTGGGAAGAGGATTTGTTCCCTCTGTGGTGGTCAGAGGAATTGTTAGAATTCCCAAAGGTAGTGTTTTGAACTCTGTCAGTCTGTGGGACCTTAGCGATGACAGAGAATTCCACCAGTTATTTACCCTGAGTTAAGCTCAGTGTGGGACTTCCAGTCTTTGTCAATAGTGTCACCATCAGCTGAGCAGCTTCGTCATTGATGCAGGCTTGCACTGGCCTTCTACAATAGCTTGTAGGTTATCTAATGATTTGAGGAGCTCATGAAGTGCTTCCCTGTGATGGATTATCTTAGCTGCATCTTTACAACACAGCCCAAGAGGGCAGTCTTGATCTTTGGACAGGAGTCCCTGAGGTAGGGCTTCTGAACCTTCCTCCTGTAGCTCCAGGCTTGTATCCACATATACCACAGGATTATGGATATCCTTAAATTTTCTGAAATTTTCAACCTGGCTGCAACAAAATTCTTCTGGAATGCAATCTGTGTGGCAGTAGTTGGAACAAGTAGGCTCCTTACATCTAAGAAGAATTTTGTCCCTTGTGGTATACCCACAAACACTGCAGTAACTACTGGGACAATAGCCAGATAGCGTAGATATTCTTGCTATTTTTGCGGTGTGAAGTCATCCCAGAGGAGGCTTGTAGGTTTGAAGTTCACAGGAGAGAGGGTGGGGTGGTGATGTGGGTGGGGTGGAGTATCGTGGGTGGGGGGTGTTTATAGCCGGGTGGGGGTGGGTAGTGAGGGGCGGGCGGCAGTAGCCGACAGGCTGGAATGTGCCTTCTCACTATCACTTAATAAACACTGTTTATGCTATCCACTTTTCCACTAAAGGAAGATGTTACACAAATCACTGTGTTGCATTGTACCAGCCACGTTGTTATAAAGCACCAGATGCTAGTACATAGCACAAAACATATAATATTAGATGCTCACTCTGAAGGCAATAGTGAAGTCACTCCTAAGGCCTGCCGCTGTCCCCTCACTCACCATGTCTTCACCATACCACACTTAATATCACTGATATTGCTTATATTCACTTCAGTGAATCTCTCTCTCTCTCTCTCTCTCTCTCTCTCTCTCTCTCTCTCTCTCTCTCTCTCTCTCTCTCTCTCTCTCTCTCTCTCTCTCTCTCTCTCTCTCTCTCTCCCCCTCCCCCTCCCTCCCTCCCTCCCTCCCTCCCTCCCTCCCTCCCTCCCCTCTCCTCTCCTCTCCTCTCCTCCTCCTCTCCTCCTCCTCTCCTCCTCCTCCTCCTCCTCTCTCCTCTCCTCCTCCTCCTCCCCTCCCCTTTCCCCCCCTCCCCTCCCCTCCCCTCCCCTCCCCTCCCCCTTTCCCCTCCCTCCCCTCCTCCCCTCCTCTCCCTCCCTCCCTTCCCTTCCCCTCCCTTCCCTCCCTTCCCTTCCCTTCCCTCCCTTCCCTTCCCTTCCCTTCCCTTCCCTTCCCTTCCCTTCCCTTCCCTTCCCTCCCTCCCTCCTCTCCCTCTCTCTCTCTCTCTCTCTCTCTCTCTCTCTCTCTCTCTCTCTCTCTCTCTCTCTCTCTCTCTCTCTCTCTCTCTCTCCCCCTCTCTCTGTCTCCCCCCTCTCTCTCTCCCTCTCTCTTTCTCTCCCTCCTCTCTCTCCCTCCTCTCTCCCCCTCCTCTCTCCTCTCTCCCTCTCTCTCCCTCTCTCTCTCCCTCTCTCTCTCTCTCTCTCTCTCTCTCTCTCTCTCTCTCTCTCTCTCTCTCTCTCTCTCTCTCTCTCTCTCTCACTCTCTCTCTCTCTCTCTCTCTCTCTCTCTCCCTCTCTCTCTCTCTCTCTCTCTCTCTCTCTCTCTCTCTCTCTCTCTCTCTCTCTCTCTCTCTCTCTCTCTCTCTCTCTCTCTCTCCCTCTCTCTCTCTCTCTCTCTCTCCCTCTCTCTCTCTCGCTCCCCCTCTCTCTCTCTCTCTCTCTCTCTCTCTCTCTCTCTCTCTCCCTCTCTCTCTCTCTCTCTCTCCCTCTGTCTCCCTCTCTCTCCCTCTCTCTCACTCTCTCTCTCTCTCTCTCTCTCTCTCTCTCTCTCTCTCTCTCTCTCTCTCTCTCTCTCTCTCTCTCTCTCTCTCTCTCTCTGTCTCTGTCTCTGTCTCTGTCTCTCTCTCTCTCTCTCTCTCTCTCTCTCTCTGTCTCTCTCTCTCTCTCTCTCCCCTCTCTCTTTCTCTTCCTCTCTCTCTCTCTCTCTCTCTCTCTCTCTCTCTCTCTCCCCCTCTAGTTCTCTCTATCTGTCTCCCCTCACACATCCACTCCCTCTCTCTCTCTCTCTCTCTCTCTCTCTCTCTCTCCATCTTCCTCCCTCTCTCTCTCTCTCTCTCTCTCTCTCTCTAACTTTTTCTCTCCCCCTCTAGTTCTCTCTATCTGTCTCCCCCTCACACACACCTTTCATTTATCTCCTTTTCCTCCTACCCCTTTTCCCTGGCTTCCCCCTGCCCATTTCCCCTGGCTTCCCCCTACCCCTTCCCCCTGGCTTTCCCCTACCCCTTTCCCCTGGCTTCCCCTACCCCTTTCCCCTGGCTTCCCCCTACCCCTTTCCCCTGGCTTCCCCCTACCCCTTTCCCCTGGCTTCCCCCTACCCCTTTCCCCTGGCTTTCCCCTTCCCCTGGCTTCCCCTACCCCTTTTCCCTGGCTTCTCCCTCTTCCCACTCATCCCTAGCCTCTTCCCTCCCCCCCCCCCCCCCCCACACACACACTCACTCTGAAAATACATATGCTTGTTCTGGAGTAAAATACATAAGCTCCTTTGTGTGGCAAAAAAAAAAAAGAGTTACCCAAAAGGGCAGAGACCCAGGGTTCTGGTGGATAAACCCAGGAGGGAGGAACCTGGGAGGGAAGATTAGGAGTTAGAGCTCAAAAAAAGGGAGGAAGAGTGAGGAAGGAAGCTAGCAGAGCTTGGCAAGAAAATGGAGCAGAGGATAACTGAAGAGAACAGGAAGTAGGGTCTACGAGTCTTAGCAGCAGAAGATAAGATACAGGGCTTAGAAGAGGACCTAAAAAGCCTGAAACAGATTAGAGAGATGAATGACAGTACAGACATGACATCAGGAACTTCTATACCAGTCACAGACAAGGGGGCTGTGAGGATCCAGGAAAAGACGAGTACACTAAGATCAACTGAGAAGCCTGAAGACAGTGAAGGAGCTGTGACATATGCAAAGACTCTTACAGACAACTACAGTGGCAAGGAACAGGTGAGCAGGAAAGACAGTTAACTGAGCATAGGGGCTGCAGCAAGGGCAGGGATTGAAGGCAGGAACGTTCCAATGGAAGGAATTAATACACCTCAGAGGATACCAAGGGAGACACAGTGGGAGGAGGAGAGGGAGAGGTTAGTGTTTGTCTATGGGCTCCAAGAAGCCGAAGGGAAAACCTATAATGAAAGAAACCAGGGGGAGAAGAAAGCAATCAAAGGTATCATGAAAGCAATAGGTGAGGGAGACATGACCAAGGTGACAAATTTTCGGAGAATTGGGTGGTTTGCGAGAGGAAGGAAATGGCCTGTCAAAGTAAATTTCAAGGCAGAATCAGCTTGAACCAGGATTCTCCAGGAGAAAGCACGACTGAGGGACAAACCAGAGTACCGGAGAGTGTACCTCGATTGCGACAGAACACAGGAAGAAAGGACGATACTGAGAGAGAGGGTACAAAGACCAAAGGAGGAACGGGATGCATTGATGAAGATGAGCAGATCCCAGACTCAGGTGGATGGGTGAACACACCCTACAGAAACACCCGCAGAAGGACTCCAACCATGGCAACCCCAAAGCAACTGAACAATTTCAACCAAAACCTGCACACTGTTCCCTCCACTCCCACCCCCACATCACAATCCCCACCCCTACAGCAGCCCCCTATGGGCACTCTGCCCCCACCCCCCATCACAAACCCCACCCACACTGCGACAACTCCAACGCAACTGAACAATCTAAACCAAAACCCACCCACTGTTCCCTCTGCCCCCACCCCCCCCCCACATCACAAACCCTGCCCCTACAGCAGCTCCCTATGGGCACTCTGCCCTTAGGGAGCTGCTGTAGGGGCAGCTCCAGGGCTCCCGCTCACCCACCCCCAATATTCTCCCAAGACCACTGTGATAGATAAGAAGCTGAAGGTTTGGTACATGAACGCAGATGGAATAACAAATAAATATGAGGAGTGGAATGAAAGAATCAATGAGAAGTCCCCAAACATCATAGCAGTCACAGAAATGACACTAACTGAGACAATAACAGATGCAGTCTTCCCACTGGGATATCAGAGCCTGAGGAAAGATAGAAGGATCAGAGGGGGAGGAAGGGTTGCACTGCTCATAAAAAATCAGTGGGGTTTTGAGGAAATGGAAGGCATAAATGAGATTGGAGAAAAGGACTTCATAGTAGGTACAATTCAGTCTGGGGAACATAAGGTAGTCATTGCAGTGAAGTATAACCCACCACAGAACTGCAGGAGGCCAAGATAGGAATATGAAGAGAACAACAGAGTGATGGTGGACACACTGGCTGAAGTGGCATAAAGAGCTCAATCATGCAGAGCAAAATTATTGGTTATGGGTAATTTCAACCACAGGGAGATCGATTGGGAAAACCTGGTGCCTCATGGGGGTCCCAAAACATGGAGAGCCAAGATGATGGATGTGGTACTGGAAAACCTCATGCATCAATGCATCAGGGACACTACCAGAGAGAGAGAGAGGGGGGAGGATGAACCAGCAAGACTGGATCTTGTGTTCACCCTGAGCAGTTCAGACATTGAGGACATCACATATGAAAGGCCCCTTGGAGCTATTGATCACTGATCACGTAGTTCTGAGTTTTGATTACATAGAGTTACAAGTGGAGAGGGTAAGAGGAGTTGAATGGGAAAAGCCAAACTTTAAAATGGGGGGGGGGGAGGCTATACAGGTATGAGGAACTTCCTGCGGGAGGTTCAGGGGGACAGAGAACTGGAAGGAAAGTCAGTAAATCAAATGTTGGAATTTGTAACAACAAAATGCAAGGAGGCAGAGGAAAGGTTTGTTCCCAAGGGCAACAGGAACAATGAGAAGACCAAAGAGAGTCCTTAGTTTACCCAAAGGTGTAGGGAGGCAAAAACTAAGTGCACTAGAGAATGGAAGAGGTACAGAAGGCAAAGGACCCAGGAAAATAAGGAGATCAGTCGACGAGCCAGAAATGAGTATGCACAAATAAGGAGGGAGGCCCAGTGACAGTATGAAAATGACATAGCATCGAAAGTCAAGTCTGACCCGAAACTGCTGTATAGCCACATAAGGAGCAAGACAACAGTCAAAGACCAGGTGATCAGGCTGAGGAAAGGTGGGGGACTCACAAGAAATGATCAAGAGGTATGTGAGGAGCTCAACACAAGATTTAAGGAAGTATTCACAGTGGAGACAGGAAGGGCTCTGGGAACACAGGACAGAGGGGGACACCAACAGGGAATACACCAACAAGTGCTGGATGACATACACACAACTGAGGAGGAGGTGAGGAAGCTGCTAAATGACCTTGATACTTCAAAGGCAATGGGACCGGACAACATCTCCCCATGGGTCCTTAGAGAGGGAGCAGAAATGCTGTGTGTGCCACTAACCACAATCTTCAACACATCCCTTGAAACTGGGCAACTACCCGAGGTAAGGAAGACGGCAAATGTGGTTCCCATTTTTAAAAAAGGAGACTGAAAAGAGGCACTAAACTACAGACCAGTGTCACTGACATGCATAGTCATGGAGAAGATTATCAGGAGGAGAGTGGTGGAGCATCTGGAATGGAACAAGATTATAAACGACAACCAGCACGGATTCATGGAAGGCAAATCCTGTGTCACAAACCTTCTGGAGTATTATGACAAAGTTACAGAAGTAAGACACGAGAGAGAGGGGTGGGTCGACTGCATTTTCTTGGACTGCAGGAAGGCCTCCGACACAGTTCCTCACAAGAGACTAGTGCAGAAACTGGAGGGTCAGGCATATATAATGGGAAGGGCACTGCAATGGATCAGAGAATACCTGACAGGGAGGCAACAATGAGTCATGGTATGTGATGAGATATTACAGTGGGCATCTGTGACGAGCGGGATCCCACAGGGGTCATTCCTAGGACTAGTGCTATTTTTGGTATATGTGAATGACATGGTGGAAGGGATACATTCAGAAGTGTCCCTGTTTGCAGATGTTGTGAAGTTAATGAAGAGAATTAAATCAGATGAGGATCAGGCAGGACTTCAAAGAGACCTGGACAGGCTGGACATGTGGTCCAGCAACTGGCTTCTCGAATTCAACCATGCCAAATGCAAAGTCATGAAGATTGGAGAAGGGCAAAGAAGACTGCAGACAGAGTATAAGCTGGGTGGCCAAAGACTACAAACTTCGCTCAAGGAGAAAGATCTTGGGGTGAGTATAACACCGAGCACATCTCCTCAAGCACACACTAACCAGATAACTGCCACAGCATATGGGCGCCTGGCAAACCTGAGATTAGCGTTCCGATACTTGAGTAAGGAATCTTTCAAGACACTGTACACCGGGTACGTCAGACCCATACTGAGTATGCAGCGCCAGTTTGGAACCCGCACTGGGTCAAGTACATTAAGAAATTAGAGAAAGTGCAAAGGTTTACAACAAGGTTAGTTGCAGAGCTAAGGGGAATGTCCTGAATGTGCTGATGACTATTACACTGACAATGTTGTGAACCACTTTAGGAAAGTTATAAAGGAACGAGAGGTGCAGACCTCTATGGACAGATATGTTGTGCGACAGAAGTCCAGTGACTCTGAAGCTGGTCCTAGTGGCATTAAAAGAAGAAGGGAAGTAACCCCAGAAAAGGACTTGACACCTCAAGTCTTAATGGAAGGGGATTCCCCTTCTAAACACTAAGACTCTCTCCTCCTCCCATCCCATCAATCATCACCAGATCTTCAATAAAGGTAAGTGTCATGTAACTGTGCATGTCTTCTTCAGTTTGTGTGTATTAAAATTAATATTTCATCTGGTAAAAAAAAAAAATTTTCATACTTTTGGGTGTCAGGAACGGATTAATTTGATTTCCATTATTTCTTATGGGGAAAATTCATTCGCATAACGATAATTTTGCATAACATTGAGCTCTCGGGAACGGATTAATATCGTTATGCGGGGGTCCACTGTATTAATACTACATGACATCAGTGAATCCCAGGTGTTTGCCGTGCTGTTTGCTCTAGCTGGTGCTCAATTTAACTGGTGCTCCCACAAGGTACTAAGTGGTCCCAGATTTTTTTAATAATGCACACACTGAGTGTTAAGACCCATTCTTTGCTGACCAGGCATCTCAGGCCAATCGTGCCAAATTTGGAGGCAGGAAAAATAAAACGAAGATCTACATTTAGAGCGCTAGCAGTAAGAATGTAGATATATGTTTGAACAGTTAACCAGTAAACAGTCCAAAAGTATACGTATATACGTTTTTTCAACATTTGATAGTATGTAAAAAAAAGTAGATCATCTTTTTTTTTTTTTTTTTTACATTTGAAAACATGTAAAAAAACTTTGATCTACGTTGTTGTTGTTTTTTTGTTATATTTGAAAATATGTAAAAAAAAGTAGATCTACTTTTGGAGCACTACGCATGTGAATGTAGATCTACTTGGACCGTTTACGGGTTAAGGGGTTAAAGGAGAGGTTTGGGATAATTGCTGTTTGAAGGAATATCAAAACTGTAGTATCTGCATGCCTCTGGCAAGACATGGATAATGTGAATGATGGTGAAAGTGTTTCTATTTTGAGTCACCCTGCCTCAGTGGGAGATTGCCAGTGTGTTAAAAAAAAATCCTGAAATGCCTTGCATAATGAGTGGCTTTCTATAAAGTAATTTTTGTGTCAGTCACCATACTTTATACAGTAGGGCCCCACTTATACGGCGGGTTAGGTTCCAGGCTGTCGCCGGAAAGCAGACATCGCCGGAAGGCAGAACTTCATTTTTTTCCATTTATAAATGCATATAAATGCCAGACAACAAGTTTACACTAAATTATATTAAGTTAGTAATAGAACTAGGCATTAAAAACACACAACGTAAAATACAGTCACAGTAAATTCATTACTTATCTTAAAGTATTTGTAATCTTAATGTAGGGAGAGAGGTGAGTAGTACTTATTTGTAGGAAGTCAGGTGCAGGTAGCCCAGGTGTAGGTAGCACTGGCTCCCCGTCTCATACTTAATATACGATATTTAAAACATCCCAGAGAGGTAAAATGCACATACAGTACACTCATTATTATTTACCTTAAAATATGTGTAGTCTTAATATAGGAAGAGAGGTAAGTAGTATTGACCATGACTTGCTCCACGTAAAATTGTCACACTATGGTATTAGAGGGCACTCCCTCAACTACCTCAAGTCTTACCTCAGCAACAGAAGCCAATATGTGTACGCAAATGGGGCAAGCTCTTCCGCACAACCAATTACAGTTGGTGTCCCACAGAGAAGTGTCCTTGGCCCTCTTCTCTTTATTTTTTTTTTTATTATCACACTGGCCGATTCCCACCAAGGCAGGGTGGCCCGAAAAAGAAAAACTTTCACCATCATTCACTCCATCACTGTCTTGCCAGAAGGGTGCTTTACACTACAGTTTTTAAACTGCAACATTAACACCCCTCCTTCAGAGTGCAGGCACTGTACTTCCCATCTCCAGGACTCAAGTCCGGCCTGCCGGTTTCCCTGAATCCCTTCATAAATGTTACTTTGCTCACACTCCAACAGCACGTCAAGTATTAAAAACCATTTGTCTCCATTCACTCCTATCAAACACGCTCACGCATGCCTGCTGGAAGTCCAAGCCCCTCGCACACAAAACCTCCTTTACCCCCTCCCTCCAACCCTTCCTAGGCCGACCCCTACCCCGCCTTCCTTCCACTACAGACTGATACACTCTTGAAGTCATTCTGTTTCGCTCCATTCTCTCTACATGTCCGAACCACCTCAACAACCCTTCCTCAGCCCTCTGGACAACAGTTTTGGTAATCCTGCACCTCCTCCTAACTTCCAAACTACGAATTCTCTGCATTATATTCACACCACACATTGCCCTCAGACATGACATCTCCACTGCCTCCAGCCTTCTCCTCGCTGCAACATTCATCACCCACGCTTCACACCCATATAAGAGCGTTGGTAAAACTATACTCTCATACATTCCCCTCTTTGCCTCCAAGGACAAAGTTCTTTGTCTCCACAGACTCCTAAGTGCACCACTCACTCTTTTTCCCTCATCAATTCTATGATTCACCTCATCTTTCATAGACCCATCCGCTGACACGTCCACTCCCAAATATCTGAATACGTTCACCTCCTCCATACTCTCTCCCTCCAATCTGATATTCAATCTTTCATCACCTAATCTTTTTGTTATCCTCATAACCTTACTCTTTCCTGTATTCACCTTTAATTTTCTTCTTTTGCACACCCTACCAAATTCATCCACCAATCTCTGCAGCTTCTCTTCAGAATCTCCCAAAAGCACAGTGTCATCAGCAAAGAGCAGCTGTGACAACTCCCACTTTGTGTGTGATTCTTTATCTTTTAACTCCACGCCTCTTGCCAAGACCCTCACATTTACTTCTCTTACAACCCCATCTATAAATATATTAAACAACCACGGTGACATCACACATCCTTGTCTAAGGCCTACTTTTACTGGGAAAAAATTTCCCTCTTTCCTACATACTCTAACTTGAGCCTCACTATCCTCGTAAAAACTCTTCACTGCTTTCAGTAACCTACCTCCTACACCATACACTTGCAACATCTGCCACATTGCCCCCCTATCCACCCTGTCATACGCCTTTTCCAAATCCATAAATGCCACAAAGACCTCTTTAGCCTTATCTAAATACTGTTCACTTATATGTTTCACTGTAAACACCTGGTCCACACACCCCCTACCTTTCCTAAAGCCTCCTTCTTCATCTGCTATCCTATTCTCTGTCTTACTCTTAATTCTTTCAATTATAACTCTACCATACACTTTACCAGGTACACTCAACAGACTTATCCCCCTATAATTTTTGCACTCTCTTTTATCCCCTTTGCCTTTATACAAAGGAACTATGCATGCTCTCTGCCAATCACTAGGTACCTTACCCTCTTCCATACATTTATTAAATAATTGCACCAACCACTCCAAAACTATATCCCCACCTGCTTTTAACATTTCTATCTTTATCCCATCAATCCCGGCTGCCTTACCCCCTTTCATTTTACCTACTGCCTCACGAACTTCCCTCACACTCACAACTGGCTCTTCCTCACTCCTACAAGATGTTATTCCTCCTTGCCCTATACACGAAATCACAGCTTCCCTATCTTCATCAACATTTAACAATTCCTCAAAATATTCCCTCCATCTTCCCAATACCTCTAACTCTCCATTTAATAACTCTCCTCTCCTATTTTTAACTGACAAATCCATTTGTTCTCTAGGCTTTCTTAACTTGTTAATCTCACTCCAAAACTTTTTCTTATTTTCAACAAAATTTGTTGATAACATCTCACCCACTCTCTCATTTGCTCTCTTTTTACATTGCTTCACCACTCTCTTAACCTCTCTCTTTTTCTCCATATACTCTTCCCTCCTTGCATCACTTCTACTTTGTAAAAACTTCTCATATGCTAACTTTTTCTCCCTTACTACTCTCTTTACATCATCATTCCACCAATCGCTCCCCTTCCCTCCTGCACCCACTTTCCTGTAACCACAAACTTCTGCTGAACACTCTAACACTACATTTTTAAACCTACCCCATACCTCTTCGACCCCATTGCCTATGCTCTCATTAGCCCATCTATCCTCCAATAGCTGTTTATATCTTACCCTAACTGCCTCCTCTTTTAGTTTATAAACCTTCACCTCTCTCTTCCCTGATGCTTCTATTCTCCTTGTATCCCATCTACCTTTTACTCTCAGTGTAGCTACAACTAGAAAGTGATCTGATATATCTGTGGCCCCTCTATAAACATGTACATCCTGAAGTCTACTCAACAGTCTTTTATCTACCAATACATAATCCAACAAACTACTGTCATTTCGCCCTACATCATATCGTGTATACAGTGGACCCCCGCATAACGATGGCATCACATAGCGATTATTTCGCATACCGCTTACTTTAATTGCAAAAATTTTGCCTCACATACCGCTTAAAAACCCGCTTACCGATTTTCTTCCGAGACGCGCTCACATGTTCCGCCGGTGGCATTGTTTACCAGCCAGCCTCCGCGGTAACATCCAAGCATACAATCGGAATATTTCGTATTATTACAGTGTTTTCGGTGCTTTTTCTGGAAAATAAGTGACCATGGGCCCCAAGAAAGCTTCTAGTGCCAACCCTACAGCAATAAGGGTGAGAATTACAATAGAGATGAAGAAAAAGATCATTGATAAGTATGAAAGTGGAGTGCATGTCTCCGAGCTGGCCAGGTTGTATAATAAACCCCAATCAACCATCGCTACTATTGGTGGTACAGCTGCTGCTGCTGCTGCACTGTCAGCTGCTGCTGCTGCTGCACTGTCAGCTGCTGCTGCTGCTGTAGCACTGTTGTTGGTGTGGCTTATTGAGAATACCAAGAAACAATTAACCCCAGAGGATTTGCCACCCAGGATAACCCAAAAAAGTCAGTGTCATCGAAGACTGTCTAACTTATTTCCATTGGGGTCCTTAATCTTATCTCCCAGGATGCAACCCACACAAGTCGACTAACACCCAGGTGAACATGGAAAAATGCCTGGAACTAGTGCTCATATTGGTGAATTTAAAGCCAGCAAAGGTTGGTTTGAGAGATTTAAGAATCGTAGTGGCATACACAGTGTGATAAGGCCTGTTCTGGAAGAAAATGCCAAACAGGACCTACAGTACTCAGGAGGAAAAGGCACTCCCAGGACACAGTGTCTCATCAGTCATTGCTGCATCTTCAATAAAGGTAAGTGTCATTTATTCTTCATTTAGTAGACTAGTACATGCACAATATATACTGTGCATGTACTACTCTACTATTGTGCATGTATCCTTCTCTTTGTGTGTGGGAAAATGTATATTTCATGTGGTAAAATTTTTTTTTTCATACTTTTGGGTGTCTTGCACGGATTAATTTTATTTCCATTATTTCTTATGGGGAAAATTCATTCACATAACGATTATTTCGCATAACAATTACCCCTCTTGCACGGATTAAAATCGTTAACCGGGGGTCCACTGTACTTATTTATCCTCTTTTTCTTAAAATATGTATTACCTATAACTAAACCCCTTTCTATACAAAGTTCAATCAAAGGGCTCCCATTATCATTTACACCTGGCACCCCAAACTTACCTACCACACCCTCTCTAAAAGTTTCTCCTACTTTAGCATTCAGGTCCCCTACCACAATTACTCTCTCACTTGGTTCAAAGGCTCCTATACATTCACTTAACATCTCCCAAAATCTCTCTCTCTCCTCTGCATTCCTCTCTTCTCCAGGTGCATACACGCTTATTATGACCCACTTCTCGCATCCAACCTTTACTTTAATCCACATAATTCTTGAATTTACACATTCATATTCTCTTTTCTCCTTCCATAACTGATCATTTAACATTACTGCTACCCCTTCCTTTGCTCTAACTCTCTCAGATACTCCAGATTTAATCCCATTTATTTCCCCCCACTGAAACTCTCCTACCCCCTTCAGCTTTGTTTCGCTTAGAGCCAGGACATCCAACTTCTTTTCATTCATAACATCAGCAATCATCTGTTTCTTGTCATCCGCACTACATCCACGCACATTTAAGCATCCCAGTTTTATAAAGTTTTTCTTCTTCTCTTTTTTAGTAAATGTATACAGGAGAAGGGGTTACTAGCCCATTGCTCCCGGCATTTTAGTCGCCTCATACGACACGCATGGCTTACGGAGGAAAGATTCTTTTCCACTTCCCCATGGACAATAGAAGAAATAAAAAAAGAACAAGAGCTATTTAGAAAAAGGAGAAAAACCTAGATGTATGTATATATATATATGCATGTGCGTGTCTGTGAAGTGTGACCAAAGTGTAAGTAGGAGTAGCAAGATATCCCTGTTATCTAGCGTGTTTATGAGACAGAAAAATGACCTACCAAATGCTTCGCAATTACTCAAACCCACACTTTTTGCAGATGACACCACATACATCTTCTCTCACCCGAGCCCAGTCACGCTAGCCAATACTGTAAACACCGAATTACAGAAAATATCTACCTGGATGAGGACTAACAAACTTACACTAAACATTGACAAAACCTACTTCATTCAGTTTGGTAGCAGAGCTACAGATGTACCTCTTAACATAACGATAAACGGATCACCTATCACAAAGCTAACAGACGGAAAATTCTTAGGAATCCACCTCGATAATAGACTCAAATTTCATACACATATACAACAAATTTCTAAGAAAATTTCCAAGACTGTAGGCATACTATCGAAGATACGGTACTATGTTCCACAGTCAGCCCTCCTGGCCCTTTATCACTCTCTTATTTACCCCTATCTCACCTATGGAATTTGTGCATGGGGCTCAACAACAACTAACCATCTCAGACCACTAATTACCCAACAAAAGGCTGCAGTTAGAATGATAACAAATTCTCACTACAGGCAGCACACTCCACCAATATTCAAAACACTCAACCTACTCACCATACAAAACATCCATACTTATTATTGCACTTATTACATACATAGAACACTTAACTCTGATATTAACCCTCCCCTCAAACATCTCCTTGCCAACCTCAACAGAACACATGACCATAATACAAGGCACAGATCACTCTTTGATGTTCCTCGTGTCCATCTCACGCTATGCAAAAACTCAATGCACATAAAAGGCCCTAAAATCTGGAATTCATTACCTGTAAATATAAAAGAAACACTACCTGTTTATAAATTCAAGTCTCTTCTCAAAGTTCACTTACTCACTCAAAACCAAATAAATACTGAATAACTGAACCATATAAATTGTATATCCTAAATGTTACTCACAATTATATCACACAAATGTTAAACCTAACTCTGTTATTTTTTTTAAATACACTACCTAACAGAATACTCCATTCTACTGAATGAACAGCAATGCATGCAACCATATGACCTGTCTTTGTAATACTCATTTGTATTTTATAGTTATCTGTTTACAATAATGTCTTATCACTGATTTCATCATTGCTTAGTTAATCTTAAGTTAATTGTAAGCCAGCCCGTAATGCTATGCATATAAGTGGCTTTGGCATGCTGCTCTTACCTGTATTTTTTTGTACCTCTGTATGTATGCTAAAATTTCTAAATAAATAAATAAATAAATAAATAAAAGTATAAAGTCAGTGTAGGTAGCTGGTAGGTGTAGCCTGGGCTACACCTACCGGCTACCTACACTGTGGCCCAGAGCCATATTATTAACATCGACATGCCTTGTTCACTGAATTTAATCATTTCTAACAACTACCTTTAGATGCCATCATAAACGAAGGTAGAAATAATGAGTAATTTATGCCGAAAATTGTAAACAAAAGCGGAGTGGGGGAGTGGCTGGGCCAAACGCAGATTCATACACGTTTTCTCTGATGGCTGAACAGAGAAAACGTAATGTTGTCCCTCCACCCGGCTCCACAAGTATTATTATCAGAGCATGTAAAATATGCAATAAATGCCAGACAACAAGTTTACACTAACTTATATTAAGTTAGCAATAGAAATAGGCATTAAAAACACAATAAAAGGTAAGATACACACAGAGTACACTTATTACTTACCTTAAAATATTAATATTAATGTGTGAGAGGTGAGTGGCAGGGTGTTTATTGAATAAAATCAGAATGGCACACCATCATCCTCTAACTTGGCACTTAAAGCAAGAGGCTTACGACCTCTCTTTTTATTACAGCTAACCTTAGACGCCATCGTCAATGAGAGCCAACTAGTTAACGAAAGAATAAACGAGAGAGAGAACGAGATACAGAATTGAGACAATGTAAGAACACAAACTGAACAGGTAGTGGACGATCACTTGGTCAGGCGAAATAAATGCGTATTAATATGTGTCTACTTTTAGTTCATTCACGTCCATTTGTAAGAGTTTGTAAAACATTTACCTCAATATTTTTTTACTTTAATAATAATTACCTCACAATACAAATACTCTTACATTGTGTACAAGTTGTACAAGTTAGTTCAGAATAAACAAACAGCAACACACCATTTTTAGAGTGAATGAAGATAATAATATTAATAATAATAATAATAATAATATTATTATTATTAGTATTAATAATAATAATAATAACAATAATATTATTAATATTAATAACAATAATAATAATTATTATTATTATTATTTATTATAAAAAGCACTAAACCCACAAGGGTTGTGAATTGCTATACATAGAGTAAAGGCATACGAAAAGAATATTTTTCTACAGTTACCCCTCAGTGTTTGACTAGAGAAAACGTAATTCTTCCGACACTATCTACACAGCTGCTTTGTAAACAAATCTCATATTTACATCAATTTTTATTCTGAGTGTATGTATCATGTTTATATGCTATGTAATGGGTTTCATATATAATTTTGAGGAAAATATCATAGATGGATTAATGAAAATGCCTATATTGATGTAAAATAAGACATTTAGTGTGCCCAAGAGTGATTATTATTACGTAGTATTGGCGTCATGAGTAGAGAGAGACTTAGCGATTTTAATGTGTACATGCACACCAGCACAGTGTGTAAGTATATTCAGGTACAGGTACACATAAGTATAATTATCAGAGTACATATAAAATATGCAGTAACTTTAAAACACTTGAAATTTTGGAAAGCTTCCTGACATAATAGATGTGGTCACGGAAAATGTAAACAAACCTGGTGGGGGGCGCTGTATTTAAGAGACCACTTACCGTATAGCAAATTTTGGTCATAATTTGACATCGCCGTATTAGCGGAACGCCGTAAGGCAAAACGCTGTAAAGCGGGGCCTTACTGTATTTGTCAGCCACTCCACTTTGTGTATCAGTCACTCCACTTTTTATGTGTCAGTTGCCCTACTTTATGTGTGTCAATCACTCCACTTTATGTGTGTCAGTCACTCTATATGTGTCAGTCACTCCACTTTGTGTGTCAGTCACTCCACTTTGTGTGTCAGTCACTCCACTTTGTGTGTCAGTCACCATACTTTATATGTGTTAGTCACTCTACTTTATTGAAATAAAGTTTGCTTTGTTTTAAACTGAACAGACTTAGTCATCCCTGAGAAAACTGGCAGAGTACAACAAATAATATGTATTCCTTCACTCTTATACACTGTACCCCAGTAAAACCTGTAAGTGAATTCCTCTATATAAAATAATTAGATTTCAGTCTAGCTACCTCCTTATAAAAAAGCAGAAGCTATAAGTATGAATATGCATGTACAAGGCTGCCAGAATCATCCTTTATCTTGATAAGGTTTTTTGTGTTTGCTGTCTAGGTCACCTGCACACTTTACCTCTCCATTAGTATGTTCCCAGCTGCTTTGATTTAGGAAATAGTATTATCATGTGAATAAAGCATGTGGTATCTCACGACTATTAAATGTTACCACACCAGGAGGTAGCCAAGTTTGCCAAGTCATAATTGTTTTGTCATGACATGTCATTTAAAAGTTAAATTTTTTTTTTTTAACAAGCCATTTTTTTTAACAAGCTGGCCATATCCCACTAAGGCAGGGTGACCTAAAAAGAAAAATGAAAGTTTTTCTTTTTAAATTTAGTAATTTATACAGGAGAAGGGGTTACTAGCCCCTTGCTCTAAAAATTAACAAATACCATTTGTAATTTTTGTGATAAAGTTTGGATTAGTTTAAACTTCTGGATCAACCTCTCAATTATCAGCTAATTGGTGTAGTTATTAGTTATTTCATAGCCTGTATGTACATCTGTTGTATCTCACCCTGGATGGACAATGGCTCTGTAAGTTCCCATCTGTACTCTGTTATCTTCTAACTCATTTAACAGTATTTGTCTTATTAGAGACTGTAACCATCAAATTGACAAAACACATGTATATTCAGTAGCCTCTTTTAGTAATTTGTGTATACCTGTTTCTGGCTTGAGATACTAGTATATGCACTTTGCCTCCAAATCCCAGGCTCTTTAGAGAAAGTCAGATTCAATATAAATTTTAACATTCTTCTGCTTTGTATTACCGTCTAAAAGGCGAGCACCTTTCAGATAGTTCATGAAGAAAACAAAGAATTGTATAACATAGCTTGTGATAAAATGCATCACAACTTTGTAGTTCAGTATGCATTTAGAGCAGGTCTCTCCTGCCTCTCACACCTGGTTGACCATTACAACATGGTTTTGTATGCAGTGGAAGACAAGCAAAATGCAGGTGTAATGGATGCAAATTTTGCAAAAGGAATAACTGGAAAAGTGGACAGGTGGCTAATTCATTTTCCTATGAATAGAACCCAAAGTGTAATAGTGAACAGAGTGAAATTGGAGGCTGCCATAGTGCAAAGCTCTGTTTTCAAGGTACAGTACTATAATCTGTTCTTGCTCTCATATCTGACATAGACAGAGGCATAAACCATAGCTTTGAATTATCCTTTGCAGATGATACTAGACTCTGCATTAGTGGCATCCATGGAGGACAGCAAACTTCCAAGCTGATTTAAACAAAGTCTTGAAGTGGCCACTGCCAACAATATGATGTTTATTGAGAATAGAATTCATTTATTCCATTATGGAAAGATTGAGGAAATAAAGACTGGATCAGAGTTTAAAGCAAAATTGAATCACCCAATAGAGTGTAATGTGAGACCTTGGAGTGATCATGTAAGAAGATCCCACCTTCCAAGATCACAAATATTAATATCACAGCCACAAGGAAAATGATAATCAGGCTGGATAACTAAACCCTTCAAAACAAGCTATGCCAAGTCAGTGATGCTGCTCTGTAAGTTACTTGTTCTCTCTAGGTTGGAGTACAGCAACTATATTCAGGGCAGGTGAAATTGCAGACTTGGAGAATGTGCAGAGAACCTTCATTGAAGGTTCAGTCAAGCACCTGAATTACTGGTAATGCTAAAAGTTTCATGATCTATACAGGAACATAAGCATACATTTTAATCTACACCTAGAAAATTCTAGAAGAATTGGTCCAAAGTCTGTACACTCAAATCATTTCTCATGAAAGTAAGAGCTTGGTAGATGGTGCAAAATACCCCAGTGAAAAGCAGGGGTGCAAGGAGTACACTAAAGGAAAAGTCAGTGTGAACAGACCAAGGTTTATCAGTGTCCTCCCTTCACAAATATGAGGGATTACCAACAGACCTTGGCTGTCTACAAGAAAAGCTGGACAAGTTTCTTTAAGTCAGTCCTTGATCAGCTTGACTGCAGTGCTTGCACTGGACTGCATGCAGCTAACACCAATGAACCTGGTTGATCAAGTCATCTACCAGGAGGTCCAATCTGAGTCCAGGCTGTAAGCCCATTGACCCCTCAGAACACACTGCAGGTAGACTCCAGGTATAGACCTTAAACAGTAGGTCTGGAGGAGGAAAAAATTACAATAGCATGCAAGAACACTTTCATGTTGGCAGAAAAGTTGAACTCTTCAGAATGCCAGTGGTTTACCAGAGCATCATTTTAGTACTATGAAATGAGTAAGCATATCCTGTCTGAATCATAAAATTGAGGTGTTACCAGTTCTTAACCAATAAAAACAACCAGTGACAAATACGTCTAATGTTCAAAGTTGAATCAGTATGTTCACAACTAATCTCCTATTTGGAAGCTGAGGTGTTGCTTATAAGAACATAAGAAAGAAGGAACACTGCAACAGGCCTACTGGCTGGTCCGATTCTCCTACCAGCTTAAGCCAGTGCCCTAACCTAGTCAGGTCAGGTCACTTTCACTTAAGGAAGGAGCAAGGCATCCGACCTAGTAGCACAAGCTAGTCAGGTCCAACTCACGCCCACCCACACCCACTCGTGTATTTATCTAACCTATTTTTAAAACTACACAATGTCTTAGCTTCTATGACGGTACTCGGGAGTTTGTTCTGCTCATCCACAACTCTATTACCAAACCAGTGCTTTCCTATATACTTCCTGAATCTGAATTTTTTTAACTTAAAGCCATTGTTGCGAGTCTTCTCCAGGCTAGATATTTTTAGCATGCTATTTACATCTCCTTTATTTATTCCTGTTTTCCATTTATACACCTCAATCATATCCCCCCTAATTCTATGCCTTTCTAGAGAGTGCAGATTCAGGGCCCTCAGTCTATCCTCATAGGGAAGATTTCTGATACATGGGATCAACTTTGTCATCCTCCTTTGTACGTTTTCCAGTACATTTATATCCAGTCTGTAATACGGTGACCAGAACTGTGCAGCATAATCTAAATGAGGCCTAACCAAAGATATATAGAGTTGAGGAGCAACCTGAGGACTTCTATTATTTATACCTCTTGATATGAAGCCAAGGATTCTGTTAGCTTTATTGCAAACACTTATGCACTGTTGTCTTGGTTTCAGATTACTGCTAACCAGAACTCCTAAATCTTTTTCACAGTCAGTAATATTAAGATCTACATTATTTAGTTTATATGTGGTATGGTTATTTTCCTGTCCAACATTTAGAGCTTTGTATTTGTCTATATTAAACTGCATCTGCCACTTCTCTGACCACTGCATCAGTTTATTTAACTCTTCCTGGAGTGCTCTAATGTCCTCGCCAAAATGAATTCGACGGCTTATTTTGGTGTCATTGGCAAACTTCCTTATGTCGCTCTTTAGAACTTTGCATTTGTCTGTATTAACCCTTAAACTGTCCAAACATAGATCTGTGTTTTCACTGCCAGAGTTCTGAATATTATAAAAAAAAATTGTTTTTGTTTTTAAATTAAAGAGGGCAATTTTCTATGTGTAATAAGACAAAAAAAAAATTAGAATCAGTACTTACTGAGATATAAGACTGCGAAGTTGGCGCTGGATGCTCACCTGATGGCAACATGGAGTCCTGCCACTTGCAGAAGTGTTGCCTGTATACCTTTTTTTCTCATTTTTTTTTTAATTTACAGTAAACCGTCATTTAGCACGAGTTTATTTGGCACAATTTGGGTATAACACGATTGAAGAATTGCGGCACAATTTTATGTAACACGTCGTAAAATTAATTTAACATGGTTCAGTTTGCAGGAAGGAAAAAAAAACTTACCTTTTCCTCAAGCGGCCGCCTTGTTGTGAATCAGCAGGGGAGACCTCTCGACATCCCCAGCCACCCCCTGACACCACCCCACCATCCCAGCATTCATACTTCATACGTGTCCAGTCCAGCTTCTCTGCTACAAGCTTGTGATTGTGAATTGTGTTTTGATCTTTTAATTACTCATGTATCTGCCAAGCAATCAGGACACCCAGTAGGCATACCAGTGTTGCTCAAATTGGCAAGAAAAGGTATAAGCATTTAAGTCTTAGAATTAAGGGAATGAAGATTTTAGACAAGACATAACCTGTAGCCATAATGAAGTGTTGCTTTGTACACATAAAAAGAGGTAAACATAAGTTTGTGTGACTGACTGACTTACTGAATGACTGACTGACTTACTGAATGACTGACTTGACTTACTGAATGACTTGACTGACTTACTGAATGACTTGACTGACTTACTGAATGATTTGACTGACTTGACTGACTTACTGAATAACATGACTGACTTACTGAATGACTTGACTGACTTATTGAATGACTTGACTGACTTACTGAATGACTTGACTGACTGAGTGACTTAAAGTTAGACACTCCAGTACAACCATCAACTTTAGTACCAGAACCTCTACCATCCACCTCAGTCCAGTAGGACCACAACATAACTCTCCACTCTCTTCACAATCATCCACAAACACCAACACCCACAATTTAGGGTAAGAAATACTACTATTTCTGTTACATTTGTAGTCTTAAGCAGTAAAAACAACATGATACATCACAACAATGAACTACAATTATGTATTCACTTTTATTTTTCTAAGATGTGGAGGCCTAAAATAAAGTTGTTTGACTTTTTTGTAGGCTCTCAGGAATGTAACTCTACTTTTCCCATAAGTTCTTCAGTTCATCTAACACAGCTTTACCTAACACGCTAATTTCAGGAAATTAACTACCGTGTTAAATGACGGTCTACTGTATATAATTTTTTTGTTCTGATAATTACAAATTGCAGTAGTTCTTGTGATTTCATAGCCAATGTTTGTTCTGACACTAATATTAGGTACTCGAATAGTATTCAAATAGTCACAAACACACTGACAGGTGAACATTTTCACCTGCCTTGGTCTAGAAATATATACATAGTATTTATAGGTCCCAGCAATGTTTTAGACATGCTGGAGTATGCATGAAACTACTTGAAGCAGCACTGTGTAAGACGAGTGTCACTCCATTGCTGATGGTGCAGCAGTGAGTGACACTTGATGATAGTTCACTGCCTTGGCTTTGTTTGTTTTTACTGTTACATATAAACATGTCTGTCTGTCTATCTGCCTATTTGTCTGTCTAGCTCTATCTCTTTATCTCCATCTCTGCTTATCTGTCTTTCTGTCTGTCTTCCTGTCTCTGTCTGCTTGTCTCTCTTTCTTTCTCAGAGAGCCACTCATGATCTAACAGGCATTACACAAGATGCTGAGTCACATCTGATTCCTGAACAAGTGAAATGTGTATTACTTGCCAATCATGCTTATTATGCCTTATATCTACAAGCACAGTATAGCACTTTGTCTGGATTTTTTGGGGTTATCCTAGGTAATTTACACTATGTATAATTATTTATGTATACCTGTGAAGTAGAGACAGAGATACAGAGACAGGCAGAGATAGATACAGACAGACAGACAGAGATAGAGACAGCCAAAGTCAGTCAGCCACCCAGCCAGCCAGCCACCCAGCCAGCCAGCCACCCAGCCAGCCAGCCACCCAGCCAGCCAGATACTCATTACACGTGTTCCAGAATCGTGTCTCTTTTCTTAGGGCATAGGTTATAGGACATTCTGGCAGGATGACACTACCAGTGGTATCAGAAATGAAAAGTTGTTGCACATGGGTTATTATCGAGGTTTTTTATATTTCCTTGGCCACTTGTGGCCACATCCATCTCAAAGCCACTAAACTCTGGGTGAACATCACTTTCCTCTTAAAAGGGGAGTGTTAATACAACATGGCATCAGTGAATCCCTGGTGTTTGCCACGCTATTTGCTCTAGCTGGCGCTCAATTGAACTGGTACTCCGACAAGATACTAAGTGGTCCCATATTTTTTTTATACTGCGCAGACGATGCAACATCCCCCCAATGAAAAGCAGGGGTGTCACTAGCACGTTAAGAGACCATACAATAAGTGTCAGGGGCCCAAGACTGTTCAACTGCCTCCCAGCATACATAAGGGGGATTACCAACAGACCCCTGGCAGTCTTCAAGCTGGCACTGGACAAGCACCTAAAGTCGGTTCCTGACCAGCCGGGCTGTGGCTCGTACGTTGGTTTGCGTGCAGCCAGCAGTAACAGCCTGGTTGATCAGGCTCTGATCCACCAGGAGGCCTGTTCACAGACCGGGCTGCAGGGGCGTTGATCCCCGGAACTCTCTCCAGGTAAACTCCAGGTAAACACCTAGTGTTAAGACCCATTCTATACTGACCAGGCATCTCAGGCCAATCGTGCCAAATTTGAAGGCAGGAAAAATAAAACGTAGATCTACGTTAGGAGCGCTAGCGGTACAAATGTAGATATATGTTTGGGCAGTTTAAGGGTTAAACTGCATCTCACTTTTCTGACCACTGAATCAGTCTATTCAGATCATCCTGGAGTGCTCTAATGTCCTCATTAGAATGAATTGGACGGCCTATTTTGTTGTCATCTTTAAATTTGCTTATGTTGCTATTTATTCCCTCATCTATGTTATTTATGTAAATTGTGAACAACAAGGGGCCCAACACTGACCCCTGTGGAACACCGCGTGTGACGTGCCCCCATTCTCATTTCTCCCCATTTATGCAAACTCTCTACTGCCTATTTGTCAACCATACCTCTACCCCGAAAAAAAATTCTCCTGTTACGTGTGCCTTAAGTTTCCTCAATAGCTTCTGATGTGAAACTCTACTGAAAGCCTTACTGGAGTCCACATACACAATATCATATTCAGTACCATGATGAACATCCTGAAATACCTTAATGAAAAAAGTTAGTAAATTTGTAAGGCAGGAATGCCCCTTTGTAAAATTGTACTGAGATTCATTAATCAATTTATGCCTTTCAAGATGGCTACAAATTGCCTTGGCAATTATTGATTCCATAAATTTTCCCACTATGGAGGTAAGGCTTATTGGTCTATAGTTTGAAGCTAAGGACCTGTCTCTTGCCATTTAAATAGGTATTACATTTGCCATTTTCCACTTGTCTGGCACTATGCCAATTTATAGTAATATATTGAAAAAATTAGCCGAAGGTATGCTAAGTCCTTTTTTTACATTCCTTTAAAACCCCTGCAAACATTTCATCAGGGCCTGGGGATTTGTTAGGTTTTAATTTCACATTCTGTCTGAGGACCATGTCACTAATTACCCTAGTTGTGCATAGTTTATTATCGTCCTGTTCTGCATAATTTATTATTTCTGGAATTTCGCTAGTATCTTCCTGAGTAAAAACTGAAAGTAAATGTTGAAAAGTTCACACGTTTCCTTATCACTGTCAGTGATCTGACCTGAGTTACTCTTAAGTGGGCCTATCTTGTCCCTAATCTTACTTCTGTATACCTGAAAGAACCCTTTTGGATTAGTCTTCAAATCCCTTGTGACTTTAGCCTCATAATCCCTTTTTGCTTTTCTTATTCTTTTTTTTATATCTTTAACCCTTTCAAGGTTTCCTACGTACTAGTATGGCTTATGCACCAGGGTTATTGATGTACTAATACGCCTAAATTCTAGTGCCTTCAAATCTACTGAGAGAAAGCTGGTAGGTGTACATATGAAAGAATGGGTCTATGTCGTCAGTGTGCACAGTATAAAAAAAATCCTGCTGCACACAGTGCATAATGAGAAAAAAAAAAACGACAATATTTTTGGTTTAAAACAGCGACTTTGCAGTGTATTTTCATATGGTATTTATGGTTGTATTTTAGTTTTCCTGGTCTCATTTTATAGAATGGAAGACATATTACAGAAATTGAAATGATTTTGATTAGTTTCGTTAAGAAAAATACCTTGAAATTGAACTCAAAGTAGCAGAACTGTTCGATTTTTACCAAAGTTCAAAAGTAAACAAATAATGCCAAGCACCCAGTACACGTCAACTGGTGGGTCTGATATTCTTTCACAAGTGCGCTGATATTATTTATACCATTTCTACACTAATGCAGTAGTCTGCATAACAGTAAATCTTATTTTTTGTGAGAATAAAAATTCAAAGTGGAAAGCAAAACAGATGTAAGAGGGGCATGGGGACGTGACTAATGAACAGAGAAAATGTTATTTTGTGCCAGGAATGTCTGTCTTGTTTATTCTGGATCCTATTTGGAAATGGACATCTTCTGAAATTTGTGTGAAATTGGCAAAATTGCCAATTTCTGACCACTTTATTGGATAGTTGAAATCGGTAAATGGGTGGTTTCTTGTACTCATTCGACAGAAAAATTGAGTTCTAGCAAAATAGATATGATTTTCGTCGACTAGTACACTGGAATTGGTGAAAAATAGGGCTCATTGAGCAAAATCGCCGGTGTAAACATCGTCGAGACCGCTAACTTTGCGAGAGCATAATTCTGTAAGTTTTCCATTAAATTTCATACTTTTGGTGTCATTATGATCGGTAAAAGATTCTCTATCATTTCGTAAGATTTTTTTTTTTTTTTTCCTAAAAATTTTCGACCCTGAGAACGAGTTTAGGAGACGCCCTCTCGACCCTGAAAGGGTTAATTGAATATATTGATTTCTTAACTGCCCATCCCCTCTTTTGATATGCCTATACAGTGGACCCTCGACCAGCGATATTAATCCGTTCCTGAGAGCTCATCGTTAATCGAAATTATCGTTAGTCGAGTTAATTTTCCCCATAAGAAATAATGGAAATCAAATTAATCCGTGCAAGACACCCAAAAGTGTTGAAAAAAAACTTTACCACATGAAATATTAATTTTAATACACAAACTGAAGAAGACATGCACAGTTACATGACACTTACCTTTATTGAAGATCTGGTGATGATTGATGGGATGGGAGGAGGGGAGAGTGTTGATGGTGTTAGGGTTTAGAAGGGGAATCCCCTTCCATTAGGACTTGAGGTGGCAAGTCCTTTTTTGGGGTTACTTCCCTTCTTTTAATGCCACTAGGACCAGCTTGAGAGTCACTGGACCTCTGTCGCACAACATATCTGTCCATAGAGGCCTGTACCTCCCGTTCCTTTATGACATTCCTAAAGTGTTTCACAACATTGTCAGTGTCACAATTAAACACTTCTTCAGGTTTCAATTCTTCAATGTCCATGTACTCCTTGAATTCCTGTACATATTTTTCAGCTGCTTTTTGGTCCAAACTGGTAGCCTCACCATGCCTTATCACACTATGTATGCCACTACGATTCTTAAATCTCTCAAACCAACCTTTGCTGGCCTTAAATTCACTTACATCACCGCTAGTTGCTGGCATTTTTCTAATTAAATCCTCATGCAACTTCCTAGCCTTTTCACATATGATCGCTTGAGAGATGCTATCTGTTTTTCATTTATCCACACCAATAACAGTCTCTCAACATCTTCTATCACTTGTGATCTCAGTTTCGAAAACATAGTTGCACCTTTGGCAAGAACAGCTTCCTTGATTGCCGTTTTCTTGGTCACAATAGTAGCGATGGTTGATTGGGGTTTTGTGTACAACCTGGCCAGCTCGGAGACACGCACTCCACTTTCATACTTAGCAATGATCTCTTTCTTCATATCCATAGTAATTCTCACCCTTTTTGCTGTAGGGTTGGCACTAGAAACTTTCTTGGGGCCCATGGTGACTTGTTTTGCAGGTGAAATCACTAAAAAGGCTGTGATGATATGAAATGTTCCGATTGTATGCTTGGAAGCGACCGCAGTGGCTGGCTGGCTTGTAAACACTGGCCAGAAGTGGACGCGTCTCAGATGAAACGAATAGTGTTGGTCGAGTTTTTTAGCGCTAGTCGAGGCAAAATTTTTGCATTAAAATGTATCGCTGGTCGGATTTATCATTAATCAATGCCATCGTTGGTCGAGGGTCCACTGTATATGCCTTTCTTTTGACCAATGAAATGTTTTAATCTATTTATCCATTTGGGATCATTATTGTTAGATCTAATTTCCCTACTCGGAACAAAAATTGTCTGGGCAGGTAGAACTATGCTCTGAAATATGTCATATTGGCAACCAACACCACCTACCTGACCCATAGTCAGGTCATCCCAATTTAGCCCACCCAGGTAATTTCTCAGTCCCATGAAATCGGCCAAGCGGAAGTCTGGGACAGAGATTTGATTGCAGTTATCTGGGCAATTCCATGATATATTGAAACCAAGTGATTTGTGATCGCTTTCCCCAAGCTCATCATTAACCTCAAGATTATTAATTAATGATTCTTTGTTGGCAAGAACCAAGTCAAGCAGGTTGTTTCCTCTAGTTGGTTCTGTCATAAACTGTTTTATAAAGCAATCCTGAACTGTCCCTAGGCTTAAGATTTTTCCTGTCATGTTGTTCCAATCAATTTGTCTAAAGTTAAAATATCCCATTAACACAACATTTTCATATCTAGATGCCTTATGAATTTCGTTCCATAGCAGCTTACTGCACTCCCTATCAAGGTTTGGGGGCCTATAAATCACACCCAAAATTAATTTTTCAATACCCTCAAGAAACTGTAGCCAAACAGATTCTGTGTCCGATGTTTCTAATCTTATATCTTGTCTAACACAACAATTTAAATTATCTCTTACATACAGCGCCACTCCACCACCCTTCCTGTTGACCCTATCAATGTGGAATAGTTTATAACCCTTTATGTTGCATTCAGGATACTAATTTCACAGAGACTGATTAAACAATGTCCAAACCAAAGCCTACGTGAAGTGTATGTTTTGCTCCGATAATATTTCAAATTTCACAGTACTATCTCTTAATAATCAAAATCAACTACCTCAGTATATGTGATTTTACTAATGAGAATTAGCCACATTATGTTATGTATTTTTCTTAAATTAATATTGCTACTTGCTTAAAATTTGTTTAATAAATACTGTCTGTCCATTTTGAAACCCCATTTTTTAAATACTATTAATTACTACTTGCTAAAAATTTGCTTAATACCATAGTTACTATCAGTACATTTTACTTTTGTACATTTTTTACATATTAATTACCATTACTTGCTAAAAAGTTGTTTTAATGCCACATTTACTATCAGTCCATTCTACTTTTTACAATTAATCATATTATTCTCTTAGTGTAGTTCTTTACTTTTAAATACTTTGTGTTGCCCTTATAAGCTCTAATATTACTACCAGTGCAATATTGAATCCCAATGGTTGTTAATAAAAATATAATACTTGTAACAGATGTTATTTCTTTTTTTATATATATATATATATATATATATATATATATATATATATATATATATATATATATATATATATATATATATATATATATATATATATATGTATATATATATATATTTTAATTAATATTACTTAAATTTTGTTCACCACCATATTTACTATCAGTCCATTATACTTTAGTACAATTTTTACTTTAGTACAATTTTTACTTTAGTACAATTTATACTTTAGTACAATTTTTACTTTAGTACAATTTTTACTTTAGTACAATTTTTAGTTTACCATTACTTGCTTACTATTATTATAGAAGTGATCACCAGTGCAATATTATATTGTCAACCTTGTGCCATAATAAGAGCATAATCTACTATTATAAACTATTATTTTTGTTTTCTATTTCTTTATAACTACCATTACCTGCAGACTTTTAATTTAATTACGTATCACTTCCAGTAAAGCAATTTTATTGTGTTCAGTAAATGTCTATCCTAAATCTACAACTTTTGTCAAGCTCCAAAACTAAAACTGTCAAATATTAAATCATCAAATCTGTACCATATTAACCTTTTGACTGTCGCAAGCCCCTTTCTGAAACTGTTATTATATGTCGAAAAAATATTTGAAAAAAAAAAAAATTATATTTTCTTATGAAATGATAGAATCCTTTCCTGATGCTAATGACACCAAAAGTACAAAATTTGATTGAAAACTTACGGAATTACTCTCCCATGAAGTTAGCGATCTTGGCAATATATACACTTCAACGATTTCACTGAATTTGAGCCCTTTTCTCGGCCAATTCCATTGTTCCAGTCTACCAAACTCATAGCAATTTCTTTAGAACTCCATTTTTTTCTATCAACTGAGTACAAGAAACTGCCCATTTACCAATTTTAGCTACCCAATAAAGTGGTCAGAAATTGGCAATTTGGCCAATTTTATGCAAATTAAAAAAGATGCCAATTTCAAAATAGGGTCCAGAATAAACAATGCAGACATTCTTGGCACTAAAATAACACATCCTCTGTTCATTAGTCATGTCTCGGCCGCTCTTATATTACCCTTGCTTTCTATTTTGATTTTTTGTTCACACAAAAATAGAAGATTTACTGTATAGCAGACTACTGCATTATTGTAAAAATGGTATAAATAATATCAGTGCGCTAGTGAAAGAATATTAGACTCCCCAGTTGACGTGTATTGGACGTGTGGTGTCATTTGTTTGCTCTTGAACATTAGTAAAAATTGAACATTTCCGCTACTTTGAGCTCAATTTCAAGGTAATTTTCGTAGTGAAACTAATCAAAATCACCACTACTTCTGTAATGTGTTTTCCATTCTATCAAATGAGACCATGAAATCGAGAATACAACCATAAATACTATATGAAAATACACCTCAAAGTCGGCATTTTAATCCAAAAACACAGTTGGAGTTTTTTTTTCTCATTATGCACTACGTGCTGCAGGATTTTTTTTTATACAGTGCGCACTGACCACACAGACCCATTCTCTCACATGTGGGCCTACCAGCTTTCTCCTGCTTGATTTGAAGCCACTAGAATTATTGAGTATATATACGTCCGAAAAGCTGGCTCGTAAGATGTATATATACGGCCAAAACAGTCAAAGGGTTAAGAGTAAACTGTCTCTCTGTATCTTTTTAAAACTATTTGTAACAGTCCATTAGCTAGTAAGATAATTTAGTTTAGTATCATAATTATTAATTTTAACATAACACTTTATTCAAAAGTCTAGTTGTAGAGTCACCCATAACATTATGATTACAAGCATTGATCCTGATCTCAACCTTTTGTTAAATGACTTACACGAATTAAACAGTAACTGTAATTATATAATCAAACAGTAACTGTAATTATATTACAGCAGACCAAGCAAAGACATTACTCAGAGCCAACAATAACAACTATCTTTAATTACAATGTCAGATCTTTGAGCAAACATTATGATGGCCTCACAGCATTACTCAGTTCCCTTCATACCAATAAGTCAATCATCACACTCAAGGAAACTTGGCTAAATTATTATTATAATCAAAAAGAAGCGCTAAACCACAAGGGTTATACAGCGCTGCAGGGCAGGGAAGGAAGCGAGGGTATCGAGCGGCAAAAAGGGGGGAGGGATGATTAGTAGGTTACAGAAAACAGCGTGGCAGGGGATAGTGTGGGGGTAGAGGGTAGCAAGAGATTGAGGTAGAAAGGGCTGAGGGGAGTGCTAAAGGTATCATCATCAGAGTTTGTGGAGTAAGTCAGTTGTTGTCAAAAAGTCAAAGAGAGAGTCCAGATGAAAGGAGGGTCCATCAGCAACAGGGAAGGTAAAGAGAGAGCAGCAGAGCGAAGAAGACATTAGAGGTAAATTCTGCGTGCTCGTTGATAGAGTGGGCAGTCTACCGGAATGTGGCTAACCAATACTGGAACCTAACAGTTCTCACAGAGAGGAGCAGGGTGCCTCTCCATGAGATATCCATGAGTAAGACGAGTGTGGCCAATGCGAAGGTGGGAGAGAGTAGTCTCCCAACCTCTATACTGATGACAAGAAGACGGCCAGTAACCTATACTCGGTTTAATAGAACGAAGTTTGTTATTGAGCAGAGCAGACCAACGTTCTTGCCAACGGGTGTGAAGGTTGGTAGCTATAACAGCAAAATAGTCTGTGAATGGAACACCTCTATATGAAACTGGAAGGTCATGTACTGCTGACCGCACAGCAGTGTCTGCCTGTTCATTGCCCTGTACATCAACATGACCAGGGACCCAACAAAAAAACAATATCTTTATGCTTGGTAGAGATACGGCATAACCAAAGTTGGATACGGAGAACTAAGGGGCGAGGTGTATCAAATTTTTGTATAGCCTGTAAAGCACTAAGGGAGTCTGAAACAACCACAAATGATGATACAGGCAGAGATGCAATATGGATAAGTACTACAAGAATGGCATATAATTCAGCAGTAAAAATGCTAGCCAAAGACAGTAAATGCCCTTACACGATGCTGTCCGGAAACAATGCTGCAAATCCGACACCATCAGAAGACTTAGAGCCATCTGTGTACACTGCAATGGCATGAGAATGAGAGTGGAAGTGGTCAAGAAAAAGAGAGCAAATGTAGGTGAAGAGAAAAGAGATGGAGCAGACAGGGGCGGCGAACAAATAAAGAATGTCTACTAATATCGGTGACTATTCTATAAATGGAAGGATTGCGGAGATCACGAGAGCGTACAAGGTAGTGAAGGCAATGAGCATCACAGTGATCGGACAAGGATGGAACCTTCACTTCTGCATAGAGGCTCTCAGCAGGGGAAGAGCGAAAAGCACCAAGGCATAAACATAATCCCTGATGATAGATGGAATTAAGGCTAGAGAGAGTAGCAGGAGAGGCCGCTGAATAGATCTGGTCACCATAATCAAGTTTCGATAAATTGAGGGCTGAATGTAGGCGAAGGAGAGTTTGATGATCAGCTCCCCATGAAAGGTGAGCAAGGATTTGAAGAAGATTCAGCCAGCTGTGACAAGTTGCCTTCAGAGAGGTAATGTGAGGTTTCCAGGATAACCTATGGTCAAAGAGAAGGCCTAGAAACCTGACTGTATCAAGTTCAGGGATACGTGAGCCATAAAGGTACAAAGGATGATCGGAGATGACAGAGCGTCTAGTGAAAGTAATTTGGTGAGTTTTGGTATTGGAAAATTTAAACCCATGCGTGGTGCCCCAATTAGAAACACGGTCGACCACATGCTGGAGAGAAACTGTAATGAGGTGACAGTCAGCGCCTGCACAAGCAATAGCGAAGTCATCAACATACATAGAGTGACGACCAAATATTGGATGGAAGACTAGAGGCCAAATCATTTATAGCAAGGAGAAAAAGTGTTGTGCTCAGAATACATCCCTGGGAACACCTTCAGCTTGGACAAAGTCCGGGGAGAGCACATTATTAACCTGAACACTGAAATGTCTGTCTTTTAAAAAGTTCTTAAGGAAGGATGGTAGATTGCCTCGGAGGCATAAGGAGTGGGCTTGGGCCAAAATATTATACCTCCAAGTTGTGTCATATGCCTTCTCAAGGTCAAAAAATATGGCAGTAACTGAGTGGTTATTCGCAAAGGCATTATGAACATACGTATCCAAGCGTAGTAAGGGGTCTATGGTAGAACGGCCCTTACGAAAGCCATATTGACTAGTGGAGAGACTGTTGTGTGTCTCTAAATACCACATTAAACTTTGATTTACCAGACATTCCATCACTTTGCAAACTGCACTGGTAAGAGCAATGGGACGATAGTGGGAGGCATGTCCCGTAGTACCCGGTTTGCGGAACTGGAGAACAATGGCAGATTTCCACAGCTGGGGAAGAGCTCCTTGTGACCAAATAAGATTGAAGAGGTGTAAGAGGACTGCAAGGGCTGACTTACGTAAATGCTGTAACATCCGAATATGAATGTTGTCAGGCCCAGCTGCCGATGATTGGCAAGCTGAGAGTGTCGCCTCTAGTTCTTGAAGTGTAAAAGGCACATTATACAGTTTTTCTTTGAGAGAAGAAAAGTCCTAGGGTGCTAACTCTCTGGCAGACTTTGAGGAAAGAAACAAGGGGCATAGATGGGCCAGATGATTGCCTAATTTCAATGGCAACATCAAGAGGGTTTGCTATATCAGCACCGGCGACCCACAGAACAGGAGCCGGATCAGGAGAGTATTTACCACTCAATTTCCACACTCTTTTCCAGACTGCACTCATAGAGGAAGCAGAGGTGATGGTGGAAACATAATCTCACCAGCAAGTGCATTTAGCATCACGAATGACACGGCAAGCGACCGCATGCTTCTGCTTAAACTCAAGAAGTCTCTCAGCAGTTCTATTGTACCGGTACCTACCCCATGCAGCGCGTTTCAAACGTATTGCACGAGTACAAGCAGGAGACCACCAAGGCACACTTTTCTTAGAATACCTGCCCGAGGTTTGGGGTATAGAATGAGAAGCTGCGGTTAAAACTGGGGACAAGAAAAGGTGTAAAAGCTCATCAATGGAGGACAAAGAAGGAACCTCACTAAAAGCAGTTAGTTGTGAGTAAAGGTCCCAATTTGCCTGATCAAATTGCCAGCGTGGGCTACGAAGAGGTTGTGAATATGAAGAAGTAAGAATGATTGGAAAATGATCGCTGTAAGTCCGGGAAACAGACCAGATGAAGTCTAGTGCGGTAGAGGAAGAGCAGACTGAGAAATCAGTGCAAGAGAGAGTATGAGTACGAGGATCAAAATGGGTTGGAGTACCTGTATTTAAAGCATGGAGGGGGTGGGAAGCAAGAAAATCCTCCAACTGAATGCTACAGGAATCACGGTGAGACCTTCCCCACAGGAAATGATGAGCATTAAAATCGCCAAGTAACAGAAGTGGTGGCGGTAAGGACAAAACAAGAAAGGCAACATCCAGGATAGATAATGCTCGAGGAGGAGAGAGATACAAAGAGCAGAGTGTATACCACCTATGCAAGTGGATATGGGCTGCTGTGTAATGCAGCAAAGTACAAACAAATAGCTGATGGTACGGAATATCAGTGCGTAGAAGAAGGGCACTTTCATTAAAGGTCCCATCACTAAAAGGATCTGAAGAATACAATAAATTATAGCCTGAGATTTGATAGATAACAGCAGAGTGTAATTTTGGTTCTTGTAAGCAAACACCAACAGGGAAAAACTGGGAAAGCAACATCTGAAGCTCACCCCGATTACCCCTGAGGCCACGTATATTCCACTGTAAATAGGCCATGATTGGCAACAATAAAGATACCAAAAATCCGCAGATAAGGGTACCTACGGACTAGAGAGGTTAGAAAAGTCCACATGCAGCGGTAGCAGAAAAACATTCAAGCAGCAAAGGAACAGTGCACTGCAAAGAAAGGAGTTGCACAGATGGAGGAGAGGAAAGAGAAGGAACAAGGGGTGGATCAGTGTCCATTGATGGTTTGGTCTCTGCAGTATACTCAGAGATAGCTTCAAGTGTTTCGGAATTCAAAGACGTCTCATGGGAGACAATATTGGAGATGGAAGGAGGAGGGTGAGTAAAGATTGGAACTGTAATGGACTATACCAAAGTAGGGGTGGACGAAAGGGTGGAGGGAACCGGAGAAGTGTGGGAGGGGACTGAAGAGGCAGAAACCTGGGAGGTGGCAGAAGAGGAAGAAACTGGGGAGGGGACAGAGGAGGAAGGCACAGCATGAGGAGGAGGGTGAACCTCCACACTTGTAACAGAGCCAGTGAGAAGAAAAGAACTAGGTACAGAGACTGGGAAGGTAAAATTTGGAGGTGGAAGAAGTGAAGGAGAGGTTAAAGGAGATTTGAGCAATGGAGATTTTTTTTGGACTTCTGAGAAGTAGAGGGATGATTGGGAGGAGGTGTCGTACGAAGTCTTGTTGATACCGGGGCTTGCGAGGAAGGACACGAAGAAGTGAGAACAGACTGAGGTGTTGAAGTAGGGACTTCTGAGCCTAGGACAGCAAAAGAATTAGAGACAGAAGTGACTATGGGAGGGGCAACCACAGAGGAAGTTGCAGAAGATGAGACCGCAGAAGTGGGGGGATGTTTAGAAGCACGAGAATAAGAAATACGGGGCAGTCTCCCTTGGAGGCGCACTTGAGAAACTGCCATAGAATAAGGGAGACCTTCAGCTTCTTTGAGGCAACAGATTTCTCGCTCATTTAAGTAGACCTGGCAACGGCGAGAGTAAGAAGGGCGAGCCTCATGACAATTAAGGCAAGAGGAAGGTCGACTACAAGACATATTAGAATGGTCATCAGCACCACAGACTGAGCATTCGGCTATAGATCTGCAATATTTTGCAGGGTGACCAAATCGCCAGCAGTTTCTACACTGTTGCGGTGTAGGGATCACCTTTCGAACATGTAAATGATGTTCTGCTACATAAACAGTGGATGGGAGTTCACGGCCGTCAAAAGTTAATTGAGCCACATTGCAAGGGTAACGTCTCCGCCCACGGGCAGGAAGGACGTAAGTGTCTACTTTGAGGATTGGGAGATCTTGGAGTTCCAGCTGTTCAAGAATGTCATTGCCACATGTCTGTAAATTATGTTGGATTATGGTATGGGGCAGAATAACAGTACCATTACAGGAATTGAGGGAATGATGTTTTTCGATAGTGACAGGAATAGTATCGATATGTGAAAGAAGAGAAAGATCACGAGCTTGGGTGGCATTCTGGACAGTGATGATGCGGGTACCACTCTTGAGAGAGTGAAAGGAAATATCTCTACCAACATGGCATAGGAGCGCCTTGCCAATACTATGTTCGGAAAGATAGGCAATAGAGGAAGTCGGTCGTAAAGTAAAGAATTTAGTCCATTGTGCATTCCGAAACTGAGCGTGGAAAGGGAGAGCACAACGTGTCAGTGTTTTCTGAGTAGAATGAGAAAGTGGCAAAGAAATATCATCAGGCAATTGTTGTTGGCGTTCAGGAGTGGGACCGGAGTTGGTCCGATGTGGGATGGGCTGGCAATTCAAAAATTGCCACACCGTAGAGGGAGAGGCCGGAAGCATAGTCAAAGGAGAGCGGAGGTCAGACAAATCAAAGGAGTCAGTCGAAACCCCGGCACCTGAAGCGGGTGATGAAACAGCACCAGCAAGAGGTACAGGGGCCTTAGGAGTGTCCGAAGAGTGGTCAGAATGGGGTGCAGTAACAAGAAGGGGCCCGGGGGTAGCGAGGTCATGGATTGGGTCCTCCATGGTTAGGTTACTTCTTTCTTTTTGTTTTTAAGAAAAAAGTAGAAAAGAAAAATAAAAAAAAAAAAGAATAAAAAAAGGGGGGACTGGGGAGGGATAGTTCCTAGGAGGATTGAAAGGGCCAGAAATCTCCCTCCGTGCCCAAGAGGACCTCAGCACCGCAAGTAGCACAGATGCGGCATGGAACCTGTGCCATACCCTACCTTTTATGCCAGTAAACCAGCAATCCGGGATAGCAACCTCACATCTGCCGAGCTACCTTGGTGGACAAAAGAGAGGGCGGCCGGATATCCATCACAAAGCATATCTCCTTTGGCCCCCACCCCTGGAATCCGAAAGGCAGCCTCCAGAGATACACCCATCGCCCGAAAGACACCCAAAGCCACTCCTCGGGAGACCGGAGAGGGATTGGGGCATCCCCAGGCGATCCAGATTCCACAGCAAACTAACCACCGCCAAGAACCTCAATGGAATGGGATGGACCCCGGTACCCTTTCCCCTACCCAGGAACTAGCGTGCCCGTGGGAAATATCCCAAAGGCCAAAAAAGAGGAAGGGCAAAAGGGAGGGGTGGGGAGGAAGAGGAGGAAAGGAAAAAGGGAGGATGGGATAGGGAAGGGGGGATTGGGGGATAATTAGGTTTGGTCTGAGGAAGGAGACCAACAGGTCTAATTCCTCAGACCAAGAGCTTCTTCACCACGCCAAGGAGCCCCCCTTGAAGAGGAACCTGGCTAAAGCTTTGTACTACAGATGTCTATGCCATTCCTGGTTACACAGCCATACACAACTGTAGGACAGAACAGCAAGTGGGTGGAACAGCTATGTACTACTCAGATCAACTTGAATGTATCAATAATTCTTGCACAAGGGATGAACATGGAGAATATATTATAGCTAAATTTAAATCAAAAGACCTGCAAAAACCCCTCACAGTGATAAACTTCTGTGGATTACCACAGTCAAATATTTACCATTTTAGTGAAAAGTTAGGAAACATGATAACTGATGAACATACAAAGACCACTTGATGCTCTCAGGAGATTTCAACATAAATCTACTACATGACCAGGACCCACAAGTAACTGAATTCACAAACACTATGAGCAACTGCTTGTTGCTACCAACAGTAACAAAACCTACAAGAATCTCTGAGACTAGTATCTCCTTATTAGACCACATCTGGACTAACACCATATCCCCTTTAAAATCAGGCATTATCACAGACAATGCCACAGACCACTACCCTACCTTTCTCATAACCAACCTAGGTAAATTGCCCCAAGACACTACTAAAGTTACCTTCAGTCTACATAACAAGACAGCTGTTAATAAGTTTATAACAGCTATGAATAATGTTGACTGGCATAATGAGCTTGGAATATATACAGATACAAATGAATGTATTAATAATTTTCTACAAAAAAACCACTACCTCTATAACAAGCATTGCCCTAAAAAACTAAACAGATCACAGCTAAGAGACTGAACAGTCCCTGGCTAACACCCAGCATCCTTAAATCCATTAACACAAAGCTTCCTATGTGAAAAACAGTACAAAATGGGTCAAATAACTAGAGACCATTCTAAACGTTTCTCGTCAGTCCTTGCTAGCCTGATAAGAAGGTCAAAAAAAATTGTATTACGAAAATAGCTTACATAACATAAAAGGTTATATGAAAAAGACCTGGAAAACCCTATCCGAAATTCTAGAAACAAAAAAGATATCCAAAAACAAAACAATCAAATTAACAAAATCAGATAAACCCCTACTCCCACCAACTGAAACAACAAACAGGTTCAATGCCTTCTTCTCCACCATAGGAAAGTACATGTATCTAGCAAGCAAAATCCCAAGCTCAAACACCCATCCATCAGACTACCTCACAGGCACCTACCCGAATACACTATTCCTAGCCCCAACCAACCCAACAGAAGTCTCGCTCATCATCAACACCCTTAAAACAAGGCAAGGGACGTAAATAACTTACCACCTTTTATGTACAAAAAAGCATCACGAACTCTAGCTCAAGTCCCCTCAAAGCCGTTAACATGACTCATGAAATTGTAATGACACGAATGCAATCAAACCATACCACGGGCGGGGATAGAACCCGCGGTCAGAGAGTCTCAAAACTCCAGACCGTTGCGTTAGCCACTGGACCAGCTAGCCACAATAAGATTCGTCCAACTAGGTATATTTCTACACCATAGGAAGGTTAGCATAGGCACCACTGTGACCACAAATGCAAGTTTGTGGTCTGGAGTTTTGAGACTCTCTGATTGTGGGTTCTCTCCCCGCCCGTGGTATGGTTTGTTTGCATTTGTGTCATTACGATTTCATGAGTCATGTTAACAGCTTTGAGGGGACTTGAGCTAGAGTTCGTCACGGCCACGCTAGCTGGAGATTCGTCTGTAAAAACTTGCATTTGTGGTCACAGTGATGCCTATGCTAACCTTCGTATGGTGTAGAAATATACCTAGTTGGACGAATCATATTGTGGCTAGCTGGTCCAGTGGCTAACGCGACGGTCTGGAGTTTTGAGACTCTCTGATCGCGCATTCTATCCCCGCCTGTGGTATGGTTTGTTTGCAATCGTGTCATTACAATTTCGTGAGACACTGTCACCAATTATTGCAACACTCTTTAACCCTTTCAGGGTCGGCAGGCCCTCTCTTAAACTTATTCTCAGGGTTGGAAATTTAAAAAAAAAAAAAAAAAAAATCTTATGAAATGATAGAGAATCTTTTCCCGATCATAATGACACCAAAAGTATGAAATTTGATGGAAAACTTACGGAATTATACTCTCACAAAGTTAGCGGTCTCGACAATGTTTATGCATTGGTGATTTCACCCACTTTGAGCCCTATTTTCAGCCAATTCCAATGTACCAGTCGACAAAAATCATAACCATTTTGCTTGAACTCAATTTTTTCTATTGAATGAGTACAAGAAACCACCCATTTACCGATTTCAAGTATCCAATAAAGTGATCAGAAATTTGCCATTTTGCCAATTTTTGCACAAATTTCAAAAGATGCCAATTTCCAAATAGGGTCCAGAATACACAAGACAGACATTCCTGGCACTAAAATAACACTTTTTCTGTTCATTAGCCATGTCACCAGGCCTCTCTTACATTTCTTTTGCTTTCCACTTTGAATTTTTATTCTCACAAAAAAAAAAAACAGAAGATTTACTGTTATGCAGACTACTGCATTAGTGTAGAAATGATATAAATAATATCAGCGCACTTGTGAAAGAATATTAGACTCTCCAGTTGATGTGTATTAGATGCATGGCATGATTTGTTTACTTTTGAACTTTGGCAAAAATCAAACATTTCTGCTAATTTGAGCTCAATTTCAAGGTACTTTTCATTGTGAAACCAATCAAAATCATCTCAATTTCTGTAATATATCTTCCATTCTATAAAATGAGACCAGGAAAACTAGAATGCAACCATAAATAGCATACAAAAATGCACTACAAAGTCACTGTTCTAACCCTTTCAGGGTCCAGAGGCCAAATTTCAAAGTGCGCACCAGGGTCCAAGAATTTTAAAAAAAAAAAAATTATATTTTTTCTTATGAGAGTAGAGAATCTTTTTCTGAAGGTAATAAAATAAAAAGTACGAAATTTGATGGAAAATTGACGAAATTATGCTCTCGCGAATTTTGATGTGTCAGCGATATTTACACATCGGCGATTTTGCCGACTTTGACTCCCATTTTAGGCCAATTACATTATTCCATTCAACCAAATTCTTAGCTATTTCACTAGTATTACTTCTATTCTATCGATTGAGCACAAGAAATTGCCAAGTCATCTGTATCATCTACAAAATAAAGTGATCGGAAATTGTTAATTTGGCCAATTTAACACAAAGTTCAAAATATTCCAATTTCAAAATAGGGTACAGAATAAATAATGTAGGTATTCCTGGCACTAAACTAACATTCCTCTGCTCAGTTACATTTTGAGGCTTTACAAATGAATTCCATTTTGATTTTTTATTCACATAATGAATTTTTATTCAAACCGAAAAATAGAAGATTTACTCTTATGAAATATTGTAATAATTGTATAAATATCATCACCACATATGTGAATGTTTATTAGACCCACCAGTTGGCTTGTATTAGACGTGTGAGGTCGTTTGTTTACTCTTAAACATCGGCAAAAATTTAACATTTCCGTTACTTTGAGCTCAGTTTCAAGCCACTTTTAGTGCTAAAACCAATCAAAATTATCTCTATTTCTGTAATGTGTCTTCCATTCTATCAAATGAGACCAAGAAACTGCAAATATAACTATAAAAAACATACGAAAAACACTGCAAAGTTGCTGTTTTAAACGAAAATCACGGTCTCAGTTTTTTTCTATTATACACTGTGTGCTTCAGGATTTGTTTTATGTGGTGCACACATACCACATAGATGTATTCTCTCATATCTAGGCCCAAATTTACCACTCACAGCTTATCAGAGTGTTCTGAGCTCATGGCGTAGATCTACGGTTTGGACCCTGAACGTAAAGTCGTAGATCTACAGCACGGACCCTGAAAGGGTTAAAGCAAAAACACTGTTGGAGTTTTTTTTTTCTCATTATGCACTGTGTGCTGCAGGATTTTTTTTATACTGTGCACACTGACCACATAGACCCATTCTTTCATATGTAGGCCTACCAGCTTTCTCTCGCTAGATTTGAAGGCGCTAGAATTTATGCGTACTAGTATGGCACCAACCCTGGCGTGCAAGCTGTACTAGTACGGCACCAACCCTGAAAGGGTTAACAAATCCATTGCATCTTCCACCTTTCCAGCAATTCTCAAAATAGTGAGGGTCACCCCGATCCACAAAGGAGGTCGTAAAACTGACTTGAATAACTATAGACCACTATCTAACCTACCTCTGCACTCTAAAATCTTTGAAAAATTAATTCATAGACAGATCTATTCCTACCTCATCTCACACAACATACTAAACCCCTGTCAGTTTGGATTCAGGACTAATAAAAGCACAAATGATGCTATTATACACATGCTAGAACTAATATACACTGCTCTTAAGAAGTAAGAAGTCCCGCTTGAAAATCAGTACTATCAGTACTTGATGTTTTAAACACTGCCCTATTAAATACTGTATTTTTTCTTACAGATTGGCACTCACCATCAGTTGAAAAAACTTGGGGGAATCTATGCTGACTTAATCCAGCAGCAACAAAAGGAAGAGAAGACTGCTAGTAAAAGGTTTTGGTGGATATAACAATAGCCCTTATAGTAATTTTTTTTTTTTAATTTATTTGTGGAATGTTACTCAGGTTTATAATAAACCTTTGGGTCATTTATAGGAAGTTTTGTTTACAAATATATTCTTTTAAATGTTCATGTGATCATAAATTTTAGGTTTGTTTTAAAAATATCTTTCAGAAAACTGAAAGTTCAAGTTGTTATTAACTATTATCTGATAATAAGTGAAATAGCGAAAAAATCTTAAACTGTAAATATTTTTTAGACCACAAATTGTATAAACAAATTAAAATTTTATTAAAAACTTACTGTTAAACTCATTATAACAAAAATTCCACTTTATCAAAGAACTAGTAATTATTTAACAGCTGTAGTGGTCAAGCACTATCACTCCACAAACTAAAGACTAACTGCTTGTTTAAAAGTTGCCAGAACATAATTAAGCTTGCACAGTTTTAGGGGCTTTATATCTTGTGTTGTACATCTTGATTATCTCCAGTTCCCATATACTTGTCCTGATCCACTAACCCAGCAATGATGTACACTGAATTGCTAGGACCTTTGGTTGTTGCCAAAGAAAAATATTTGCTGTGCATAAATGTTACTCACTAGGGAATGCCGTACTAATGGATATTTCTGCTGACAGGTCAGTTGTCTGAGTAGTAAGGGATTGTACTTCTTCATTGGTGGGTTAGTTGTCTGAGTAGTAAAGGTTGTACCTCTCCACTGTTGGGCGAGTTGTCTGAGTAGTAAAGGATTGTGCTTCACTGTCAGGTTAGTTGTATGAGTAGTAAAGGATTGTACTTCTCCACTGTCAGGTTAGTTGCTGTCTTCCAGCACTTCTTGTAAAGGTAGCACTCTTTTGCTCCATCAACCACGGTCTCGGCTTGGTGGGCATAACATGAATCTAATGAGTTGAGATTCTTCTCTGGTGGGCATAACATGAATCTAATGAGCTGAGATTCTTCTCTGTACCACTGGAGTCTTGGCACTATACAGACTTTTACATCATCTCTCTATCTAAGGGCATAAAGATAAGTCTACTGCCTGAAGTAGGATGGTTTGCTTCACTAAGGTACTCCAAGCACAGTTTTACTTGTGGTAAATATATGGATCAAGGCTTAAGCATAATAGTCAGTGAGAGAGCAAACTAAGCACTTAATACAATCTTTATGCCTTATGACAAGTGACGAGATCAAACTATTCATAACTAAATAAGTGCACAATTTTACACCAGAAATTCATTAAATTAACAAGTATCCTCTCAGGGAAAGAAATATATAGTAGTGACTTTTTTGGCCTTATTATTATTTTTATTATTATTTATTATTATGAATTTTTTTCAACATGCTGGCTGTCTCCCAACGAGGCTGGGTGACCCAAAAAAGAAACACTCACCATCATTCACACATAGTCACTGTCTTTGTAAAGGTGCACAGATACGACAGTTCAGATGTCATGACTCACAAAACCATAAACAAACAAACCGTACCATGGGTGGGTAGTTTTACGACTTGCTTGCCACGAGTTCAATCCCGGCCCATGGTATGGTTTGGTTCAGATGCCTCTCCAAACCATAAATCTTCCAAAACCCCTCCTTTAAAGTACAGGTACTGTACTTCTCACCTCCAGGACTCGAGTCCGGATAACCAGTTAAACGTATTCCCTGAATCCCTTCTCAAAATATAACCCTGCTCAAACTCCAACAGCTTGTCAAGTCCCAAAAACCATTCATCTCCACTCACTCCTATCTAACATACTTACACGTGCCTACTGTATTATTATTATTATTTTAACATGTCAGCTGTTTCCCACGGAGGCATGGTGACCCAAAACAGAAACACCTTTAAAATCATTCACTGAGGCAGGGTGACCCAAAATAGAAACACTTTTGCCATCATTCAACACTTTCACCATCATTCACACAATATCACTGTCTTCGCAGAGGCACCCAGATATGGCAGTTTAGATGTCACTCCAAACAGCCAGTATCCCCAAGCCCTCTTTTAAAATGCAGGCATTGTACTTCCCATCTCCAGAACTTGAGTCCAGCTAACCAGTTTCCCTGAATTCCTTCACAAAATATTACCCTGCTCATACTCAAACAGCTCATCAAGTTCTAAAACCCATTCGTTTCCATTCACTCCTATCTAACATGCTCACACATGCATGCTGTATGTCCAAGCCCCTTGTACACAAAACCTCTTATCCCCACCCTTCACCCTTTCCTAGGATGACCCCTACCCATCCTCCCTCCACTACAGATTTATTCACTCTTCAAGGCAATCTATTTTGCTCCATCCTCTCTAAATGACCAAACCACTTCAATAACCCCTCTTCAACCCTCTGAATAATACTTTTAGTAACTCCACATTTCCTCCTAATTTCCACACTACAAATTCTCTGCATAATATTTACACTACGCATTACCCTTAGACACGACATCTCCAATGCCTCCAGCCTCTTATTATTATTTTTTCAACACTTAGGTAATCTCTCACCAAGGCAAGGGTGACCCAAAAAAGAAAGAAACCCTTTCACTATCATTCAACACTTTCATCATCATTCACACATAATCACTGTATTTGCAGAGGTGCCCAGATATGACAGCTTAGATGTCACTCCAAACAGCCAATATCCAAAACCCTCTCCTTTAAAGTGCAGGCAATGTACTTCTCACCTCCAGGGCTCAAGTCTAGATAAACGGTTTCCCAGAATTCCTACACAAAATATTACCCTGCTCATATTCCAATAGCTCGTCAGGCCCCAAAAACCATTCGTCTATTCACTCCTATCTAACACACTCACACATGCCTGCTGCATGTCCAGGCCCCTTGCATACAAAACCTCTTGTAGTATTATTATTATTACATTCTTGGGAAGAGCACTAGACTTGTAGGTTTTAGGCATTGAGGTACTTCCTTTGAGAGGGTAACATAAGTAAGAGCTTAAAAACTAACCCTGAGTTTGGACAAACTTCACAAGGATCACATAGTATAGTGTCATAGTGCAAATAAATTTAAGTTGTAACTGTATTTAAGATATTTTATATTATGTAGAACCCATACCCATTACCATAGGTAATGGGATGCTGGTGAAAAGCTCCTGAATCAAATAACTGGAGCTGTTCTTCCCTTTCTTAAATCAAATCTGATTACCTCCCATTCCTCAAGCATTTTGTGACCCCCTGTGGGTTTAATGTTTTCCCACAAGTATAAAAATTAAAAGGATATTAAAAGGTCATATTTTGGTAGTGTACAGTTAACTTCACACAGTAATATATCAGTACAGTGAATCCCTTCACAGTATCTTATATGCACATTATATCTCCTTAGTTACCATTGAATTGCATCACCAAATAACAATGGTCATTTAATACTCTTAACATGATAGCACAGTTTGATGCATCATTTATGACTTGCTTGCTAACTCAAAGACCATCACAGTGTGATTTGTCAGATGTATCAGAGGAGACCAGGCGACACAGGATAAACGACTTACAATCTTCAGAACAACCTTCCTCACGATAGGGTCTGGCATCCTTAGTGTAATACCTGGTGTAGAAATTACCAATGTTACTCTTAATGAACACACAATTTAGTCTAATACAATTTATACTTGGTTCGTTGGGCTACGACAGGTTGCTCAGAACAGGGATTTAATTTGGTTTATTAGGCTGAGATGGTAGTTTAATTTATGAAAAAACAGCATAGTAAGAATGGTTAAAAAATATTTAGAATATTAATGGTCAAGTTAAAATATCAAGCCCTTAATACTTAAACTGTCCAAACGTAGATCTATGTTGACGTGCATAGTGCTCCAAACATAGATCTACGTCCGATTTTTACATGCTTTCAGAAGAAGAAAATCAAGGTCGGAGCACTACGCACATCAACGTAGCTCTACATTTCGACAGTTTAAGGGTTAAAACATTCTACATCAAATATTATTTTCATTATAGTCTGTGTATACTGTAGTTGTATAAAATATTCCATATTTCAGTGGTGCTTTAACTATCGTACATGCATCAGAAACAAACATTACAACAAGATAATAAAATCTTATAGTCATTAATATTTGTTGTGCCCAGCATTCACAACACTAGTTTTGTGCTTCACCAATTTCTCATTTTATAAGATAAGTCAAAATTATTATTATTTTTTTTTTTATTATCACACTGGCCAATTCCCACCAAGGCAGGGTGGCCCGAAAAAGAAAAACTTTCACCATCATTCACTCCATCACTGTCTTGCCAGAAGGGTGCTTTACACTACAGTTTTTAAACTGCAACATTAACACCCCTCCTTCAGAGTGAAGGCACTGTACTTCCCATCTCCAGGACTCAAGTCCGGCCTGCCGGTTTCCCTGAACCCCTTCATAAATGTTACTTTGCTCACACTCACACAACAGCACGTCAAGTATTAAAAACCATTTGTCTCCATTCACTCCTATCAAACACGCTCACGCAAGCCTGCTGGAAGTCCAAGCCCCTCGCACACAAAACCTCCTTTACCCCCTCCCTCCAACCTTTCCTAGGCCGACCCCTACCCCGCCTTCCTTCCACTACAGACTGATACACTCTCGAAGTTATTCTGTTTCGCTCCATTCTCTCCACATGTCCGAACCACCTCAACAACCCTTCCTCAGCCCTCTGGACAACAGTTTTGGTAATCCCGCACCTCCTCCTAACTTCCAAACTACGAATTCTCTGCATTTTATTCACGCCACACATTGCTCTCAGACATGACATCTCCACTGCCTCCAGCCTTCTCCTCGCTGCAACATTCATCACCCATGCTTCACACCCATATTAGAGCGTTGGTAAAACTATACTCTCATACATTCCCCTCTTTGCCTCCAAGGACAAAGTTCTTTGTCTCCACAGACTCCTAAGTGCACCACTCACCCTTTTCCCCTCATCAATTCTATGATTCACCTCATCTTTCATAGACCCATCCGCTGACACGTCCACTCCCAAATATCTGAATACATTCACCTCCTCCATACTCTCTCTCTCCAATCTGATATCCAATCTTTCATCACCTAATCTTTTTGTTATCCTCATAACCTTACTCTTTCCTGTATTCACTTTCAATTTTCTTCTTTTGCACACCCTACCAAATTCATCCACCAATCTCTTCAACTTCTCTTCAGAATCTCCCAAGAGCACAGTGTCATCAGCAAAGAGCAACTGTGACAACTCCCACTTTATGTGTGATTCTTTATCTTTTAACTCCACGCCTCTTGCCAAGACCCTCGCATTTACTTCTCTTACAACCCCATCTATAAATATATTAAACAACCACGGTGACATCACACATCCTTGTCTAAGGCCTACTTTTACTGGGAAATAATTTCCCTCTTTCCTACATACTCTAACTTGAGCCTCACTATCCTCGTAAAATCTCTTCACTGCTTTCAGTAACCTACCTCCTACACCATACACCTGCAACATCTGCCACATTGCCCCCCTATCCACCCTGTCATATGCCTTTTCCAAATCCATAAATGCCACAAAGACCTCTTTAGCCTTATCTAAATACTGTTCACTTATATGTTTCACTGTAAACACCTGGTCCACACACCCCCTACCTTTCCTAAAGCCCCCTTGTTCATCTGCTATCCTATTCTCCGTCTTACTCTTAATTCTTTCAATAATAACTCTACCATACACTTTGCCAGGTATACTCAACAGACTTATCCCCCTATAATTTTTGCACTCTCTTTTGTCCCCTTTGCCTTGATACAAAGGAACTATGCATGCTCTCTGCCAATCCCTAGGTACCTTACCCTCTTCCATACATTTATTAAATAATTGCACCAACCACTCCAAAACTATATCCCCACCTGCTTTTAACATTTCTATCTTTATCCCATCAATCCTGGCTGCCTTACCCCCTTTCATTTTACCTACTGCCTCACGAACTTCCCCCACACTCACAACTGGCTCTTCCTCACTCCTACAAGATGTTGTTCCTCCTTGCCCTATACACGAAATCACAGCTTCCCTATCTTCATCAACATTTAACAATTCCTCAAAATATTCCCTCCATCTTCCCAATACCTCTAACTCTCCATTTAATAACTCTCCTCTCCTATTTTTAACTGACAAATCCATTTGTTCTCTAGGCTTTCTTAACTTGTTAATCTCACTCCAAAACTTTTTCTTATTTTCAACAAAATTTGTTGATAACATCTCACCCACTCTCTCATTTGCTCTCTTTTTACATTGCTTCACCACTCTCTTAACCTCTCTCTTTTTCTCCATATACAGGAGGGCCCCACTTATACGGCAGGTTAGGTTCCAGGCTACCGCCGTAAAGCGGAAATCGCCGTAAAGTGGAACACCCTTTTTTTCCACTTATAAATGCATACAAACACTAGATAACAAGTTTACACTAACATATATTAAGTTAGCAATAGAACCAGGCATCAAAAAACAATAAAAAGGTACAATACACACATAGTGCACTCATTACTTACCTTAAAATATTTATAGTCTTAATCTAGGGTGAGACAAGTAGTATTTATTGTAAGAAATCAAGTGTGGTATGTATTGTAATAGCCAGGCTACCTCACCAGGCCACCCCACCCACATACTATTCTATGATATTTAAGCATCCCAGAGCGATAAAATGTATATACAGTTCACTCATTACTTACCTTAAAATATTTGTAGTCTTAATGTAGGGTCAGGAGTAAGTAAATGAGATAAAACGAATAAATGAGAGAGAGAAAGAATGAGTACATGAGAGGTAACAGGCGCAGAGTTATGTAAACAAACCAGGCTCCCACATCTTATATTTATGTTTATTTATTCTATTGTGGGGTGTATTTATCATCTTTTTATGTTATGTATCGTGTTTATTATATAATTTTGAAAAAAATATCATGGCTGGATTAATGAAAATGTGTATATTACCGTAATATACGACATTTAATGAGACTCGGTGAGTATTGTTATTATCACCACTTGTGCAAGTCGTCTGCTACCACATCTCACATTTATGTTTATTTATTCTACTGTGGGGTGTATTTATCTTATTTATATGTTATGCATCGTGTTTATTATATAATTTTGAAAAAAATATCATGGATGAATTAATGAAAATGTGTATATTACCGTAATATACGACATTTAATGAGACTCGGCGAGTATTGTTATTATCACCACTTGTGCAAGTCATCTGCTCACATCTCACATTTGTTTATTTATTCTACTGTGGGGTGTATTTATCTTATTTATATGTTATGCATCGTGTTTATTATATAATTTTGAAAAAAATATCATGGATGGATTAATGAAAATGTGTATATTACCGCAATATACGACATTTAATGAGACTCGGTGAGTATTGTTATTATGGCGTCACTTGTGGAAGTCGTCTGCTCACATCTCACATTTATGTTTATTTATTCTACTGTGGGGTGTATTTATCTTATTTATATGTTATGCATCGTGTTTATTATATAATTTTGAAAAAAATATCATGGATGGATTAATGAAAATGTGTATATTACCGTAATATACGACATTTAATGAGACTCGGTGAGTATTGTTATTATGGCGTCACTTGTGGAAGTCGTCTGCTCACATCTCACATTTATGTTTATTTATTCTACTGTGGGGTGTATTTATCTTATTTATATGTTATGCATCGTGTTTATTATATAATTTTGAAAAAAATATCATGGATGGATTAATGAAAATGTGTATATTAACGTAATATACGACATTTAAATGACTCGATGTATGTAAGTTTATTTAGGTACAGGTATACATAAGTATAATTATCAGAGTATATATAAAATATGAAATAACTTTTAAAAACATTTGAAATTTTGGAGTTTCCAGACAAAATGGAGAGACTTAGTGCTTACTGAGCTCATGGAGAATGTAAACAAACAGGGTGGGGCACGGTGACCGTATTAGAAAGTCAGGTGGGGGGAGCCGTATAGTGAGTTTTGGTCATAATTTGAAATGTCCGTATTAGCGGAACGCCGTAAAGTGAAACGCCGTAAAGCGGGGCCTTCCTGTACTCTTCCCTCCTTGCATCACTTCTACTTTGTAAAAACTTCTCATATGCTAACTTTTTCTCCCTTACTACTCTCTTCACATCATCATTCCACCAATCGCTCCTCTTCCCTCCCGCACCCACTTTCCTGTAACCACAAACTTCTGCTGAACACTCTAACACTACATTTTTAAACCTACCCCATACCTCTTCGATCCCATTGCCTATGCTCTCATTAGCCCATCTATCCTCCAATAGCTGTTTATATCTTACCCTAACTGCCTCCTCTTTTAGTTTATAAACCTTCACCTCTCTCTTCCCTGATGCTTCTATTCTCTTTGTATCCCATCTACCTTTTACTCTCAGTGTAGCTACAACTAGAAAGTGATCTGATATATCTGTGGCCCCTCTATAAACATGTACATCCTGAAGTCTACTCAACAGTCTTTTATCTACCAATACATAATCCAACAAACTACTGTCATTTTGCCCTACATCATATCTTGTATACTTATTTATCCTCTTTTTCTTAAAATATGCATTACCTATAACTAAACCCCTTTCTATACAAAGTTCAATCAAAGAGCTCCCATTATCATTTACACCTGGCACCCCAAACTTGCCTACCACACCCTCTCTAAAAGTTTCTCCTACTTTAGCATTCAGGTCCCCTACCACAATTACTCTCTCACTTGGTTCAAAGGCTCCTATACATTCACTTAACATCTCCCAAAATCTCTCTCTCTCCTCTGCATTCCTCTCTTCTCCAGGTGCATACACGCTTATTATGACCCATTTCTCTCATCCAACCTTTACTTTAATCCACATAATTCTTGAATTTACACATTCATATTCTCTTTTCTCCTTCCATAACTGATCATTCAACATTACTGCTATCCCTTCCTTTGCTCAAACTCTCTCAGATACTCCAGATTTAATCCCATTTATTTCCCCCCACCGAAACTCCCCTACCCCCTTCAGCTTTGTTTCGCTTAGGGCCAGAACATCCAACTTCTTTTCATTCATAACATCAGCAATCATCTGTTTCTTGTCATCCGCACTACATCCACGCACATTTAAGCATCCCAGTTTTATAAAGTTTTTCTTCTTCTCTTTTTTAGTAAATGTCTACAGGAGAAGGGGTTACTAGCCCATTGCTCCTGGCATTTTAGTCGCCTCATACGACACGCATGGCTTACGGAGGGAAGATTCTTTTCCACTTCCCCATGGACAATAGAAGAAATAAAGAGGAACAAGAGCTATTTAGAAAAAGGAGAAAAACCTAGATGCATGTATATATATATGCATGTGCGTGTCTGTGAAGTGTGACCAAAGTGTAAGTAGGAGTAGCAAGATATCCCTGTTATCTAGCGTGTTTATGAGACAGAAAAAGAAACCAGCAATCCTACCATCATGCAAAACAGTTACAGGTTTCTGTTTCACAGTCATCTGGCAGGACGGTAGTACTTCCCTGGGTGGTTGCTGTCTACCAACCTACTACTACCAGAAATTAATTGAAGTAAGAGAAAACTTACTTGAAGAACTCATCGAAGACAGTGCTGTTGGGCTCCTTCATCTGATCCACCAAGTTATTCCATGATGCTGGTAACAGATCCGTCATCCTGCACATGCAAGCAAACAAGTTACATTAGTCACAAACATGGACACAAAATAAGTTACAACTGCAGTTTCTGCAGTCTTTCATATTCTATTGGTCTCTCTTGGAGACCGATAGAATATGAAAGACTGCAGAAACCTCAAGAATATGACATAGCTGTCAGGGAACTGCATGGGAGGTACATAAGGAGCTAGAAAAAGATTCAAAGAGGTTTTAAAAACTGAAAAAGGATACCCACAAGGAAGGTGACTTGATGCCAGTGAGTGGCTCTTGATCTAAGGAAATGGGCCTATACACTCCTTGGAGTGAACCTGATTGCCTCCCATTCCCCATCTGCTGTATGTCAATTCCATGGCTTTAGCATTATAATAATAATAAGAGCAACTACCAGACCTTGAGGAGGAAGAACATCCCCACAATTTTCTGGGTAATATAGTTGTGACAAAAGACATGATAAAGAACAACTGATAATGCTGAATGTAGGAAAAAGCAATGGCACAGCAAATATTGTCATAGATAATGAAGGAGAGGGCTGATGCCTTGGTAAACCCAATGCTACACACTAAAGACAAAAGAAATATTAGAGAGATGGAACATAGCAAACATCTTATCAATATATATTGACAGTCTCTTGTGTGGTACTATATCAAATGCTTTCTTACAGTCATAAACCTCTGAGATACAGACAAGATTTGCCATCTCTGAATTCATGTTGATTGTATCTTATGTATCCATTTTTTCAAGATGCTCCATTGTTACTTTTCTTATTATCTTTTATTGCCAGTGTGCCAGTCATCACATCTGGTTTCTTGTTTAGTGCTTCATGCTATTTCCTTTTGAATTTCTATACCTAGTACTGTATTGATATCACAACTGCCATGTTTCCAACTGTGTGATTGTTGTCTTGTTTCTTTAGTCTCTTTTGCATACTCTTTTTATTTCTAAAATATTGGCCATTTCCCACCAAGGCAGGGTGACCCAAAAAGGAATAAAAACACTTTCATCATCATTCACTCCATCACTTGTTGTTGGAGGCATGCTTACAGGGATAAAATGTTCTTAGCTCCATCTAGCAATACTCAAGGTGTTATTTTGTCTGGTCCCACAGGAGATATCTCGCTTTCTCTTTTGTTGTTTAAACTTCCTCATATCTTTGCTGCTCACCCCTTTTTGATGCCACTCCTGGTGCCTTTCCCAATTCCTTGGTTAACATCTCTTTGAAATTTCTATTCAATTCTATGTTTACCTGTGTACTTAAAAATTCCATTGTCTGATTATTTTTCCAGACGATTTCTAAATGATAATTAAAATTTAGAGAGAAGAATTTTATTTTTTCTGAACAAGAATTGATGGTTCCTAAGGAGATAAAAGAACTGAAAAGCATGAACTGACCCATAGGCCTCCTTGGCAGAATAGAGTTGGTAGAAACGTGGATTATCATTCTCATTGGCTTCATCAAGGTCCAGCACCCAATTCTCGGTATCCAACACACGCTGTCACAAAGGTAACAAGTTGAAAATGCTCCAGAAAAAATATCTGCATAGCCCACTCCAGCAACCATGTATGTAGACAGCAGTGGCACCAGATATGACAACTGCATTAAAAATTAAGAAATAAATAATTAAAAAATTTCAGAACAGATTAATAAAATGATGTGCAGTACTTTCTGCAAGTTTTGCTTTTTTACTAGAAGTTGAATGTGGCATACTTTCACTGTTGGTATCACTTATAAGTTCACTTATAAATCCTGGAAGTAAATATTCAGTTACTGTTTACTGATGATACTGTGCTTTTGGGAGATTCTAAAGAGAAGTTGCAAAAGTTAGTGAACGAGTTTGGAAGTGTGTGTAAACGAAAGTTGAAAGTGAACATAGATAAGAGTAAGGTGATGAGGGTATCAAATGAGTTAGGTAGAGAAAAATTGGACATCACATTGGAGGGAGGAAGTATGGAAGTGAATGTGTTTTGATATTTGGGAGTAGACTTGTCAGCAGATAGGTTTATGAAGGATGAGGTAAACCATAGAAATGATGAAGGAAAAAGGGTGGGTGGTGCATTGAGGTATCTGTGGATACAAAGAACATTATCCACTGAGGAAAAGAAGGGAATGTATGAAAGTATGTATAGTGGAACCAAAATTCTTATGTGGTGTGAAGCATGGAGGAGGCTAGAGCCAGTGGAGATGTCACATCTAAGGGCAATGTGTGGTGTAAATATTATGCAGAGAATTCATCGTGTGGAAATTAGGAGGTGTGGAGTTACTAAAAGTATTATTTAGAGGGGTGAGGAGAGGTTGTTGAGATGGTTTGGTCATTTAGAGAGGATGGGCAAAACAGCATGACTTGGAAGGTATAAAAATCTGTAGTGGAGAGGAGGAGAGGTAGGGGTTGTCCTAAGAAAGGATGATAGGAGAGGCTAAAAGAGGTTTTGTGTGAAAGGGGCTTGGACATACAGCAGGCATGTGTGAGTGTGTTAGATAGGAGTGAATGGAGACAAATTGTTTTTGGGATTTGATGAGCTGTTAGAGTGTAAGCAAGGTAATATTTTGTGAAGAGATTCAGGGAAACCTTTTGGCCAGACATGAGTCTTGGAGGTAGGAAGCACAGTGCCTGCACTTTAACCCCTTCAGGGTCCAAGGCCCAAATCTGAAGTGGTGCCCCAGTGTCCAAGAATTTAAAAAAAAAAAATTTGTTATTTTTTCTTATGAAATGATAGAGAATCTTTTTGTGAAGGTAATATAACAAAAAGTATGAAATTTGATGGAAAATTAACGAAATTATGCTCTCGCGAATTTTGATGTGTCAGCGATATTTACGAATCGGCGATTTTGCCGATTTTGACTCCCATTTTAGGCCAATTACATTATTCCAGTCAACCAAATTCTTAGCTATTTCACTAGTATTACTTCTATTCTATCGATTGAGCACAAGAAATCGCCAAGTCAACTGTTTCAACTACAAATTAAAGTGATTGGAAATTGTTAATTTGGCCAATTTAACACAAAGTTCAAAATATTCAAATTTCAAAATAGGGTCCAGAATAAACAATGTAGGTATTCCTGGAACTAAACTAACATTTCCTCCATTCATTAGTTATGTTTTGAGGCTTTACAAATAAATTCCATTTTGATTTTTTATTCACATAATGAATTTTTATTCACACCAAAAAATAGAAGATTTACTGTTATGCAATACTGTAATAATTGTATAAATATTATCACCATATTTGTGAATGCATATTAGACCCACCAGCTGGCGTGTATTAGACGTGTGAGGTTGTTTGTTTACTCTTGAATATCGGCAAAAATTTAACATTTCTGCTACTTTGAGCTCAGTTTCAAGCCATTTCTAGTGTTAAAACCAATCAAAATCATCTCTATTTCTGTAATATGTCTTCCATTCTATCAAATGAGGCCAAGAAATCGCAAATACAACTATAAAAAACATACGAAAAAACACTGCAAAGTTGCTGTTTTAATCGAAAAATCATGATTTCAGTTTTTTTTCTCTCATTATACACAGTGTGCTGCAGGATCTGTTTTATGTGGTGCACACATACCACATAGATGTATTCTCTCATATCTAGGCCCAAATGTACCACTCACAGTTTATCAGAGTGAGCTGAGCTCATGACGTAGATCTACGGTTTGGACCCTGAAAGTAAAGCCGTAGATCTACGGGACGGACCCTGAAAGGGTTAAAGAAGGGGTTTGGGATATTTACTGTTTGGAGTGACATCTGAACTGTCGTATCTGAGCGCCTCTGTCAAGACAGTGATTATGTGTGAATGATGGTGAAAGTGATTCTTTTTTTTTGGGTCACCCTGCCATGGTGGGAAACAGCCGACATGTTGAAAAAAATAATTTAGTCTTTAATTAATGGAATTATTCTGTGAGTTACTTGATCTAATAAAATTGATGATTTTGAGATTTTAGAATATAATTTGATGTACACTTCCAAAAAAAATCGTATCTTATTATATCATGTTCAATACAGAGTTGTTATTCATTGATCTACTAATGAGATACTGCAGTACATAACAAGGTTAAGTTGTAAAAAAAAGTGAACAACTTAACCTGGACAGTTAGAAAGTCTACAAGAGACCAAAACATCCACTACTTTTCATTTACAATTTGTAGGTTAGTTGTAAATTATTCTAGTCATAGTATTGTGATTTATACTTCATTTTAATGTGTGACTAATATTATTGTAAGCCATACGTAAGATGAGTCCTCATAGTGGCCATCAATGGTGTAGACCCTATAACCAGGGTTGAGATTGTGGTATGGCGTCTGACTTTGAGCCACGTATCCTACGTGGTAGGCTCGCTCCGGCACCTCTGGGTCATAGAACATCAAGAAGTGGTCCTTGTGTGTGTGTCCATAGAACAGACCTGCGATGGTTGATTCATACCTGTAAGATCCCCAACTTTAGTGTTGTCTAGCCAGGAATATACATGTAGTTTAAAAAAAAAATTAAGGAAATAAAGTCATAGACCAGAGGTGTTGACAGGTACCTCTACTTAGAGTATTCAAAATATTCTTTTGAGAACATAAAAAACACTTAGTATGAGTATGGATTTATGTACGAGTGTTATATTATTATGTTTGCCGGGAAGCTGTTATTGCAAACAGTCCCATCTTACAAACAGACAGAAACCAGGACAACTGCACACAAAATGCTCTTCAGCTAATCAAAGACAAGATGCAGATTAACAATGAAGCTACCCATATCAAGGAGCCCAGAGTGCTAGGCAGACCGGGTCAAAAACAAAGTGTAATGCTAAGATTTCACTCACTTGGCCGAGAAAAGGACCTTATAGATTCTTCCATCCAGGCGAATTGTGGAGGGTTTGTTAATGAATGTTTAACAAGAAAGTGATAAAACCTATTACTGTATACAGACTTAGTAAACTCAAACATGATAATAGTGATAGAATTAAAAAAATGTTTCACTCTTGATGGCACAATCATAGTGAAACAGTCAGACACGGGTTGAGGGTACGAAATAACAAACGAACATGACCTATCGAGGTTCCTCTAAATCGCTGGTCTGACCAAGTCTGGTTAATACAATGTCATCGATATCAACCACGTATAGCGTAAATTGCCCCACTTTTTATTTCGGAACATATAGTGCCTTACTTCAATTCCTTGTTCTTTTTGTTTTTTTTCTAATTCCTACCTTGATATTAATATTATCAGTCAAAAGATTATATACACCGTATATTAAAAAGTATTGTGTACTCATTTGTCTAGTAAAAATGGGTACGTATACATATATTTTTTTATAATCAACTCCAAATGCCCTATGGTACTTACCCCTTTCCCCTTTCATTTTTTTATTATAAAGTATTTATTTTTTTCATTTGTTAACACATTGGCCATTTCCCACCATTTGCAACATTAACACCTCTCCTTCAGAGTGCAGGCACTGTACTTTTTGTTAATTAACCATAATAATTAGTTTGTTTATTTTCAAATTAAGCAACTTCAAACTTCTTTGTTCTAATATAGTACTAGTTCTAGTATATATTTTTTTAATATATTATTTATCAGTTTGTATTATTCAGCAATACCAGTTGCTCAATCAGGTGCTAAAGTGTTATCTTTTTAAGTTTAGTTTACTATACTCAGTAACCCATTCTTTTTTGTTTTAATTAATAGTCACAATCCATATACTTATCATTTATAGTAGTTCAAATTATTTTTTTTTACATCTTATCTCTTAGTTACGTACTTTTATTTGATACTTAGCTACATTCTCCATTACACCTGGAGTTTACCTGGAGAAGGTTTTGGAGGTCAGCGCCCCCACGGCTCAGTCTGAGACCAGGCCTCATGGTGGATCAGGGTCTGATCAACCAGGCTGTTACTGCTGGCCGCACACAAGCTGACGTACGAACCACAGCCCGGTCAGTCAGGTACTGACTTTAGGTGCCCGGCAAGTGCCTTCTGAAAGACAGCCAGGGGTCTATTGGTATTGGGCCCTGGACACTTAGTGTGTGGTCTCTCAATGTACTCATGGTGCCTCTGTTTTTCATCAGGGAAATGTTGCATCTCTTGCCAAGTCTTTTGCTTTCATAGGAAGTGATTTTTGTGTGCAGGTTTGGTACCAATCCCTCCAGGACCTTCTAAGTGTATATTATCACGTATCTCTTTCACCTGCTTTCCAGGGAATACAGATCAAGGACCTTCAACCATTCCTAGTAATTCAGGTGCCTTATCGTACTTGTGTGTGCCGTGAAAGTTCTTTGTACACTCTCCAGGTCTACAGTGTTGCCAGCCTTGAAGGGGGCCATTAGTATACAGCAGTATTCCAGCCTAGAGAGCACAAGCGATTTGAAGAGAATCATCATGGGCTTGGCGTCCCTAGATTTGAAGGTTCTCATTATCCATCCTATCATTTTCCTAGCAGATGAGGTAGATACATTGTTGTGGTCTTTGAAGGCAAGATCCTCTGACATTATCACTCCCAGGTCCTTCACATTACTTTTTCATTCTATTGTATACCCTGATACATTTTTCATTTCCTCATGTTACCCATATCTGAGTAGTTGAAATTTCTCCTCGTTGAATTTCATATTGTTTTGAGTGGCCCATTCGAACATTTGGTTGATGTCCGCTTGGAGTCTCACAGTGTCTTTGATGGAGGTCACTGCCATGGTAATCCGGGTGTCATCCGCAAAGGAAGACACAGAGCTATGGCTTACATCTCTATGTCAGAAATGAGGATGAGGAATAGAGTGGGAGCGAGTACTGTGCCTTGTGGAACAGAGCTTTTTACCGTGGCTGCCTGGGACTTTACTCTGTTTACTATTACTCTTTGTGTTCTATTTGTCAGGAATTTATAGATCTATATTTAGCCACCCAGTGGCTTTTTCTATTTAGTACGGAGATGATCCATGAAGAGAGTAGATGAGGTAATCGATCTCTCAGCTTTGCAGAACTATATACAGAAGACAGTGGAATATGAGGTAATCAGTCCTTCAACCTGGAATCAGGTGTTCGGTACTTTAGTCTTGATGAATCTGAAGCATAGGCAGGAAGGATTCATACTGGAATCAGGTGAAGTGTCTAATTGCTCATCTTATCAATAATGAGGATTGTATACAGTGGTACCTAGATTTTCGAACTTAATCCATTCCAGGATGCTGTTCAATAGTGAGTTGTATGAATACTGAATCAATTTTTCCCATAAGATTAGATTTTCCCACCGAAGTGGCTAGTTTATTGTGCACCCAATATCCATCCTGTGGATGGTAGCACAAGAGCATATGGATACACAAAAGGCCTAGGAACTAGTCCCCAAAAGGGTTAACAGGTACACATTTGGATTTATATCTACATATCTACAGTTCACTTATCTGTTACAAGCAAATTTATGGAATTTGCTTAGTATATCTGGTATCTTATTTTCATTAATAAGGTATCTTGACATGTCACATAGGTTATTATACTGTCTATCTCTGTATTCCTCAATAAGTGGACAGTTAAGCACATAGTGTTCAAGACAGTGACCATATTCCTGACCACATAATTTGCATTTACTTTGATCATCATCTGTGTGTCTCCCAACTGCCAGAAGTACTTGTAACCAAACCTAAGCCTGGTCACTACAACATCAGTCAGTCTGTTCACATTGCAAGTTGCTCCATATAATAATCATTTTCATTATTTACTTCTCTCCTAATATCATTCCTAATGCTAGACACAGATATACTAAAGTTATATTCTACGTTCTCCTTCTGGGTAATCTTCTTGGCTAACATATCAACTTTATCATGAAAGAGTAATCCAACGTGTGATGGGATCCATAGCAATTGTACATTAATCCCTTTGTCCCGGTTTTTTGAGTATCTATACCTGGCTTCTCCAATGAGCATGTTGTTGGAGTCATTATATGAGCCAAGAGCCTTCAAAGATGACATAGAATCAGTAATGATGATAGAGTCAAGCTCAGTGTCGTAAGTTAGCTTTAGCGCCATTAGGATTGCAAACAATTTAGTTTGCAGTGTAGACGCCCCAGTTGTTAATTCTTATGCCTAGTTCAACAGATTTATTATCGTTCTTAACTATGGAGGTGGCAACAAGAGCAGATGCAGCTAGGCGAGAAATTTCTTCTTGAGCAGTTGCTTTAACAAGTGATTTAAGGACGGGATTACTAGCAACGAGCTTCTTTCGAGGGACTTGCAGGTATGTGATATTAATTGAACGCATCTTCTATGGAGGGGTGAAATGCTCTTGTTGTCTACAGTGATACAGTTCATACAGGTTATAAAACTTAATGTAATTGTATGTTTTCACAATCCATTTAAATCCGTGTGTATTCTAGACATTTAGTAAAATTCGTTGTGACAGTGTCTGGTTCATTTCTTAACATTCTAATACCGAGTACAGTGTTAATCTCAATAATCCTATCACTTATACTGTACTAGAAATTCCAAGCTCCTTCCTCATGTTAAGAACCTTTGTAGATTTGAGACAGCCAAGAATAATTCTGAGAGCTTCATTTTGCATTAACCCCAAGGGTCGGAGAGAACTTTCTCTAGCTAATATATAACATGGGAGCAGCATAATCAATTAAGGATCTAACATTAACTATGTACATCATTCTCACGATTCTCACATTAGCACCATAGTTGGGGTTGTAACCAGCAACAGCTTTGAGAGCATTTAGCCTATCTTTGCATATCTTATTTAGTTGTGGTATAGTGGATTTGTTAAAGGGTACATCTACACCAAGATACCTGTAAGTTTTAAAATAGCTAATGTTTTCACCCTGCAAATGGGTGGGGGATGTTGTTTGCTTGCTAATATCGTTGTTTTAGAGGAAGATATTATGAGGCCTATTCGATTACAAATTGCTTGAACTTCATTAAGCATGGTACTCATCTTCTTATGCCCTGTTGTATGGATCATGATGTCATCAGCATAGCTTATAGCTATATGTTTAGGTGAGGCAGGTAGAGCATTTAGGAGAGCATTAATCAGAACATTAAATAGCATGAGACTAAGAACTCCTCCCTGCGGTGTACCTAAAGACATTTCTTTAGACTCGCTTCTAAAGCCTAAATAGAGGACAGAGGATACTCTATTTGACAGGTATCCTATTATCCAGCAGAGTAGGCTACCACTAATATTCATTTTGGCTAGTTCATGTAGTATAACAGTTGTGTTTGCAATATCAAATGCAGATTTTAGATCAAGAAATGTGGTAAAACTAGTAGAGGTATGTGCAGTGAGAAAGGTGGAAATACAGTTCTTCACACTTTTACCTTTCATGAACCCATAGAGGTAAGGGGAAAGTTGGTGCCTGATTTTGAAGTACAATCTGTTAAGTATCATTCTTTCAAAAGTTTTACAAAGACAACTAGTTAAGGGGATCGGTCTAAATGTATCAGGCTGTTGGGGCTTAGGGATAGGCACAATGAGACTATTGGTCCAGGAAGTAGGAAGAACTCCCTCAGTGTAACTGAGATTATACAGTGCTTACAAAGAGTTATCAGACACGTGCCTTAGAGTTCTGAGAATATCATAGGTTATACCATCTTATCCAGGAGCAGTTGATCGACCTTTAGTTAATGCATTATCTAATTCATACTCTGTGAAGAGGCAGTCACTCTCGTCAATATTTTGGCTCATAAAATTAATCAGTTTCAACACTTCCTCAGAAGCATTCTGTAAGTTTTTTCTAATGTGAGATGGAAGGTTTTCATGCCTGGATGTTCTGGACCAGTCATTTATGAGGTCATTTGCTCTTTCAAGAGGAAAAGAATGAGCAACATTGCCAGTCTTTTTCCAAGCCAAACTTTAAGGGGTAGACCTATTTAACCCACTAACAAATTGTTCCCATCCCTGTTGCCTAAGCTCTTGCTTTCTATTCCTTGCATTTGTTAGTGCAGCTTGGAATGTTCTGAGCAGGTCTGGGTTTCTATATTCATGGTATGCTTTACCAATCCTCCCAGCTGCTGCATGTGTTAGATTGCGTAGCTGTGGATCATTATAATATTTACATTGGTTTTTATTGTCATTTATAGTGGAAGGTTTATGTTTTCTTTTCCTGCCCACATGATCTATGAGTACAATCTCAATAGTGGCAATTAGATCATCATTGAATTTTTGTGTGCCAGTGGGCCCGTAAGTCTTATATCATTGATCCAAGTGGGTAATAAAGTTATCTCTGTGGTCTGGGTTGAGAATAAGTTTCCTCCTTCTGTATTGAGCTCCTTGATTGCTGGAGATATGATCAAGATTGACAATTGTGAGTCTTGGGAAGTGATCAGATAGAAGATCAACTATGACAGAGTTATGCATCGTACAGTGGAACCTCAAAAATCGAACTTAATCCGTTCCAGGAGCTAGTTCTAAATTCGAAAAGTCTGAAATTCGAAGCAATGTTTCCCATAAGAAATAATGGAAATACAGTGGACCCCCGCATAACGCTATTAATCCGTTCCTGAGAGCTCAGTGTTATGCAAAATTATCGTTATGCGAATTAATTTTCCCCATAAGAAATAATGGAAATCAAATTAATCCGTGCAAGACACCCAAAAGTATGAAAAAAAAAAATTTTTTACCACATGAAATATTAATTTTAATACACACACACTTAAGAAAACATGCACAGTTACATGACACTTACCTTTATTGAAGATGTGGTGACGATTGATGGGATGGGAGGAGGGGAGACTGGATGGTTTTAGTGTTTAAAAGGGGAATCCCCTTCCAATAGGACTTGAGGTGTCAAGTTCTTTTCCGGGGTTGCTTCCCTTCTTCTTTTAATGCCTCTAGGACCAGCTTCAGAGTCACTGGACTTCTGTTGCACAACATATCTGTCCATAGTGGCCTGTACCTCTCGTTCCTTTGTGACTTTCCTAAAGTGTTTCACAACAGTGTCATTGTAGTAGTCACAAGCACGGCTTGCAATAGCTGTCTGAGGGTGATTTTCATCCATGAAGGTTTGCACTTCAAGCCACTTTGCACAGATTTACTTAATCTTTGAAGTAGGTAACTTCTTCAATTTCTCTCTCCCCTCCTCCAAAGCAATTTCCTCAGGTGTGGCCTCTTGCTGTTGAAGTTGATCTATCAGCTCATCAGTGGTTAGTTCTTCATTGTCCTCCTCCACCAACTCTTCCACATCCTCCCCACTAACCTCCAACCCCAAGGACTTCCCCAATGCCACAATTGATTCCTCAACTGGCATAGGATTCTCAGGGTTAGCTTCAAATCCTTCAAAATCCCTTTGGTCTACTCATTCTGGCCACAGTTTCTTCCAGAGTTCAAGGTCTTCTTAGTCACACCCTCCCAAGCCTTACCTATAAGGTTTGCACAATTGAGGATATTAAAGTGATCTCTCCAAAACTCTCTTAGAGTCAATTGAGTTTCTGAGGTCACTACAAAGCACCTTTCAAACAGAGCTTTTGTGTACAGTTTTTTGAAGTTTGCAATAACCTGCTGGTCCATGGGCTGCAGGAGAGGAGTGGTATTAGGAGGCAAAAACTTGACCTTAATGAAGCTCATGTCCCCACAAAGTCGCTCTGCCAAGTCTGTAGGATGACCAGGAGGCACTTAAGGTCTAATTTCTTTTCAGTTAGGTAATTTTTCACAGTGGGGGCAAATGCTTGGTGTAACCAGTCATAGAAAAAGTCCCTAGTGACCCATGCCTTATTGTTTGCCCTCCACAGCACACACAAATTAGCCTTGAGGATATTCTTTTGCCTGAATGCTCTGGGAGTTTCAGAGTGATACACTAATAAAGGCTTCACTTTGCAATCACCAATAGCATTGGCACACATGAGAAGAGTAAGCCTGTCTTTCATAGGCTTATGTCCTGGGAGTGCCTTTTCCTCCTGAGTAATGTAGGTCCTGCTTGGCATTTTCTTCCAAAACAGGCCTGTTTCGTCACAATTAAACACTTGTTCAGGTTTCAGTCCTTCACTGTCTATGTACTCCTTGAATTCCTGCACATATTTTTCAGTTGCTTTGTGGTCCGAACTGGCAGCCTCACCATGCCTTATCACACTATGTATGCCACTACGCCTCTTAAATCTCTCAAACCAACCTTTGCTGGCCTTAAATTCACTCACATCACCACTAGTTGCAGGCATTTTTCTAATTAAATCCTCGTGCAACTTCCTAGCCTTTTCACTTATGATCGCTTGAGAGATGCTATCGCTTGCTATCTGTTTTTCGTTTATCCACACCAATAACAGTCTCTCAACATCTTCTATCACTTGCGATCTCTGTTTCGAATGCACAGTTAAACCTTTGGCAAGAACAGCTTCCTTGATTGCCGTTCTCTTGGACACAATAGAAGCGATGGTTGATTGGGGTTTACTATACAACCTGGCCAGCTCGGAGACATGCACTCCACTTTCATACTTAGCAATGATCTCTTTCTTCATCTCTATAGTAATTCTCACCCTTATTCCTGTAGGGTTGGCACTAGAAGCTTTCTTGGGCCCATGGTCACTTATTTTTCAGATGAAATCACTATAAAAAGGCTGTAATACGAAATGTTCCGATTGTATGCTTGAATGTTACCGCGGAGGCTGGCTTGTAAACAATGCCACTGGCAGAACAAGTGAGGCTGGCTCGTCTCGGACGAATCGCGTTGAGCGAATTTTTTAGCACTATGCGAGGCAAAATTTTAGCGATAAAATGTATCGCTATGCGGATTTAACACTATGCGATGCCAACGTTATGCGGGGGTCCACTGTACAATTAATCCGTTCCAGAAACCCAAAAATATTCACACAAAAAATACATTTTATAGAGATTAATTACAGTTTTACATACAACAAATACTGTAGTTTTTAATTATGTATAATAATACATATAAGATAACATTTTTACTTACCTTTATTGAAGATTGGTGATGGCATCTGGAAGATAGGGAGGAGGAGAGAGGGAGTTGGGGTTAGTGTTTGGAAGGAGAATCCCCCTCCATGAGGACTTCAGGTAAAGCCCTCTCTGGGGTTACTTCCCTTCTCTGTCTTTTAATGCCACTAGGACCAGCTTGAGTCACTGGACCCCTGTCTCACAAAATAACTGCCCACAGTCCTCTGTTTCTGGTGCCTCTTTAACATTTCCCTAAATTGGGATATGGTTCTGTCACTGAACTTGTTGCAAAGATGGCTTGTTTCAGCCTGCTCAGGGTGGTACTTCTGCACAAACATTTGGACATCATTCCACTTGGCACAAATCTCCTTAATCTTTGAAGAAGGCACCTCATCCACTCCCTATATTAACACCTTTCGCAACATCAGCTTCCTTGATTTGTTCCTTCTTTGACAGGATAGAACCGATGGTCTACTTGTTTTTCCCATACATCCTGGCAAGCTCAACAAGTCTTACACCACTCTCATACTTCTGTATTATTTCCTTCTTCACATCTATGGTGTTTCTCACTTTCTTTACCACAGGGGTACCACTAGCAAGTTTCTTTGGGCCCATGGCAGCTTATTTCACAGTCCCACAAGCGCTAAACACAACGAAATAATCGTAAAATGCGTGAATGAGAGCGCAGGTTAGTGTTCACTCAAGCATAAACAGAGCTAGATTGCTCACAGCACCTGCGCGGGGACGCGGACAGAGCGGGTGGCAGACAGGTCCCATACCCGGCGGTCCGAAAATAGGGGCGCGTTCGATAATAGGGACAAAGTTTGTCCGAAAAAATGGTCCTATTTTCGAAACGTTCGATATGTGATACGTTCAATTTTTGAGGTTCCACTGTATATGATAATTCTACCAACTTTATTACTGTATATGATGTATTAAATCCAAGGCACAGATCTAGTATGCCACCATATATGTGAGTAGGCTCAGTACTGCCCATAATTCGAACATTATCAGGCTCATTTAGAAATTTCACTAGTTTAATTCTATTGGTGTTTGTTATAGACCCACCAATACAGTGGACCCCCGGTTCACGTTATTAATCCGTTCCTGAGAGCTCATCGTAAAGCAAAATTATCGGAAAGCGAATCATTTTTCCCCATAAGAAATAATGGAAATCAAATTAATCTGTGCAAGACACCCAAAAGTATGAAAAAAAAAACACTTTTACCACATGAAATATTAAGTTTAATGCAATAGAATAATTACAATAACAGTAGAATAATCACAATAGAATAATTGACACTTACCTTTAATGAAGATCTGGTGATGATTGATGGGATGGGAGGAGGGGAGAGTGTCGAAGTTCTTAATGTTTAGAAGGGGAATCCCCCTCCATTAGGACTTGAGGTAGCAAGTCCTTTTCCGGGGTTACTTCCCTTCTTCTTTTAATGCCACTAGGACCAGCCTCACCATGCCTAATCACACTATGTATGCCACTATGATTCTTAAATCTTTCAAACCAACCTTTGCTGGCCTTAAATTCACTCACATCACCACTAGTTGCAGGCATTTTTCTAATTAAACCCTCATGCAACTGCCTAGCCTTCTCACAAATGATCGCTTGAGAGATGCTATCTCCAGCTATCTGTTTTTCATTTATCCACACCAATAACAGTCTCTCAACATTTTCTAACACTTGCGATCACTGTTTTGTAATCACAGTTGCACCTTTTGCAAGAACAGCTTCCTTGATTGCCGTTTTCCTGCTCACTATAGTAGAGATGGTTGATTGGGATTTACTATACAACTTGGCCAGGTCCGACACACGCACTCCACCTTCATGCTTTGCAATTATCTCTTTTATTTATTTATTTATTTATTTCCAATTTGTGCACACATACAGAGGTACAAAAAAAATACAGATAAGAGCAGTATGCCAAAGCCACTTATACTATGCATAGCATTACGGGCTGGCTTAAAATTAACTTAAGATTAACTAAGCAATGATTATTATTATTATTATAATCAAAAAGAAGCGCTAAGCCACAAGGACTATACAGCGCTGCTACTAAGCAATGATGAAATCAGTGATAAAACATTAATGTAAACAGATAACTATAAAGCACAAGTGAGTATTACAAAGACAGGTCATATGGTTGCATTCAGTTAGGTAGTGATTCTGTTAGGTAGTGTATTTAAAAAATAATAAAGTTAGATTGGGTTTTAGGTTTAACATTTATGTGATATAATTGTGAGAAACATTTAAGATATACAATTTATAATGTTCAGTTATTCAGTATTTATTTGGTTTTGGGTGAGTAAGTAATCTTTGAGAAGAGACTTGAATTTATAAACAGGTTGTGTTTCTTTTATATTTACAGGTAATGAATTCCAGATTTTAGGGCCTTTTATGTGCATTGAGTTTTTGCATAGTGTGAGATGGACACGAGGAACATCAAAGAGTGATCTGTGCCTTGTGTTATGGTCATGTGTTCTGTTGAGGTTGGCAAGGAGATGTTTGAGGGGAGGGTTAATATCAGAGTTAAGTGTTCTATGTATGTAATAGGTGCAGTAATAAGTATGGATGTTTTGTATGGTGAGTAGGTTTAGTGTATTGAATATTGGTGGAGTGTGCTGCCTGTAGTGAGAATTTGTTATCATTCTAACTGCAGCCTTTTGTTGGGTAATTAGTGGTCTGAGATGGTTAATTGTTGTTGAGCCCCATGCACAAATTCCATAGGTGAGATAGGGGTAAATAAGAGAGTGATATAGGGCCAGGAGGGCTGACTGTGGAACATAGTACCGTATCTTCGATAGTATGCCTACAGTCTTGGAAATTTTCTTAGAAATTTGATGTATATGTGTATGAAATTTGAGTCTATTATCAAGGTGGATTCCTAAGAATTTTCCCTCTGTTAGTTTTGTGATAGGTGATCCATTTATCATTATGTTAAGAGGGACATCTGTAGCTCTGTTACCAAACTGAATGAAGTAGGTTTTGTCAATGTTTAGTGTAAGTTTGTTAGTCCTCATCCAGGTAGATATTTTCTGTAATTCGGTATTTACAGTATTGGCTAGCGTGACTGGGCTCGGGTGAGAGAAGACGTATGTAGTGTCATCTGCAAATAGTGTGGGTTTGAGTAATTGCGAAGCATTTGGAAGGTCATTTATGTATAGGAGAAAGAGAAGAGGGCCAAGGACACTTCCCTGTGGGACACCAACTGTAATTGGTTGTGCAGAAGAGTTTGCCCCATTTGCGTACACATATTGGCTTCTGTTGCTGAGGTAAGACTTGAGGTAGTTGAGGGAGTGCCCTCTTATACCATAGTGTGACAATTTTACGTGGAGCAAGTCATGGTCAACTGTATCAAAAGCTTTACGTAAGTCAATGAAGATCCCCAGTGGGACTTCTTTTTTCTCTATTGCAGTGTATATATGTTCTAGCATGTGTATAATAGCATCATTAGTATTTTTATTAGGCCTGAATCCAAATTGGCAGGGGTTGAGTATGTTTTGGGAGATAAGGTAGGAGTAGATTCGTTTATGAATTAATTTTTCGAAGATTTTTGAGAGAGGGTGTAAGTTGGATATTGGCCTATAGTTATTCAACTCTGTTTGGTCTCCTCCTTTGTGGATCGGGGTGACCCTTGCTATTTTGAGTACTGTAGGGAAGGTGGAGGATTCATTGGATTTGTTAAAGAGTGTTGCAATGATTGGTGATAGCACTTGTGACACTTTTTTGTATATAAGGGGTGGTAAGGTATTTAAATCTCCTGCCTTGTTTTTTAGTGCGTTGATAATAAGGGAGACTTCGTATGGGTTAGTCGGAGCTAGGAACAGTGTGTTCGGGTAGTTGCCGGTGAGGTAGTCATTTGGTGGGGTATCTGAGCTTGGGATTTTATTGGCAAGGTTTTGTCCTATAGTGGAGAAGAAATCATTGAGTCTGTTTGCTGTTTCTGTTGGTGGGAGTTGGGGTTCATCTGTTTTTGCTAATTTTATTTCGCTATTTCGTGATATCTTTTTTGTTCCCAGAATTTCTGATAGGGTTTTCCAGGTCTTTTTTATATCACCTCGTAAGTTGGATAATCTGTTCTCATAATACAATTTTTTTGCCCTTCTTATCAGGCTGGTTAGGATTGACGAGTAACGTTTTGTTTGGTCTCTGGTTATGTGACCCATTCTGTACTGTTTTTCATATTGGTGTTTTGTATTTATGGATTTGAGAATGCTGGGTGTTAGCCAGGGACTGTTCAGTCTCTTTGCTGTCATCTGTTTAGTTTTTTTAGGGCAGTGCTTGTTATAGAGGTATTGGGTTTTTTTTAGAAAATTATTAATACATTCGTCAATATCTGTATAGGTTTCTAGCTCAGTGTGCCAATCAATGTTTGCTATTGCTGTTGTGAAGTTATTAATGGCTGCCTCATTGTGAAGTCTGAAGGTGACTTTAGTAGTGTCTTGGGGTAGTTTACCAAGAGTTGTTATGAGGAAAGTAGGGTAGTGGTCTGTGGTATTATCTGTAATTATGCCTGATTTTAAAGGGGATATGGTGTTGGTCCAGATGTGGTCAAGTAGGGAAACACTAGTCTCTGTAACTCTTGTAGGTTTTGTTACTGTTGGTAGTAACATACAGTTACTCATTGTGTTTGTGAATTCAGTAACGTGTGGGTCCTGGTCTTGCAGGAGATTTATATTGAAGTCACCTGAGAGTAGTAAGTGATCTTTGTTCATGCGTGCATCAGTTATCATACTTCCTAGATTTTGACTAAATTGGCTAATGTTTGACTGTGGAACTCTGTAGATGTTTATCAATGTGAGAGGTTTTTGTAGGTACTTTGATTTGAATTTAGCTATTATATATTCCCCATGTTCATCCCTTGTGCAAGTATTAGTGATACATTCTAGTTGGTCTGAGTAGTATATGGCTGTGCCACCCCCTTGTTGATCTGGCCTACAGTTGTGTATGGCTGTGTAACCAGGAATGGCATAGACATCTGTACTATCAGGCTTTAGCCAGGTTTCAGTTAGTGTAATGATGGACATATTGGCATGTAAGGAATTTAGTAATGCTATGAGGTCATCGTAATGCTTGCTTAAAGATCTGATATTGTAGTTAAATATAGTTATGTTGTTGTTGGCACTGAGAAGTGCCTTTGATTGTTCTGCAGTGTAGTAATTACAGTTACTGTTTGATTCATTTAAGTCATTAAATAAGAGGTTGGTATCAGGATCAATGCTTGTAATCATAAGATTTGTAGTGAATCTATAGTTTGAATTAAGTATAAAACAAAGTAAATAGTCTTAAGCTAAAAAATAGCACCTGGATTATTTAACAAATGTAAAATAATGAGCTAAGGGACTAATACAAATAAAGTGATGATCAAATAGTGGAGCTTGGGAATATGATAGTAGATAGTACTATAAAGGTAATTTTTTAAAGTTAGAATTATAGTATAAAATTATAATATAAAAGGGACTAATATAGGTTGTGGTGACGATAAAGTGGTAATCAAAAAAATGAGCTTTGGAATATAATGGCAAAATTGTGAACTTATTCTACTTTAGCACCTAAGAATAGCACCTTGATTATTTTAACAATTGTGAATATATAAACTAGGATAGTTATATAAAGCTAAAATAAAGGAGAAAACATATAAGGGACTAAAATTAAGTAATGGTAAGCAAAGTTAAATGGGCAGATGGTAGGAATTATAATATAAACTTATAATATAAAAATACAATTTGAAATGGTACTTGCAATTGCACTAGAGTCTGGTATAGGTTGTTGACAAGATCAAGATTATACCTAGATTTAAATTGACAAAATAAAATTCACAATTAAAGTACCAAAAGAATAATAGTAAAAAAATAACAATGGTAATGTCTTGATTATAATATGATAGTAAGAGGGTAGACAGGTACACAGGTACAAGGGATAATATAAAGGTTGGGGTTGAATATAAAAACTTGAAAATTTGGCTACAAAATGTTATGAGAAGTATAAAATAATGTTTAATGTACAAAATTAAAATTGACTGGTAGTAAATATGGTGTTTAATAAAATTTTAGTAAGTAATAATGATTACAAAAAAGTGAAAAAGTAATGTTTATTTCATTCAATATTGCACTGGTAGTTATACTTGAGGTTATATGGCAGTACAAGGTAATTAAGAGTAATCTAGGATAGTAAATGTGGTATTAAAACAGGTAAAGGTAATTAGACAAGTAATGGTTATTAAATGTCAAAATTGTTAAGAGTAAATTGAAATTTTAGTAAAAATGATATTTATTAATTTTAGTAAGTAATATCAATTGATAGTATTTAAAAAAAAATATGAGGTAGTAATATGGACAGAGAAAGTATCAATTCAGCTAATGTTTAAGCGAACAATAGTAAATAACAAAATCACTTAAGGTGACCTATGCTTACTAGTAAAATCACAAAATGAGGTAGTTGATTATTTAATTACTAAGAGATTGTACAATGAAATTTGAACAATAATGGAGCAAAACGTACACTACACTACGTAGGCTTTTTAGTTGGACATTGTTTAGTTATTCTCTGTAAGATTGGTATCCCTGAGAAATCGTGATAGATCATTCTCGTTCGTGATTGTGTACAGTTGACCTACATTTGTTTTCCTAACTAGAATTTTCCCATCCCGTGTGAAGCATTGGTGTATTGTGTCATTATTCTCTCGCTTAAGTTTTCTGACTCTATACAGGAGGTTTTGACGTTTTTTGGTAAGACACTCGTTTATATATACCTCTTTCTTTACTTTAATAGATGCAATAATTAAGTCTTTTTTCCTGTCATGTGAGTGGAATCTAAGCATAACACTTTTTCTACCATGGGATCCTAGTAACCTGGCTTCTTTTATTTCTGACTCTGGTACAATAACACTTGTTTGGTCCTTTATGATCTGCAGAGTAATTTCTTTACTGTTTGTTTGGTTCATATCACTGGGAAAAAGTGGACTGTTAACTATTACTGCGTCCGATAGTTTATCTTGTTCAGTTTTATCTTCTTGGAGAGCAAAGTAGTCACTGAACTGGTTATCTAAGTTGCTCTTCCATTCTTTTACTGCTTCTTCAACCTTTGTATTAAGAGATATTATTTGTTGGGTATGGCTATCTATGACTGTCTGGATGGTCTTGTCACAGTTAGTCGTTCCTGGTGTTGAAAACTTTTGTTCAAGACTGAGGATTTTGTTTTCGAGTTGTGTCATCCTGGTGTCTTTTTTTGTTAGCGTCTCTCGAAGATTCATATTTTCAATAACTAAGTTGGAGATGCATGACTTTAGGGTATCTGGATCGTTGGTCATACCTGAGAGACTACTTGGTAGGTTGAATCCGGGGAAGAGAGGGGAGGATGGGCTGGTGGCAGCCATGTTTGTTGTTATTGTTGTGGTGTGGCCTTGAGTGGTGGTGAGTGGGGTGGTTGCTGGGCCGGCGTCCTCCTGACTACACTTGTTGAATAGTTGATTTTTCGGTGTTTTCTTGCTGGCCTTGGTGCTGTTTCCTCTTAGATTGCGCCTCATAATACTACAGGAATTGTTGTAGTTAAGAAGAAGTTGTAGTATACAAAGCTTAGGGTTACGTTGTTCGGCTGGCAGCGGGGTGTTGCTTACGGTTAGTTTGCAGTCTTCCTTTGATCTCTATTTTTTCGATTTGTAGGTTTCACTGTTGGTAATCTTTGGTCATTCTGGGTGCTACGTTGGGTAGTGCAGTTTTGCTTGTAACTGGGTCATCATAGGAGCATTGGTAGCTCTGGTAGTTGGAGAAAAGTACAGAGCTTGGAAGTCGCTGCTGCCGCTGCCGCTGCCACTGCCTATTTCAATAGTCATTAGCACCCATGGTCTTGAAGGGTTGGCACTAGAAGCTTTCTTGGGGCCCATGGTGACTTATTTTGCAGAAACAAGCACCAGAAACTGTGATAATATGGATAATATGGAATGTACCGAATGTACCCTTAGATGCGCGCACACTGGCTGGCTTGTAAACACTGGTACACACGGGGCAGTTCAGGCCACATGTGGACACGTCTCGTACGAATCGTATCACGTACCGGGTTTTGTAACGGGAACCGAGGCAAATTTTTTGCGATATAACGCTTCGGATACCGGATTTGTCAGTTACCGATGACTTCACGAACCAGGGGACCACTGTATTTTTATGTCTGACATTAAAGTCTCCAAGACTGAGGGTAGGTTCACTACTGATGCGATCTGGTAAAGCATCATGTCGAAGCTGGTTTGCTGGAGCATAAAGATTAAAAATGTTTATGGAAAAATTGCCTGTGTATACTTTGACACCAAGATACTGCATGTTTACTCGACTCTGCAGGGCAAGGAGTGAATGTGGCAAGTTCTTTCTAACGCATCACACAACAGTTGGTTGACCTTAAGTTACAAGCTGCATATCCAGGCAACTTTGGTGGAGGTGCTCCATCTTTCAGTCTACATTCCTGCAAACAGATGACATCAATATTCTTGGTTACACTAATATGATGTAAGTCAGGCAACCGCTTCCTGATGGAAGCAATGTTCCATGAAAAGATTTGTAATGTATCCATTGTAGTGAGTTATTACAATCTCATGTTCATAAGATGGCAAGACTATTATGCTTTGGCTACAGTGTGCAGGCACTTAAGAGCAAACAACATAGTTTGTACATTTTTATTTTCAGAACCTTTTTCTTTAAGTATTTCTTGGCATCTTGGCAGCCAGTTCCAAGGCAAGTCTTGAAGCCAAGAGTCATGGGCTTCTTTCTTACAAATTGCTTGAAACTGAATGGAGATTGCTGCGCTTTAACATCATCAACGTACTCAAGAGCATCATCCTGACTGCCTATATTTAGTAAACTTATCAGCATTTGTTCAAGATGCTCAATTTTTTTCTGCAAGTTTGCTATAATTTGAGGAAGGTCAGGCGAATCCAATGCCTCTCCAGATGAAGGTACTTCTGAGTTAGTTCTTTCTTTAACACCTATCACCTTAGCAGGTACCATGGTTAAATTAGTGTTCTTTGATGGTGCCTTTGGCATGACTACCTCATCATTCATTGTAGGTAGGTCCTGTGCACCTAACTCATCTCTAGCTTCCAGGGGGGTTACATGTGGGGTGTCCATCTGACTGTTGTAGATGTGTGTATTGGGAAGAGTGATATGCTTATCCCCATATTCAGATGTAGGCATAGGTATGGGTAGTGGCAGATCAGTAGTTCCACATGTGCTGGCAGGGATGGCTAGCTCCTCCACAACTGGTGTGTGTGATGGCATTCTGGTATCGCCAGAATCCTTTGCAGGGAGGTCGGGCTCTTCCACACTTTGCAGAGGTTCAGTGCCAGGTCTGCTGTGGTAGACTGGATGGCCTCATCCTGGGTTACCATTAAAGGACTGTTATCAGGTTTATGTCAAAGGTTGTTTGGGTTCCGACTGCAGTCCTTATGGGAAACTGTAACCCCAACTTCTTTACAGTTAATACACTCAAATTTTAATTTTTGACCGTCAAGGCCTATTGTGCATTCTCTAGTGGAATGTTTCCCAGCACACTTACCACACCAAGAATGTAGTATTTCACAGTCTACTGCAACATGGTCATAGTGCTGGCATTTGTAACACTACATTGAGGGGGTAAGTATACATCGACGGGTAGGAAACATAGGTCAGGCACCCAGATATTTCGAGGGAAGAGCACAGGGCCTACCCAACTGGCAATAATTTGGGATCTTCCTTTAAGTCTTTTAGGCTTGATGTTATGCTCACTTAGAGTCAGATGGGATGGGTCCATGTAGAGAGGGTATCCAAAGATTATGATACTGACACATTTTTTAAAGTGGCGAGTGTCTGATGGATGGCGGAACAGCTTAATACCCCCATAACGTGTATTAAGTAGATCATTGATCAGTTCATCATTACACCATGGACTCTTGGTATAGAGGATATCTCCTGAAACCTACTTGCTAAGCTCTGGCTCAACTCTTGGTAATGACTCACTTCCACTAGTGGGTCCACCCTCTTATGTGTTTTCTGCTGCCCTTCTTCTGACTCCAGCATGAGTCCTCTCTACCTATGCTTCAGATTCATCAAGCCTCAGTTACCGAACATTGGCTTCCAGGATGAGGGACTGATTACCTCATCTTTTATTATCTTCGTATATCATCTCTGTACTGAACTGAAAAAGCCACTAGATGGTAGAACGTCTTCAAATAAAGATACCCAGATGTTGCACGTCTAATTCTTCATCTCAACTCATGCCAATAATTCAAGATATCTATACGTACATGTACTATAAATCTGAGGGACTGAACACTTCAAGTATCTCTATAGTATTTTAGTCGGCTCTGCATTCGACTGAAGAAGCCTGTTGCACATGCAAAGCGTTTCTGAAAGATACCAAAGATACATCGTCATCAGGCACATCTATGAGTTTGATGACAATGCCTGCCTGTCTAATGCCAGACAAATTGCTATCTGAATTCATCCCACCAGTTTTAAAATCTCCATTACCTTTTACAACAAGAAGCACTGTGTAATAAAACTTAAAATGGATATTGTTGTGAATATGGTTACAAAAACATAAAACAAAGTCTTAAACACAGCAGTTCAACTGCCTTTTAAAGGAAAATGAGAATAAACCTTGTGAACATACCATATCACACTAATGTTCCCTGGCTTATCCTGAGAGGTGTATAGTGAAACAATTACCATGGATCCAAAATGAAACGCCTTTTCTTGACTTTCTGATATGCTTATTTTGTCTTCCCTTTTTGACCGTCCCACCTTTCCTGTAGATTCGCTCCATTACAGTGGACCCTCGACTAACGCTATTAATCCGTTCCTGAGAGCTCATCATTAGTCAAAATTATCGTTAGTCAAGTTAATTTTCCCCATAAGAAATAATGGAAATCAAATTAATCCGTGTAGGACACCCCAAAGTACGAAAAAAAAAAAATTTTTACCACATGAAATATTAGTTTTAATACACACAAACTGAAGAAGACATGCACAGTTACATGGCACTTACCTTTATTGAAGATCTGGTGATGATTGATGGGATGGGAGGAGGGGAGAGTGTTGATGGTCTTAGTGTTTAGAAGTGGAATCCCCTTCCATTAGGACTTGTGATAATATGAAATGTTCCGATTGTATGTTTGGATGGGACTGTGGTGGCTGGCTGGCTTGTAAACACTGGCACCCATGGGACAAGTGAGGCACGCTCAGGCCAAAGTGGACGCGTCTCGAACGGAACAAATAGCGTTGGTCGGATTTTTCAGGGCTAGTCGAGGCAAAATTTTTGCATTAAAATGTATCGCTAGTCGGATTTAATGTTAGACGATGCCAGCATTGGTCGAGGGTCCACTGTATTTCTAAATACACTAATTTCTATATATACAGTGACTCCCCTACCCACTATGCTAAAATGACTTTGTATTTCCTGAACAACTATTGTATTGTGCATCTTTTGAGCCAATAATATTAAAGGGGTCACAATTGGTCTTTATCAGAACTTACCGAGTATTGTTGTTTCTTTTCGATATTAGTCATTTCATATACGGACTGTATTACTGTCTTGTCACAGGCTTAATTATATATTTTAAGCACTAGAAACAGTAAAGCATTTATTAAATTATAATTACATCGTACAGTATAGCAGTTTAATTAACTAGTTGATGCAAAGTGTGCATACAGTCTGTAGACTTCATATAGTATTATTAACACTGAAGTGATTTGCAGAGGTTCTTGTGTATAACCTTGTTTCTGTTCACACTCTTTATATTTCATATATAAGACCAAATTATCCCAGGCAAAAATCTCTAGCTTAAAAAATTCTGCCCATGTTTGTCTAATGGTTTGTGAACATCTCTTCTCTGTAGCAACCATGAGCGAGCCATGGCTGGACTCTCAACTTATTAACTACCTTTAGGAGAGGACTTTGACACCCATCAGTAAATATATACAGAAAAGCAATTCTCAGAGCATATAGTCTATGCCAGCTTTATATATATATACAATAAACAGGTGATATCAGAATATGCGAAACAACCACTGTGAAAGAATACTGAAATTCCAAGTGCTTTCGTGACTTCTCACATTATCAAGGAACTATAAAAACAATACATCAATGGAAGGCATATAAAGGGTCGAGACCACACCTCACCGTCACGTCCCACAACAAAGCAACACCTGTCGCATGACAACACATGACTCATAAGAAAGGAGGAACACTGCAGCAGACCTGTTGGCCCAACTAGACAGGTCATTCACAACATCCCACTAACAAAATATTTGCCCAGCCCTAGTACTCTACCCAAGAATTAAGATTTATTAGTTGTCCAATGTATTATTAAATTCTTACCAAATTTTATTAACTATAAATTAATCTAATTTATATAAACGAAAGGAAATATTCATATTATTTTCAAAACTGCTTTTTACGAAACAAGATTCAATTACATTCCTGTCGACCAACAATAATTTTCCTTGATACAACTTTCTCAACTTTTTGAAAATCAATTGGATGGTTAAAATCTCTCACATGAGTAAATATAGCATTAGAATCTTGTCCAGTTCTAATGTTATATTAATACATTGGACAAATAATAAGTCTTAATTCTTGGGTGGAGTACTAGGGTTGGGCAAATATTTTGCTAGTGGGATGTTGTGAAGGACCTGCCTCGTTAGGCCAACAGGCCTGCTGCAGTGTTCCTCCTTACGAGTCGGGTGTCGTAGCGCATCAGGTGTTGCTTTGTTCTGGGATGGGATAGTGAGATGTAGTCTCGACCTTTTATATGCCTTCCATTGATGTATTGTTTTTATAGTTCCTCAATATACTCGATATACAATATACTCAGATCACAACATAACTGAGGTTCAGACATGTATGCGTGGAGCCCCAGACCGACATAATGAGACTAGTCACGAGGGAGCATTCACCAAATTCAACTTCAATAACAAAAACATAAAGTGGAACCAAGTAAACCAAGTCCTAACCGATATAAGCTGGGAAGATATACTAAGCAACACAGACCCCAACTTATGCCTAGAACAGATTAACTCGGTGGCACTCGATGTATGCACAAGGCTTATTCCTCTAAGAAAAAGGAGGAGTAGATGTAAAATAGAAAGAGACAGGCGCTCCCTTTACAGGCAACGGAAAAGAGTAACAGAGCGGCTAAAAGAGGTCAATATATCTGAAATGCGTAGGGAGACACTGGTCAGAGAAATAGCAAGCATCGAACTTAAGCTAAAAGAATCCTTTAGGAGTCAGGAATCGCGGGAAGAACTAAAAGCCATAAATGAAATCGAGAGAAACCCAAAGTATTTCTTCTCCTATGCCAAATCAAAATCGAGAACAACGTCCAGTATTGGGCCCCTACTTAAACAAGATGGGTCCTACACAGATGACAGCAAGGAAATGAGTGAGCTACTCAAGTCCCAATATGACTCAGTTTTTAGCAAGCCGCTAACCAGACTGAGAGTCGAAGATCAAAATGAATATTTTATGAGAGAGCCACAAAATTTGATTAACACAAGCCTATCCGATGTTATCCTGACGCCAAATGACTTCGAACAGGCAATAAATGACATGCCCATGCATTCTGCCCCAGGGCCAGACTCATGGAACTCTGTGTTCATCAAGAACTGCAAGAAGCCCCTATCACGTGCCTTTTCCATCCTATGGAGAGGGAGCATGGACACGGGGGTCATCCCACAGTTACTAAAAACAACAGACATAGCCCCACTCCACAAAGGGGGCAGTAAAGCAACAGCAAAGAACTACAGACCAATAGCACTAACATCCCATATCATAAAAATCTTTGAAAGGGTCCTAAGAAGCAACATCACCACCCATCTAGAAACCCATCAGTTACACAACCCAGGGCAACATGGGTTTAGAACAGGTCGCTCCTGTCTGTCTCAACTATTGGATCACTACGACAAGGTCCTAAATGCACTAGAAGACAAAAAAGAATGCAGATGTAATATATACAGACTTTGCAAAAGCCTTCGACAAGTGTGACCATGGCGTAATAGCGCACAAAATGCGTGCTAAAGGAATAACAGGAAAAGTCGGTCGATGGATCTATAATTTCCTCACTAACAGAACACAGAGAGTAGTCGTCAAAAGAGTAAAGTCCGAGGCAGCTACGGTGAAAAGCTCTGTTCCACAAGGCACAGTACTCGCTCCCATCTTGTTCCTCATCCTCATATCCGACATAGACAATGATGTCAGCCACAGCACCGTGTCTTCCTTTGCAGATGACACCCAAATCTGCATGACAGTGTCTTCCATTGCAGACACTGCAAGGCTCCAGGCGGACATCAACCAAATCTTTCAGTGGGCTGCAGAAAACAATATGAAGTTCAACGATGAGAAATTTCAATTACTCAGATATGGTAAACATGAGGAAATTAAATCTTCATCAGAGTACAAAACAAATTCTGGCCACAAAATAGAGCGAAACACCAACGTCAAAGACCTGGGAGTGATCATGTCGGAGGATCTCACCTTCAAGGACCATAACATTGTATCAATCGCATCTGCAAGAAAAATGACAGGATGGATAATGAGAACCTTCAAAACTAGGGAGGCCAAGCCCATGATGACACTCTTCAGGTCACTTGTTCTATCTAGGCTGGAATATTGCTGCACACTAACAGCACCTTTCAAGGCAGGTGAAATTGCCGACCTAGAAAATGTACAGAGAACTTTCACGGCGCGCATAACGGAGATAAAACACCTCAGTTACTGGGAGCGCTTGAGGTTCCTAAACCTGTATTCCCTGGAACGCAGGAGGGAGAGATACATGATTATATACACCTGGAAAATCCTAGAGGGACTAGTACCGAACTTGCACACGAAAATCACTCACTACGAAAGCAAAAGACTTGGCAGACGATGCACCATCCCCCCAATGAAAAGCAGGGGTGTCACTAGCACGTTAAGAGACCATACAATAAGTGTCAGGGGCCCGAGACTGTTCAACTGCCTCCCAGCACACATAAGGGGGATTACCAACAGACCCCTGGCAGTCTTCAAGCTGGCACTGGACAAGCACCTAAAGTCAGTTCCTGATCAGCCGGGCTGTGGCTCGTACGTTGGTTTGCGTGCAGCCAGCGGCAACAGCCTGGTTGATCAGGCTCTGATCCACCAGGAGGCCTGGTCACAGACCGGGCCGCGGGGGCGTTGACCCCCGGAACTCTCTCCAGGTAAACTCCAGATAATGTGAGAAATCACAAAAGTGTTTGGAATTTCACTATTATTTCACAGTGGTTGTTTTTGCATATATAATATATATACAGGTCTCCCTCAACATTCACAAGGGTTAGGGGATCAAGAGCCTCGCGAATGTTGAAAAGCTGTGAATGTTTGGTGCCCCAATATATTGTAGGGAAATATAATACAATACTGCGTCCTTAACTTGTTGAACCATGAACAATCATAAAATACATGAAAATATCGTAAATTGTACTAAATACATACGTTATGCCTTAACATGTATGTTATTAAATACCACTGCCTCCACCACTGCAAGTCCCTACTACCCTCCCTCCGACCCCCACAACTGGCAGCCAGCCCTCCCACCACTGTGTGGTGAGTGTTTTGTTTGTTCATTATTTGCTATTAAACTACAGTATAAATAATGTCAACCCATTTATGACTGCATATTGGAATGGCTATTCGGACAGGTATTGGAAGGTGACATCATGTGTTTACTCTTGAACACAGCAAAGAATCAAACATTTTTGCTACTGGTAATAATAATAATAATAATAATAATAATAATAATAATAATATAATAAAAATAATAATATAAAAATAATAATACATATTAATAATAATAATAATTGTGGAAAATTGCATTTATCTGAATGTATCATTATGTACATAACAATAAATGAACATAGATAATTATTATTTATCAGTTAGACAAGTAGGAATTTGGGACACCTAGGTCGCAAAAATGTCCCCCTTCGATACCTACCACTGTCATATCCACAAGTTGCTCTGGACCTATTAATTACAAATGAAATATGTATAACCAGGAATACTGGTAAATATATAAATTTTGTGGACTGTATATTAAAAATAATAAATGGTTATATATATACACAATTACATAACAGAAGGAAAATATATCTTAATATCACTCACCAATTTGACTGGAGATTAATGTGTCATGTACAGGACCCCCCCCCCCCTTTTGCCTACATTTATGAAGAATTTACTTGCCAGAAATTAAACATAATTTAGACAGCTTATCTGAGGTTCCTGGAGTTGTCCTGTCCTGTCACCTGATTCTCAAATTATGCAGGAATGCACATCCAACAATTTCACCTCCTATTTGAGAGGTGTCAGCCCGATTTTAACCTCTAGAGCACGAAAAATTCTTCCCATTATTCACAACGTGTTATTCAATTCAAACAAAATGGCGACTGCCCTTCTGCGCAGATGCAGGCTTTCCCATTTTCTATGACAAATTTTTTTTAAATACAATATAGGCCATCTATTTACCTATAAATTACCGTATTTTCGGAAAATATACAATATTTTCCACAATAATAATAATAATAATAATAATAATAAATACGATAGAATTGAAGAAGGAAATTGTACAAAAATACGAGGGTTGAAGCAGTGGTGGAGGAAGTGGTTGACGCAGCGTCAGTGTGGCTTTGTTTATGCTGGAGTGAGTATTAGTCTCCGTGCTCTTCCAAACATTTCACAATAATTCATTGTATTTGGTGCTTGTAGATTGAGTGTGACTGGAGTGATTGAGGCAGTGGTAGAGGCAGTGGGTGAGGCAGTGATAATTATACTTATGTGTACCTGTACCTAAATATACTTACACACTGTGCTGGTGTGCAGGTACACATTAAAATCGCTAAGTCTCTCTCTACTCATGACGCCAATACTACGTAATAATAATCACTCTTGGGCACACTAAATGTCTTATTTTACATTAATATAGGCATTTTCATTAATCCATCTATGATATTTTCCTCAAAATTATATATGAAACCCATTACATAGCATATAAACATGATACATACACTCAGAACAAAAATTGATGTAAATATGAGATTTGTTTACAAAGCAGCTGTGTAAGTAGTGTCGGAAGAATTACGTTTTCTCTAGTCAAACACTGGGGGGTAACTAGAAAAATATTCTTTTCGTATGCCTTTACTCTATGTATAGCAATTCACGACCCTTGTGGGTTTAGTGCTTTTTATAATAAATAATAATAATAATTATTATTATTATTACAGTGGACCCCCGCATAACGATTTTAATCCGTGCAAGAGGGGTAATTGTTATGCGAAATAATCGGTATGTGAATGAATTTTCCCCATAAGAAATAATGGAAATAAAATTAATCCGTGCAAGACACCCAAAAGTATGAAAAAAAAAATTTTTACCACATGAAATATACATTTTCCTACACACAAAGAGAAGGATACATGCACAATAGTAGAGTAGTACATGCACAGTATATATTGTGCATGTACTAGTCTACTAAATGAAGAATAAATGACACTTACCTTTATTGAAGATGCAGCAATGACTGATGAGACACTGTGTCCTGGGAGTGCCTTTTCCTCCTGAGTACTGTAGGTCCTGTTTGGCATTTTCTTCCAGAACAGGCCTTATCACACTGTGTATGCCACTACGATTCTTAAATCTCTCAAACCAACCTTTGCTGGCTTTAAATTCACCAATATGAGCACTAGTTCCAGGCATTTTTCCCTGTTCACCTGGGTGTTAGTCGATTTGTGTGGGTTGCATCCTGGGAGACAAGATTAAGGACCCCAATGGAAATAAGTTAGACAGTCTTCGATGACACTGACTTTTTTGGGTTATCCTGGGTGGCAAATCCTCTGGGGTTAATTGTTTCTTGGTATTCTCAATAAGCCACACCAACAACGGTGCTACAGCAGCAGCAGCAGCTGACGGTGGTACAGCAGCAACAGACGATGCTACAGCAGCAGCAGACGATGCTACAGCAGCAGCAGACGATGCTACAGCAGCAGCAGCAGCTGACGGTGGTACAGCAGCAACAGACGATGCTACAGCAGCAGCAGACGATGCTACAGCAGCAACAGACGATGTTACAGCAGCAGCAGATGATGCTACAGCAGCAGCAGCAGCAGACGATGCTACAGCAGCAGCAGACGATGCTACAGCAGCAGCAGCAGCAGACGATGCTACAGCAGCAGCAGCAGCTGACAGTGCAGCAGCAGCAGCAGCTGTACCACCAATAGTAATGATGGTTGATTGGGGTTTATTATACAACCTGGCCAGCTCGGAGACACGCACTCCACTTTCATACTTATCAATGATCTTCTTCTTCATCTCTATTGTAATTCTCACCCTTATTGCTGTAGGGTTGGCACTAGAAGCTTTCTTGGGGCCCATGGTCACTTATTTTCCAGAAAAAGCACCGAAAACACTAATAATACGAAATATTCCGATTGTATGCTTGGATGTTACCGCGGAGGCTGGCTGGTAAACAATGCCACCGGCGGAACATGTGAGCGTGGCTCAGGCCGCACATTGGACGCGTCTCGGACGAAAATCGGTGAGCGGGTTTTTAAGCGGTATGTGAGGCAAAATTTTTGCGATTAAAGCAAGGGGTATGCGGATTAATCGCTATGTGATGCCATCGTTATGCGGGGGTCCACTGTATTATTATTATTAAAAATAACCACAACAGAACACATGACCATAACCAAAGGCACAGATCACTCTTTGATGTTCCTCGTGTCCATCTCACGCTATGCAAAAACTCAGTGCACATAAAAGGCCCTAAAATCTGGAATTCATTACCTGTAAATATAAATGAAACACTACCTGTATATAAATTCAAGTCTCTTCTCAAAGATCACTTACCCAAAACCAAATAAATACTAAATAACTGAACCTTATAAATTGTATATCTTAAATGTTTCTCACAATTATATCACATAAATGTTAAACCTAAGACCCAATCCTACTTTGTTATTTTTTAAATACACTACCTAACAGAATACTCCATTCTACTGAATGTACAGCAATGCATGCAACCATATGACCTGTCTTGGTAATACTCATTTGTGCTTTATTGTTATCTGTTTACAATAATGTTTTATCACTGATTACATCATTGCTTAGTTAATCTTAAGTTAATTTTAAGCCAGCCCGTAATGCTATGCATGTAAGTGGCTTTGGCATGCTGCTCTTACCTGTATTTTTTTTGTACCTCTGTATGTTCAAATTATTAAATAAATAAATAAATAAATAAGTAATAATATTATTATTATTATTATTAATATTAATACTAATAATAATATTATTATTATTAATATTAATACTAATAATTATATTATTATTATTATTATTATTATTAATATTATTAATATTATTATCTTCATTCACTCTAAAAATGGTGTGTTGCTGTTTGTTTATTCTGAACTAACTTGTACAACTTGTACACAATGTAAGAGTATTTGTATTGTGAGGTAATTATTATTAAAATAAAAAAATATTGAGGTAAATGTTTTACAAACTCTTACAAATGGACGTGAATGAACTAAAAGTAGACACATATTAATACGCATTTATTTCGCCTGACCAAGTGAACGTCCACTACCTGTTCAGTTTGTGTTCTTACATTGTCTCAACTCTGTATCTCGTTCTCTCTCTCGTTTATTCTTTCGTTAACTAGTTGGCTCTCATTGACGATGGCGTCTAAGGTTAGCTGTAATAAAAAGAGAGGTCGTAAGCCTCTTGCTTTAAGTGCCAAGTTAGAGGAGGATGGTGTGCCATTCTGATTTTATTCAATAAACACCCTGCCACTCACCTCTCACACATTACTATTAATATTTTAAGGTAAGTAATAAGTGTACTCTGTGTGTATCTTACCTTTTATTGTGTTTTTAATGCCTATTTCTATTGCTAACTTAATATAAGTTAGTGTAAACTTGTTGTCTGGCATTTATTGCATATTTTGTATGCTCTGATAATAATACTTGTGGAGCCGGGTGGAGGGACAACATTACGTTTTCTCTGTTCAGCCATCAGAGAAAACGTGTATGAATCTGCGTTTGGCCCAGCCACTCCCCCACTCCGCTTTTGTTTACAATTTTCGGCATGAATTATTCATTACTTCTACCTTCGTTTATGATGGCATCGAAAGGTAGTTGTTAGAAATGATTAAATTCAGTGAACAAGGCATGTCGATGTTAATAATATGGCTCTGGGCCACAGTGTAGGTAGCCGGTAGGTGTAGCCCAGGCTGCACCTACCGGCTACCTACACTGAGTTTATACAAATAAATACTACTCACCTCTCTTCCTATATTAAGACTACACATATTTTAAGGTAAATAATGAGTGTACTGTATGTGCATTTTACCTCTCTGGGATGTTTTAAATATCGTATATTAAGTATGAGACGGGAAGCCAGGGCTACCTACACCTGGGCTACCTGCACCTGACTTCCTACAAATAAGTACTACTCACCTCTCTCCCTACATTAAGATTACAAATACTTTAAGATAAGTAATGAATTTACTGTGACTGTATTTTACTTTGTGTGTGTTTAATGCCTAGTTCTTTTACTAACTTAATATAATTTAGTGTAAACTTGTTGTCTGGCATTTATATGCATTTATAAATGGAAAAAAATGAAGTTCTGCCTTCCGGCGATGTCTGCTTTCCAGCGACAGCCTGGAACCTAACCTGCTGTATAAGTGGGGCCCTACTGTATATATATATTATATATTCAATTCAATTCAAGTTTATTCTCTATTTTGGTTACAATGTGGGGTTTACAGGTTTTGGGTATTGTGTGGTTTACATGTTATAAAATACTAATTACAGAGGGGGTCACTAGGACACCTAGCATGGCTAGGCATTTCGGACAGACTTAGATTAATTCTTAACATTAAATCCATATATATTATGGTATTAAGGCTATGTGACTACATCATAATTTGTGAGTTTAGCAATGTGAATGCTTTTGTTTTGGCACAATACAAAGTGTCTATGTTGTAGTATCATAGGCAAACTTATGACTAGTTAGGATTTATTATTTTAAGATTAAGATTAGTATTTCTGGGTTTATAGTCAGTGGGTGAGTGTAATTGTGAACCGCCAGGTGGTTATCATGTAGTTAGTTGTCGGGGTGTATCAGGGAGATAAGATGTTTTCTAACTGTAGTTTTGAAAGTGATGAATGTGTCTGCAGTTCTAGAGTTTTCAGGTAGGGTGTTCCAGATTTTAGGTCCTTTGAAATACATTAAATTTTTGTAAAGGTTTAATCGAACACGAGAATGTCATAGAGATGTTTGTGTCTGGTGTTATGCCTGTGGATCCTGTCACAACTATCAAGAAAGCATTTTAGGTCAAGGTTAATATTGGAATTTAAGGTCCTGTAGATATAGATTGCACAGTAGCAAGTGTGGATGTTCTGAACAGGGAGTAAGTTTAGATCTATGAAGAGTGGGGGAGTGTGTTGCCAGGGAGGGGATTTAGTGATTAATCTTATTGTGGCTTTTTGTTGGGTTATTATTGGCTTTAGGTGTGTTGCTGCAGTTGAACCTCAAGCACAGATAGCATAGGTGAGGTATGGATATATAAGTGAATGGTATAGTGTGAGAAGGGCAGTTTGCGGCACATAGTATCGTATCTTGGAGAGGATCCCCACCATTTTGGATGCTTTTTTTTGTTATGTGTTGGATATGGGTGCTGAAATTTAGGCTGTTGTCGAGGTATAGGCCAAGGAATTTGCCCTCATTATGTCTGGCAATTAGAGTGTTGCGCAACACCTGCTCTGCTACCAAACATAATGTAGTAGGTTTTGCCAGTGTTAAGTTTAAGTTTATTCGCTGTCATCCAAGTCGATATTTTGAGCGGCTCCTCATTAACAATGGTGTTGAGGGTGGCAAGATTAGGGTGGGAGATGACATAAGTCATGTCGTCAGCAAAGGGAATGTGTTTCAGGTGTTGGGATATGTTTGGAAGATCATTGATGTAAATGAGGAAGAGCAGGGGTCCAAGGACACTTCCCTGCGGAACTCCAGTATCAAGTGGCCATATTGGTGAGGCTGTGTCTTTAATGGTGACATATTGATACCTATTAGAAAGGTAGGATTTAAAATATGCAAGCGCATGGCCTCTTATACCATAGTGGTCAAGTTTGTGGAGTAGGATGCCGTGGTCTACTGTGTCAAACGCTTTTCTTAGGTCAATAAAAATTCCTAGCCGATATTCCTTATTTTCCAATGCTGTGTAAAGCAGGTCTAGCATTTTTAGAATTGCATCATTAGTGCTTTTATTTTTCCTGAATCCAAATTGGCAGGGGTTGAGTATGTTTTGTGAAGTTATAAATTAATATAGTCTCCTGTGCACGAGTTTCTCGAAGATTTTGGATAGCAATGGTAAGTTTGATATTGGCCTATAGTTGTTTACATCTGTAGGGTCACCACCTTTATGTATTGGTGTAACCCTTGCTGTCTTGAGTAGTGTCGGGAAAGTGCTAGTGTCTAGTGACTTGTTAAAAAATAATGTAATAGCATGCGAAAGGACATGGGCCGCTCGCTTGTACAATAATGGTGGGACGTGAGACAGATTCCCTGAGTTATTTTTAAATGACTTTATGATCGCGGTGACTTCCGTGGGCTCAGTTGGTACAAGATAGAAGGAATTTGGAAATTCCCATCTAGGTAATCCCCGGTACGGGCATTGGTACGTGGGATTTTACTGGCAAGATTAGATCCTATGTTTGAGAAGAAGTCGTTTATCTTGTTAGCTGTGTCAGTGGGATGCAGTGGTGTTTCATGAGGTTTAGTTAGGACAATATTCTTGTTTTTTTTAGTTTGTTGGTCCCCAGAATCTGGGAAAGTGTTTTCCAGGTTTTTTTTTATATCTCCTCTTGTGTCAGTGAATCTGCTGGAGTAGTACAGTTGTTTGGCTTTCTTTATTAATTTGGTGAGAACTGTTGAATATTGTTTAAGAATATTTTTGTGTATTAAGCCCTGTCTATATTGCTTTTCATATTGGTGTTTCTTATCAATGGATTTCAGAATGCTGCTGGTTAGCCATGGGCAACCAAGCCATTTATTCAATTCAATTCAATTCAAGTTTATTCTCTATAAGGGTTACAATGTGGGGTTTACAGGTTTTGGGTATTGTGTGGTTTACATGTTATAAAATACTAATTACAGAGGGGGCCACTAGGACACCTAGCATGGCTAGGCATTTCGAGCAGACTTAGATTAATTCTTAACATTAAATCCTTACAGATTATGGTATTAAGGCTAAGTGACTACATCATAATTTGTGAGTTTAGCAATGTGAATGCTTTTGTTTTGGCACAATACAAGGTGTCTATATTGGAGTATCATAGGCAAACTTATGACTAGTTAGGATTTAGTTTAGTTTAGTTTAGTTTTTATAGGACAATGTTTGTTGTATAGTCTAAGTATTTTGTTAAGAAAAATGTCTGTCCAATCGTCAATACCATTGGCATTGGAGAATTCTGTAGGCCAGTCAACAGTCTCTAAGTCTGCTGTGAAATTCCTTATTGAGGCCTCGTCATGGAGTCTAAATGAAACTTTATTGTATTCGAGTGGTGGCTTACTAATGTTTGTTAAGAGGAAGGTTGGGTAGTGGTCAGTAGTGCTGTCTGTGATTATCCCTGATTTAAGGGGGGCTAGTATATTGGTCCATATGTGGTCTGTTATGGTTGCACTTGTCTCAGTCAGCCTGGTTGGTTTAGTTATTGTTGGTATGAGAAGTGTGTTGTTCATATTGTTAATGAAATCAGTTACAGGCTGATCATCTGGTAGGCCAAGGTTGATATTGAAGTCTCCAGCTAAGAGAAGGTGGTGCTTGTTCATTTGTCTGTTTGTTATTAGTGACTTTAGATTCTCACTGAAGTTTGGGATGTTTGTGTGGGGTATCCGGTATTTGGCACCGATTGTTATAGGCGTCTTGAGGTTTTTTACAGTAAAATTAGCAAAAATGTATTCCCCATATTCATCACTAAAGCAATTAGTGCTAATACAAGATAGTTGGTTAGAGTAATAGATTGCAGTACCACCCCTAACTTGGTATGGTCTGCAGTTGTGGATTGCTGTGTATCCTGGTAGTGGGTAGATATCAACTGTGTCCTGCTTAGGCCAGGTCTCAGTAAGAATAATGCAGGAGAAGGGTGTCTTTTGTATATATATATATATATATATATATATATATATATATATATATATATATATATATATATATATATATATATATATATATATATATATATAATATACATATATACAGTAGGGCCCCACTTATACGGCATGCTAGGGTCCAGGCTACTGCCGTAAAGTGGAACACCCTTTTTTTCCACTTATGAATGCACGCAAATACTACATAACAAGTTTACACTAACATATATTAAGTTATGAGGATAACAAAAAGATTAGGTGATGAAAGATTGAATATCAGATTGGAGGGAGAGAGTATGGAGGAGGTGAACGTATTCAGATATTTGGGAGTGGACGTGTCAGCGGATGGGTCTATGAAAGATGAGGTGAATCATAGAATTGATGAGGGAAAAAGAGTGAGTGGTGCACTTAGGAGTCTGTGGAGACAAAGAACTTTGTCCTTGGAGGCAAAGAGGGGAATGTATGAGAGTATAGTTTTACCAACGCTCTTATATGGGTGTGAAGCGTGGGTGATGAATGTTGCAGCGAGGAGAAGGCTGGAGGCAGTGGAGATGTCATGTCTGAGGGCAATGTGTGGTGTGAATATAATGCAGAGAATTCGTAGTTTGGAAGTTAGGAGGAGGTGCGGGATTACCAAAACTGTTGTCCAGAGGGCTGAGGAAGGGTTGTTGAGGTGGTTCGGACATGTAGAGAGAATGGAGCGAAACAGAATGACTTCAAGAGTGTATCAGTCTGTAGTGGAAGGAAGGCGGGGTAGGGGTCGGCCTAGGAAGGGTTGGAGGGAGGGGGTAAAGGAGGTTTTGTGTGCGAGGGGCTTGGACTTCCAGCAGGCATGCGTGAGCGTGTTTGATAGGAGTGAATGGAGACAAATGGTTTTTAATACTTGACGTGCTGTTGGAGTGTGAGCAAAGTAACATTTATGAAGGGATTCAGGGAAACCGGCAGGCCGGACTTGAGTCCTGGAGATGGGAAGTACAGTGCCTGCACTCTGAAGGAGGGGTGTTAATGTTGCAGTTTAAAAACTGTAGTGTAAAGCACCCTTCTGGCAAGACAGTGATGGAGTGAATGATGGTGAAAGTTTTTCTTTTTCGGGCCACCCTGCCTTGGTGGGAATCGGCCAGTGTGATAATAAAAAATAATAAAAAAAATATATTAAGTTAGCAATAGAACTAGGCATCAAAAGACAATAAAAAAGTACAATACACACATAGTGCACTCATCACTTAGCTTAAAATATTTATAGTCCTAATCTAGGGTGAGACAAGTAGTATTTATTGTAAGAAATCAAGTGTGGTATGTATGGTAGTCAGCCGGGCTACCATACCAGGCCAACCCACCTACACATAATATTCTACTACATTTAAGCATCCCAGAGCGATAAAATGCATATACAGTTCACTCATTACTTACCTTAAAATATTTGTAGTCTTAATGTAGGGTCAGGGTGGGTAAACGAGATAAAATGAATAAA
>NC_091297.1:50026147-50038647 GCF_038502225.1 Cherax quadricarinatus
GATGATTGATGGGATGGGAGGAGGGGAGAGCATTATCTTCTTACTGTTTAGAAGGGGAATCCCCTTCCATTAGGACTTGAGGTAGCAAGTCCTTTTCTGGGGTTACTTCCCTTCTTCTTTTAATGCCACTAGGACCAGCTTGAGAGTCACTGGACCTCTGTCGCACAACAAATCTGTCCATAGAGCTCTGTACCTCCCGTTCCTTCAAGACTTTCCTAAAATGGGCCATAACATTGTCATTGAAATAGTCACCAGCACGGCTTGCAACAGCTGTGTCAAGGTGATTTTCATCCATAAAGGTTTGCAGTTCAACCCACTGTGCACACATTTCCTTAATTTTTGAAGTAGGCACAATGGATTCCACAACTGGCATAGGCTTCTCAGGGTTAGCCCCAAACCCTTCAAAATCTTTCTTAATTTCCATACTAATTCTCACCCTTTTTACCACAGGGTTGGCACTAGAAGCTTTCTTGGGGCCCATGGTCACTTATTTTCCAGAAACAGCACCGAAAACACTGTAATAATACGAAATATTCCGAGTGTATGCTTGAATGTTACCGCGGAGGCTAGCTGGTAAACAATGGGACGGGCGGCACATGTGAGGCTGGCTGAGGGCCCACATTGGACGCGTCTCGGACGAAGTTCGCTGAGGGGGTTTTTGTCTACTATGTGGGGCAAAATTTCAGCGAACAAAGCGTTCGCTATGCGGATTGTTCGCTATGCAAGTCTTTCGCTATGCGGGGGTCCACTGTATATATATATATATATAAATATATATATATATATATATATATATATATATATATATATATATATATATATGAGATTAAGACACATGTGCAACATCTGGGTATCTTTATTGTAGACGTTTCGCCATCCAGTGGCTTTATCAATACAAATTCTAGGACATAACTTGAAGACAGTAGAACTATGTACAGAAGATGAGGTAATCAGTCCCTCAACCTAGGAGTAGGTGCGAACAGCACCATAGTCGTGGAGATTGTGAAGCAGAAGAAAGGAGCCTGGCGTTTATATAGTAACGTCAGGTGAAGCAGACGAGGGCATATTCACTGGTAGGCGGGATTCCCCAGTGGAATCGCACCTACTCCTAGGTTGAGGGACTGATTACCTCATCTTCTGTACATAGTTCTACTGTCTTCAAGTTATGTCCTAGAATTTGTATTGATAAAGCCACTGGATGGCGAAACGTCTACAATAAAGATACCCAGATGTTGCACATGTGTCTTACTCTCATCTTGTCGGTATTATATATATATATATATATATATATATATATATATATATATATATATATATATATATATATTATTTTTTTATTTATTATCACACTGGCCGATTCCCACCAAGGCAGGGTGGCCCGAAAAAGAAAAACTTTCACCATCATTCACTCCATCACTGTCTTGCCAGAAGGGTGCTTTACACTACAGTTTTTAAACTGCAACATTAACACCCCTCCTTCAGAGTGCAGGCACTGTACTTCCCATCTCCAGGACTCAAGTCCGGCATGACGGTTTCCCTGAACCCCTTCATAAATGTTACTTTGCTCACACTCCAACAGCACGTCAAGTATTAAAAACCATTTGTCTCCATTCACTCCTATCAAACACGCTCATGCATGCCTGCTGGAAGTCCAAGCCCCTCGCACACAAAACCTCCTTTACCCCCTCCCTCCAACCTTTCCTAGGCCGACCCCTACCCCGCCTTCCTTCCACTACAGACTGATACACTCTTGAAGTCATTCTGTTTCGCTCCATTCTCTCTACATGTCCGAACCACCTCAACAACCCTTCCTCAGCCCTCTGGACAACAGTTTTGGTAATCCCGCACCTCCTCCTAACTTCCAAACTACGAATTCTCTGCATTATATTCACACCACACATTGCCCTCAGACATGACATCTCCACTGCCTCCAGCCTTCTCCTCGCTGCAACATTCATCACCCACGCTTCACACCCATATAAGAGCGTTGGTAAAACTATACTCTCATATATATATATATATATATATATATATATATATATATATATATATATATATATATATATATATATATATATATATATATATATTGCAAGGAACTCGCGAGAGAAGGCGACATATACACAAACACTGATCTCTGGCTGAAGGAGACTCGAACCTACGAACCTTGGGACAAGGTACGCAGTGCTTTACCAATCTACCCACACTGGACCAATACCTTGGAGTCCAGCTTGCGCTAGACATAGATCTAAGGCAGCCAGCTTTCAGGGAGAAGGCTTACAGCTTTTCATCTCATTCCCTGCATGCATCAGCCCTACTAGAGATTTTAACAATGCAAGGAATTCGCGAGAGCAGGCGAAATATACACAAACACTGATCTCAAGCTGAAGGAGACTCGAACCTACGAACCTTAGAACAAGGTACGTAGTGCTATACCAAACTCACCACACTGGACCAATACCTTGGAGTCCAGCTTGCGCTAGACTTCGAGTCTCCTTCAGCCAGAGATCAGTGTTTGTGTATATTTCGCCTGCTCTCGCGAATTCCTTGCATATATATATATTTTATTTTTTTTATCACACTGGCCGATTCCCACCAAGGCAGGGTGGCCCGAAAAAGAAAAACTTTCACCATCATTCACTCCATCACTGTCTTGCCAGAAGGGTGCTTTACACTACAGTTTTTAAACTGCAACATTAACACCCCTCCTTCAGAGTGCAGGCACTGTACTTCCCATCTCCAGGACTCAAGTCCGGCCTGCCGGTTTCCCTGAATCCCTTCATAAATGTTACTTTGCTCACACTCCAACAGCACGTCAAGTATTAAAAACCATTTGTCTCCATTCACTCCTATCAAACACGCTCACGCATGCCTGCTGGAAGTCCAAGCCCCTCGCACACAAAACCTCCTTTACCCCCTCCCTCCAACCCTTCCTAGGCCGACCCCTACCCCGCCTTCCTTCCACTACAGACTGATACACTCTTGAAGTTATTCTGTTTCGCTCCATTCTCTCTACATGTCCGAACCACCTCAACAACCCTTCCTCAGCCCTCTGGACAACAGTTTTGGTAATCCCGCACCTCCTCCTAACTTCCAAACTACGAATTCTCTGCATTATATTCACACCACACATTGCCCTCAGACATGACATCTCCACTGCCTCCAGCCTTCTCCTCGCTGCAACATTCATCACCCATGCTTCACACCCATATAAGAGCGTTGGTAAAACTATACTCTCATACATTCCCCTCTTTGCCTCCAAGGACAAAGTTCTCTGTCTCCACAGACTCCTAAGTGCACCACTCACTCTTTTTCCCTCATCAATTCTATGATTCACCTCATCTTTCATAGACCCATCCGCTGACACGTCCACTCCCAAATATCTGAATACGTTCACCTCCTCCATACTCTCTCCCTCCAATCTGATATTCAATCTTTCATCACCTAATCTTTTTGTTATCCTCATAACCTTACTCTTTCCTGTATTCACCTTTAATTTTCTTCTTTTGCACACCCTACCAAATTCATCCACCAATATCTGCAGCTTCTCTTCAGAATCTCCCAAGAGCACAGTGTCATCAGCAAAGAGCAGCTGTGACAACTCCCACCCTGTGTGTGATTCTTTATCTTTTAACTCCACGCCTCTTGCCAAGACCCTCGCATTTACTTCTCTTACAACCCCATCTATAAATATATTAAACAACCACGGTGACATCACACATCCTTGTCTAAGGCCTACTTTTACTGGGAAAAAATTTCCCTCTTTTCTACATACTCTAACTTGAGCCTCACTATCCTCGTAAAAACTCTTCACTGCTTTCAGTAACCTACCTCCTACACCATACACTTGCAACATCTGCCACATTGCCCCCCTATCCACCCTGTCATACGCCTTTTCCAAATCCATAAATGCCACAAAGACCTCTTTAGCCTTATCTAAATACTGTTCACTTATATGTTTCACTGTAAACACCTGGTCCACACACCCCCTACCTTTCCTAAAGCCTCCTTGTTCATCTGCTATCCTATTCTCCGTCTTACTCTTAATTCTTTCAATTATAACTCTACCATACACTTTACCAGGTACACTCAACAGACTTATCCCCCTATAATTTTTGCACTCTCTTTTATCCCCTTTGCCTTTATACAAAGGAACTATGCATGCTCTCTGCCAATCCCTAGGTACCTTACCCTCTTCCATACATTTATTAAATAATTGCACCAACCACTCCAAAACTATATCCCCACCTGCTTTTAACATTTCTATTTTTATCCCATCAATCCCGGCTGCCTTACCCCCTTTCATTTTACCTACTGCCTCACGAACTTCCCCCACACTCACAACTGGCTCTTCCTCACTCCTACAAGATGTTATTCCTCCTTGCCCTATACACGAAATCACAGCTTCCCTATCTTCATCAACATTTAACAATTCCTCAAAATATTCCCTCCATCTTCCCAATACCTCTAACTCTCCATTTAATAACTCTCCTCTCCTATTTTTAACTGACAAATCCATTTGTTCTCTAGGCTTCCTTAACTTGTTAATCTCACTCCAAAACTTTTTCTTATTTTCAACAAAATTTGTTGATAACAGCTCACCCACTCTCTCATTTGCTCTCTTTTTACATTGCTTCACCACTCTCTTTACCTCTCTCTTTTTCTCCATATACTCTTCCCTCCTTGCATCACTTCTACTTTGTAAAAACTTCTCATATGCTAACTTTTTCTCCCTTACTACTCTCTTTACATCATCATTCCACCAATCGCTCCTCTTCCCTCCTGCACCCACTTTCCTGTAACCACAAACTTCTGCTGAACACTCTAACACTACATTTTTAAACCTACCCCATTCCTCTTCGACCCCATTGCCTATGCTCTCATTAGCCCATCTATCCTCCAATAGCTGTTTATATCTTACCCTAACTGCCTCCTCTTTTAGTTTATAAACCTTCACCTCTCTCTTCCCTGATGCTTCTATTCTCCTTGTATCCCATCTACCTTTTACTCTCAGTGTAGCTACAACTAGAAAGTGATCTGATATATCTGTGGCCCCTCGATAAACATGTACATCCTGAAGTCTACTCAACAGTCTTTTATCTACCAATACATAATCCAACAAACTACTGTCATTTCGCCCTACATCATATCGTGTATACTTATTTATCCTCTTTTTCTTAAAATATGTATTACCTATAACTAAACCCCTTTCTATACAAAGTTCAATCAAAGGGCTCCCATTATCATTTACACCTGGCACCCCAAACTTACCTACCACACCCTCTCCAAAAGTTTCTCCTACTTTAGCATTCAGGTCCCCTACCACAATTACTCTCTCACTTGGTTCAAAGGCTCCTATACATTCACTTAACATCTCCCAAAATCTCTCTCTCTCCTCTGCATTCCTCTCTTCTCCAGGTGCATACACGCTTATTATGACCCACTTCTCGCATCCAACCTTTACTATACACTTTATATATATATATATATATATATATATATATATATATATATATATATATATATATATATATATATATATATATATATATATATATATATATATACATATATATATATATATATATATATATATATATATATATATATATATATATATATATATATATATATATATATATATATATATATATATATATATATATATAGGATAAGTTGTAGCCTTAACACCTAGTCCTGTTAACACCTATTACACAATGCTTCGGGGAATTCTTGATCATGATACTCTTAACAGTCCATGAATTCTTAAAAACAACTTGACTATTGAGTCTCTTTAGGGCATTCGACTAGACTGATAAATTCTCATTGAATGGTAGGACAAACACATTCTTGTTACGAAGATTTATTCTAGGTTCAGTCATATAATAGTTTTTTCTAGCTGCCAATCAAAACAGTCTCTGCAAACTCCTTAGGGTAACATAGTTTCATAGCAGTGTCAAAGACTTTCCTAATTTCCTCATACAAAAACTCAGGGCTACACATTCTGTAAACTCTCAAAAACATAGTAAGAATGGCACTTCTTTTTATTCTAGTTTCATGATTGGAGTAATAGTGGGTATATGAACACATGTTTGTGGTCTTCTTATATACAGTAAACTTAAACTTTCTATCATCCCTTTTGTTCAGAACGTCTAAAAATGGAAGTTTAAAGCAAACTTCATTCTCTACAGTGAATTTAATATAGGACAAGAGAGTTCAGTCTCAGTAAAAATGTATTAAGGTCCAAATAATTTTGCCAAAGACACAAGATGTCATCAAAATATCTGAACTACTTAGCTTCACAGGGCAGGATGTCTTTCAACAGTTTAGTCTTAAGAAACTTCATATACAGATTGCTCAATGGGGAGACATTGGATTTTCCACAGCCATTTCCTGCCTTTTAGCGTAGTATTTCCCTTCAAGCTCAAACGTGCAATCAACCACACTTACTATTCAACCTCTGTACATAGTGTACATAAGTATACATACTTGTATATATTTGGAAAATTATGTCTGGTGAAGGAAATACAAGTGATATACTATTGCTGGGCGTGTTTGCTCCACTTTGAAACCCATTACAACCAGGTCGTAATGTGGGGGCCTGTCCAGGAGCTGGAGCTGGAGCTAGAGCTGGTGTTGGTATCGTTCACAGTGCCTCACTATTGCTTTTGGTATTGTGTGTCAGTCTTGCTACTGTGTGTGTATCCTGCAAATCGGACTGTGCTATTGCTGCTTGTTGCATGCATTGCAAACAGCATTTTATAGCGGGATACTCCACAAACACAGGTGAAGCAGCTGGTGTCGGAGTATACTCTCCTGAATCTGCCCAAACTATCGCTACAGTGTTGCTGGCGAATTGCTCATTCCATAGGCATAGAATACCAACAAACTAAATAACAACAAAAAAGGCACAATACCGTGACTGGAACGATGCACAAATAACCCGCACATAAAAGAGAGAAGCTTACGACGACGTTTCGGTCCGACTTGGACCATTTACAAAGTCACAGTGTGGCTTTGTAAATGGTCCAAGTCGGACCGAAACGTCGTCGTAAGCTTCTCTCTTTTATGTGCGGGTTATTTGTGTATTGAACCAACAAACTCTTACTGCTGCGTTGCTTCGTGACGTTATTTGTACCAAACTGAAGTAATGTGGCGCACCAAACTGAAGTATCTGCTGCTACAGGGGAAATTAATCGCCGATCTCTGATTGGGTTCCTTCGTTATGTGGGAGAGCTAACACCAGAACAGTCAGACCAGCAATTTCGTGAAGCAGGTGGTGCATTGGGTTTTTTCTCGCGGCGAGTCAGCCTCGTTGGCTCTTTAGTTGGCTAAACTCAATCTCGAAACAACTAGAGAGCATGAAAATTAGACACATATGCAACTTCTGGGTATCTTTGTTGTAGACGTTTCGCCAACCAGTGGCTTTATCAATACAGATTCTGGGACATAACTTGAAGACAGTAAAACTATATACAAAAGATGAGGTAATCAGTCCCTCAGCCTTGGAGTTAATGTGAAGAGCACCGTAGTTGTGGAGATTCTGGAGCACAGACAAGGAGGCTGGCACTTATATAGGCGTCAGGTGGATAGGGACGGGTAGCAGACGAGGGCATAGTCACTGGTAGCCGGAATTCCCCAATGGAAGTAGGTCATACCTAAGGGATGGGTTAAAGGTAGTAGTAGTTGTAGTAGCCATGAAGAAGGTTATGTAGATGTCCTCTGAGGACATCTACATAACCTTCCTCTGAGGACATCTACATAACCCTCCTCTGAGGACATCTACATAACCTTCCTCTGAAGACATCTACATAACCTTCCTCTGTGGACATCTACATAACCTTCATGGCTACTACAACTACGACTACCACTAACCCATCCCTTGGGTATGACCTACTTCCACTGGGGAATCCCGCCTACCAGTGGCTATGTTCTCGTCTGCTACCGTCCACCTGACGCCTACATAAGCGCCAGCCTCCTTGTCTGTGCTCTAGAACTTCCACAGCTACGGTGCTCTTCACACCAACTCCAAGGCTGAGGGACTGATTACCTCATCTTTTGTATACAGTTCTCCTGTCTTCAAGTTATGTCCTAGAATCTGTATTGATAAAGCCACTGGGTGGCGAAACTTCTACAATAAAGATACCCAGAAGTTGCACATGTGTCTAATTTTCATCTTGTCGGCACTGTATATCATTCATGTACAACTAGAGTGACGTACATTTGCAAAAGAGGAGTTTGAACGAGAGAAGGAGAGGAGGCAATTTAAGCACAATGTTGGTGACAACTGTAGCATGTAAAAAAACAGTGCTGCTAGTACCTCGCTTTGTTGTTCATGAGCTTGAACAATTATTCGAGGCATTTGAAAATCAGGCTCGTGCACCGAGGTGGCCAGGGGAACACTGGACAGCACTTGTGCATACAGTGTTGTACAGCAAAGCGCAGGAGTTCACAGATGTTTCGGATGAGGAGGACTTTGCTGATTATCAGGTCGTTAAAACCACAGTTCTTGGGACATATCAGTGTATTCTCTTTAAGTATAAGAGTGAATTCAAATTGTGCAAGCGTCAGCCGGGTCAGTCTCATGTAGACTTTGTCAGACAACAAACAAAACATTTCACTAAATGGTACAAGGCGAGTGGTGTCGCCAGTTTCTCTGAGTTAGTGCAGTTACTTTTGGTGGATAACCTGCTGGAATCTGTTTGACCAGAGGTCAGAGTCTTTCTTGAAGATCGTTCGTTGACTACTGCATTAGAGGCAGCCAGGCTGGCTGACACTTTTGAGGCCAACCGCTCTTTGTCCGAGCAGTTTAATCCTTCTTCCCAACAGCCTGACATGATTTGTAGATGAATGGTTCAGAGAACCGACATGTTGATAAATTAGACACATGTGCAACTCTTGGGTATCTTTATTGAGGAAACGTTTCGCCACACAGTGGCTTCATCAGTCCATACAAAGGAGAATCTTGAAGAACAGGAGGAGAATGATGTAATCAGTCCCTCAACCTTGAGTCGATGTGATCAGTCCATCAATCTATTCAAGATTGATGGACTGACCACATCGACTCAAGGTTGAGGGACTGATTACCTCATTCTCCTCCTGTTCTTCAAGATTCTCCTTTGTATGGACTGATGAAGCCACTGTGTGGCGAAACGTTTCCTCAATAAAGATACCCAAGAGTTGCACATGTGTCTAATTTATCATCCTGACATGAATAGAGATCATTGTGCAAGAGTCCCTGACTGGAAGACGAAGTGGCAGGCTGATAGCAAACAAACTCAGCAATAGTATATGACCTGTATTTCCTTCACCAGATATAATTTGCCAAATATATATAAGTATGTATACTTATGTACACTATGTACAGAGGTTGAATAGTAAGTGTACCACATGGTGACTAAAGATGGCAAAAGCAGAAGGTAGAGAAAGTGCACCTTAATCAACCAACAGCTCAGGCAAGTTTGTCAATTCGCTTACCACAAGTGAACCACGTTGCTTCAGCTTTGGCGGGTTTGCCTGTGATTGGCCACTGAACCAAGGTACTGATTTAACGACGGGTACACTATTTATCGTTAAACCCTTAGCTTCTGGCTTGCTGGTTGGGAGGCAGCCTATGTGGGAGTGTGACATACGCCGAATAAAATGTTACATACTCTTAGCATGCCACACTGGTGACCCCGGAGTGACTCGAACACCCACCCTTCTGATCTGGAGTCAGATCACTTGTGGTTCGCTTGTGGTAAGCGAATTGATAGACTTGCCTGAGCTGCTGGTTCATTACGGTGCACTCTCTCTGGCTTCTGCTTTCGTCATCTTTTGTCACCATATGGTACACTTACTATTCAACCTCTGTACATAGTGTATATAAGTGTACATGTATAAATTTGGCAAATTGTATCTGGTGAAGGAAATACAATACATATACTGTTGCCGAGTTTATTTACTCCACTCTGAAACCCATTATGACCAGGTCGCAGACCAAACTATACCTGTGTTCATAATACAATGATTCTGTGGATTAAAATAAGGATTGGATGCAAAAAATGGGTTACAATAAGTGTATGCACCTGAAGAAAAGAGGGGTGTAGAGGAGAGAAAGAGATTTTGGGAGATGTTAAGCGAATGTTTAGGAACATTTGAACCAAGTGAGAGAGTGAAACAGGAGACCTAAATGCTGAAGTGGGAGGGTGTGGTAGGTAAGTTTCGGATGCCAGGTGTAAATGATGATGGGGGCCTTTCTTTGCACTTTGTATAGAAGGGGTTTGGTAATAAGTAATATATATTTTAAGGAAAAAAAGGGATAAATAAGTATAAAAGATGTGATATAGGGTGTAATGACAGTAGTTTGTTGGAGTAAGGATTTGTAGATAAAAGACTGATGGGTAGACTTCAGGATGTGTATGTTTATAAAAGGGGGCCACAGATATATCAGATCATTTTTTAGTTGTAGCTACAGTGAGATGGGATACAAGGAGAATGAAGTCAGCAAGAAAGAGGTGAAGGTTAGGGTAAGATATAAACAACTACTGGAAGAAAGATGGGCTACTGAGAGTATAGACAATGAATTTTAAGAGGTAGGGAGGGTAGAGTTAAGAAAATAGTGTTACAGTGTTCATCAGAAGTGCGCAGTTGCAGGAAAGTGGGTGGAGGTGGAAAGAAGAGCAGTTGGTGGAATGATGAGGTAAAGAGAGTAGTAAGAGAGAAAAAGTTAGCATATGAGATGTTTTTACAAAATAGATGTGATACAAGGAAGAGGGGTGTACATGGTGAAAAAAAAGAGGCTAAGAGAGAGGTGAAGGAATGTAAAAGGAGAGCAAATGAGAGAGTGGGTGGGAGGCTATCAACAAATTTTGCTGAGAATAAGAAAAGGGTTTGGAGTGAGATTAAGAAGCTGAGAAATCCTAGGGAAAGATTGGATTTGACAGTTAAAAATAGGAGTGGAGAGTTATTAGATAGAGAGTTAGAGGTATCGAGAAGATAGAGGAAATATTTTGAGGAACTGTTAAATGTCAATGAAGATAGGGAAGCTGTGATTTCGTGCACTGGACAGGGAGGTATAACATCTTGCAGGAGTGAGGAAGAGCCAGTTGTGAGTGTGAGGGACGTGCGTGAGGTAGTAAGTAGAATGAAAAGGGGTAAAGAAGCTGGAATTGATAGGATAAAGACAGAAATTTTAGAAGCAGTTGATGCTTTTATGTCATAAATGTATGGAAGAGGGTAAGGTACCTAGGAATTGGCAGAGAGCATTCATAATTCCTTTGTATAAAGGCAAAGGAGACAAAAGATTATACCTGGTAAAGTGTATGGTAGAGTTATTATTGAAAGAATTCAGAGTAAGACAGAAAGCAGGACTGCAGATGAACAAGGAGGCTTTAGAAAGGGTAGACCAAGTGTTTGCAGTGAAATATACAAGTGAATAGTATTTAGATAAGGGTAAAGAGGTTTTTGTTGCATTTATGGATTTTCAAAAGGCATATGATAGGGTAGATAGGGGGGTAATATGGCAGATGTTGCAAATGTATGGAATAGGAGGTAGGTTACTGAAAGCAGTGAAGAGGTTTTACGAGGATAGTGATGCTCAGGTTAGAGTATGTAGTAGAGAGGGAGATTATTTCTCAGTAAAAGAGATGTGTGATGTCACTACGATTGTTTAATATATATATTGATGGGGTAGTAAGAGAAGTGAATGCCCGGGCGTTGGCAAGAGGTGTGGAATTAAAAGATAAAGAATCTAACACAGGTAGGAGATGTCACAGATGCTTTTTGCTGATGGTACTGTGCTTTTTGGGAAACTGTGAAGAGAAGTTGCAGAGGTTGGTGGACGAGCTTGGTAGGGTATGCATAAGAAGGAACTTAAAAGTCAACATAGGAAAGAGTAAGGAGATGAAGATAACAGAAATTTTAGGTAATGAAAAACTGGATATCAGATTGGAAGGAGGAAATATGGAGGAAGTGAATGAATTCAGATATTTGGAAGTGGACGAGGTGAATTATAGAACTGAAGAGGGGAAAAAGGTGAGTGGTGCACTGAAGAGTTTGTGGAGACAAAGAACGTTATTCATGGAAGCAAAGAGGAAAATGTATGAGAGTATAGTTATGCCAACTCTCTTATATGGGTGTGAAGCATGGTTGGTGAATATTGCAACAAAGAGAAGGCTGGAAGCAGTGGAGATGTTGTGCCTGAGGGCAATGTGTTGTGTGAATATAATGTAATTTGGAAATTAGGAGGAAATGCGGGATTACTATAAGTAATGTTCAGTGGGCTGAGGAGGGGTTGTTGAAGTGGTTCATACATTTAAAGAAGATGGAATGAGGTAGAATAACTTGGAGAGAATATAAATCTGTAGCAGAAGGAAGGCCTGAGGAATGTTGGAGGGGGGGGGAGGGTAAAGGAGGTTTTGTGTGCGAAGGGCTTGGACTTCCAGCAAACATGGGTGAGCATGTTAGATAGAAGCGAGTGGAGACAAATGGTTTTATGACTTGACCTGCTGTTGGAAAGT
>NC_091297.1:50043647-50116147 GCF_038502225.1 Cherax quadricarinatus
GTCTACTCCCATCCTATGTGTGGTAGTCTACTCCCATCCTATGTGTGGTAGTCTACTGTCATCCTATGTGTGGTAGTCTACTCCCATCCTATGTGTGGTAGTCTACTCCCATCCTATGTGTGGTAGTCTACTCCCATCCTATGTGTGGTAGTCTACTGTCATCCTATGTGTGGTAGTCTACTGTCATCCTATGTGTGGTAGTCTACTCCCATCCTATGTGTGGTAGTCTACTCCCATCCTATGTGTGGTAGTCTACTCCCATCCTATGTGTGGTAGTCTACTCCCATCCTATGTGTGGTAGTCTACTCCCATCCTATGTGTGGTAGTCTACTCCCATCCTATGTGTGGTAGTCTACTCCCATCCTATGTGTGGTAGTCTACTCCCATCCTATGTGTGGTAGTCTACTCCCATCCTATGTGTGGTAGTCTACTCCCATCCTATGTGTGGTAGTCTACTCCCATCCTATGTGTGTCTACTCCCATCTACTATGTAGTCTACTCCCATCCTATGTGTGGTAGTCTACTCCCATCCTATGTGTGGTAGTCTACTCCCATCCTATGTGTGGTAGTCTACTCCCTATGTGTGGTAGTCTACTCCCATCCTATGTGTGGTAGTCTACTCCCATCCTATGTGTGGTAGTCTACTCCCATCCTATGTGTGGTAGTCTACTCCCATCCTATGTGTGGTAGTCTACTCCCTTCCTATGTGTGGTAGTCTACTCCCATCCTGTGTGGTAGTCTACTCCCATCCTATGTGTGGTAGTCTACTCCCATCCTATGTGTGGTAGTCTACTCCCATCCTATGTGTGGTAGTCTACTCCCATCCTATGTGTGGTAGTCTACTCCCATCCTATGTGTGGTAGTCTACTCCCATCCTATGTGTGGTAGTCTACTCCCATCCTATGTGTGGTAGTCTACTCCCATCCTATGTGTGGTAGTCTACTCCCATCCTATGTGTGGTAGTCTACTCCCATCCTATGTGTGGTAGTCTACTCCCATCCTATGTGTGGTAGTCTACTCCCATCCTATGTGTGGTAGTCTACTCCCATCCTATGTGTGGTAGTCTACTCCCATCCTATGTGTGGTAGTCTACTCCCATCCTATGTGTGGTAGTCTACTCCCATCCTATGTGTGGTAGTCTACTCCCATCCTATGTGTGGTAGTCTACTCCCATCCTATGTGTGGTAGTCTACTCCCATCCTATGTGTGGTAGTCTACTGTCATCCTATGTGTGGTAGTCTACTCCCATCCTATGTGTGGTAGTCTACTCCCATCCTATGGTTGGTAGTCTATTCCCATCCTATGTGTGGTAGTCTACTCCCATCCTATGTGTGGTAGTCTACTCCCCTCCTATGTGTGGAAGTGTACTCCCATCCTATGTGTGGTAGTCTACTCCCATCCTACATGTGGTAGCCTACTAGCATCCTGTGTGTGGTAGTCTACTCCCATCCTATGTGTAGAAGACTACTCCCATCCGTTGTGTGGTAGTCTACTCCCAACATATGTGCGGTAGTCTACTCCCATCCTGTGTGTGGTAGTCTACTCCCATCCTATGTGTGGTAGTCTACTCCCATTTTATGTGTGGTAGTCTGCTCCCATTCTGTGTGTTGTAGTCTACTCCCAGTCCATGTGTGGAAGTTTACTCCCATCGTATGTGTGGTAGACTACTCCCATCACATGTGTGGTAGTCTACTCCCCTCCTACGTGTGGTAGTCTACTCCCATCCTATATGTGGTAGCCTACTTCAAGCCTATGCGTGGTAGTCTACTCCCATCCTGTGCGTGAAAGTCTACTCCCATCCTATGTGTGGCAGTGTACTCCCATCCTATGTGTGGTAGTCTACTACCATCCTATGTGTGGTATTCTACTCCCATCCTATGGGTAGTATTCTACTCCCATCCTATGTGTGGAAGTCTACTCCCATCCTATTTGTGGTAGTCTACTGCCATCCTATGTGTGGTAGTCTACTCCCATCCTATGTGTGGTAGTCTACTCCCATCCTATGTGTGGTAGTCTACTCCCATTCTTTGTGTGGTAGTCTACTCCCCTCCAATGTGTGGAAGTGTACTCCCATCCTATGTGTGGTCGTCTACTCCCATCCTATCTGTGGTAGACTACTCCCATCATATGTGTGGTAGTCTACTCCCATTCTCTGTGTGGTAGTCTCCTCCCAGTCTATGTGTGGTAGTGTACTCCCATCGTATGTGTGGTAGTGTACTCCCATCCTATGTGTGGTAGTCTACTCCCATCCTATGTGTGATAGTCTACTCCAATCCTATGTGTGGTAGTCTACTCCCATACTATGTGTGGTAGTCTACTCCCATACTATGTGTGGTAGTCTACTCCCCACCTATTTATGGTATTCTTCTCCCATTCTATGTATGGTAGTCTACTCCCATCCTATGTGTGGTAGTCTACTCCCATCCTATGTTTGGTAGTATACTCCGTTCCTATGTGTGGAAGTCTACTATCATCCTATGTGTGGTAGTCTACTCCCATCCTATGTGTGGTAGTCTACTCCCATCCTATGTGTGGTAGTCTACTCCCATCCTATGTGTGGTACTCTACTCGCATCCTATGTGTGGTAGTCTACTCCCATCCTGTGTGTGGAAGTCTGCTCCCATCCTATGTGTGATAGTCTACTCCCATCCTATGTGTGGTAGTCTACTCCCATCCTATGTGTGGTAGTCTACTCCCACAGTATGTGTCGTAGTCTACTCCCCTCCTATGTATGGTAGATTACTCCCATCCTATGTGTGGTAGTCTACTCCCATCCTATGAGTGGTAGTCTACTCCCATCCTATGTGTGGTAGTCTACTCCCATCCTATGTGTGGTAGTGCACTCCTATGATATGTGTGGTAGTTTTCTCCCATACTATGTGTAGTAGTCTACTCCCATCCTATATGTGGTAGTCTACTCCCATCCTATGTGTGGTAGTCTACACCCATGCTATGTGTGGTAGTCTACTGCAATTCTGTGTGGTAGTCTACTCCAATCCTATGTGTGGTAGACTATTAATATACTATGTGTGGTAGTCTACTCCCATCCTAAGTGTGGTAGTCTACTCCCATCCTTTGTGTGGTAGTCTACTCCCATCTTATGTGTGGTTGTCTACTCCCCTCCTATGTGTGGTAGTCTACTCCAATAATATGTGTGGTAGTCTATTCCCATCATATGTGTTGTAGTCCACTCCCATCCTATGTGTGGTAGCCTACTCCCCTCCTATTTGTGGAAGTGTACTCCCATCCTATGTGTGGTAGTCTACTCCCATCCTATGTGTGGTAGTCTACTCCGATCCTATGTGTGGTCGTCTATTCCCATCCTATGTGTGGTAGTCTACTCCCATCCTATGTGTGGTAGTCTGCTCCCCTCCTTTGTGTGGAAGTGAACTCCCATCCTATGTGTGGTAGTCTACTCCCACCCTACATGTGGTAGTCTACTTGCATCCTGTGTTTGGTTGTCTATTCCCTTCCTATGTGTAGTACTCTACTCCAATCCAGTGTGTGGTAGTCTACTCCCAACATGTGTGTGGTAGTATACTCCCATCCTGTGTGTGGTAGTCTACTCCCATCCTATGTATGGTAGTCTATTCCCATTTTATGTGTGGTAGTCTGCTCACTTCTTGTGTGTTGTAGTCTACTCCAAGTCCATGTGCGGTAGTCTACTCCCATCGTATGTGTGGGAGACTACTCCCATCATATGTGTGGTAGTCTACTCCCCTCCTACGTGTGTTAGGCTACTCCCATTCTATGTGTGTTAGTTTACTACAAACCTATGCGTGGTAGTCTTCTCCCATACTATGTGTGGTAGTCTACTCCCATCCTATGTGTGGTAGTCTACTCCCATCCTATGAGTGGAAGTCTACTCCCATCCTATGTGTGGCAGTCTACTCCCATCCTATGCGTGGTAGTCTACTACCATCCTATGTGTGGTATTCTACTCCCGTCCTATGGGTAGTAATCTACTACCATCCTATGTGTGGTAGTCTACTCCCATCCTATGTGTGGTAGTCCACTCCCATCCTATGTGTGGTAGTGTACACCTATCCTATGTGTCGTAGTCTACTCCCATCTTATATGTGGTAGTCTGCTCCCATCCTATGTGTTTTAGTCTACTCCCAGTATATGTGTGGTAGTCTACTCCCATCCTATGTGTGGTAGACTACTCCCATCCTATATGTGGTAGTCTACTACTATCCTATGTGTGGCAGTCTACTCCCATCCTGTGTGTGGTAGTCTACTCCCATCCTGTGTGTGGTAGTCTACTCCCATTCTGTGTGGTAACCTACTCCCATCCTATGTGTGGTAGTCTACTCCCTTTCTATGTGTGGTAGTCTCCTTCCATCCTATATGTGGTAGTCTACTCCCATACTATGTGTCGTAGTCTACTCCCATCCTATGTGTGGTACTCTACTTCCAGTCTTTATGTGGTTGTCTACTCCCATCCTATGTGTGGTAGTCTACTCCCATACTATGTGTGGTAGTCTACTCCCATCCTATGTGTGGTACTCTACTTCCAGTCTTTATGTGGTTGTCTACTCCCATCCTATGTGTGGTAGTCTACTCCCTTCCTATGTGTGGTAGTCTACTAACATCCTATGTGTGGTAGTCTACTCCCATACTATGTGTGGTAGTCTACTCCCATCCTATGTGTGGTAGTCTACTGTCATCCTATGTGTGGTAGTCTACTCCCATCCTATGTGTGGTAGTCTACTCCCATCCTATGTGTGGTAGTCTACTCCCATCCTATGCTACTCCCATCCTATGTGTGGTAGTCTACTCCCATCCTATGTGTGGTAGTCTACTCCCATCCTATGTGTGGTAGTCTACTCCCATCCTATGTGTGGTAGTCTACTCCCATCCTATGTGTGGTAGTCTACTCCCATCCTATGTGTGGTAGTCTACTCCCATCCTATGTGTGGTAGTCTACTCCCATCCTATGTGTGGTAGTCTACTCCCATCCTATGTGTGGTAGTCTACTCCCATCCTATGTGTGGTAGTCTACTCCCATCCTATGTGTGGTAGTCTACTCCCATCCTATGTGTGTCTACTCCCATCCTATGTAGTCAACTCCCATCCTATGTGTGGTAGTCTACTCCCATCCTATGTGTGGTAGTCTACTCCCATCCTATGTGTGGTAGTCTACTCCCATCCTATGTGTGGTAGTCTACTGTCATCCTATCCTGTGTGTGGTAGTCTACTCCCTTCCTATGTGTGGTAGTCTACTCCCATCCTATGTGTGGTAGTCTACTCCCATCCTATGTCTACTACTCCCATCCTATGTGTGGTAGTCTACCCCCATCCTATGAGTGGTAGTCTACTCCCATCCTATGTGGTAGTCTACTCCCATCCTATGAGTGGTAGTCTACTCCCATCCTATGTGTGGTAGTCTACTCCCATCCTATGAGTGGTAGTCTACTCCCCATCCTATGTGTGGTAGTCTACTAACATCCTATGTGTGGTAGTCTACTCCCATCCTATGTGTGGTAGTCTACTCCATTCCTATGTGTGGTAGTCTACTAACATCCTATGTGTGGTAGTCTACTCCCATCCTATGTGTGGTAGTCTACTCCCATCCTATGTGTGGTAGTCTACTCCCAGTCTGTGTGTGGTAGTCTACTCCCATCCTGTGTGTGGTAGTCTACTCCCATCCTGCGTGTGGTAGTCTACTCCCATATACATCCTCTAAGTGGCAGTCAAAAGATTACAGAGCACATAAGAGGTCCAGGGACTGTGGCCCAACATTTAGGTATAACACAGCAGGTTATGAAGGTGATACACTCTAAATAAATATACGAATGGATTAGTCGCAGTGAACTGTGTTGGTATAACGCAAGGTATGGTTGTTCATTATACACAAGGTATGGTTGTTCATTATACACAAGGTATGGTTGTTCATTATACACAGGGTATGGTTGTTCATCATACACAAGGTATGGTTGTTCATTATACACAAGGTATGGTTGTTCATTATACACAAGGTATGGTTGTTCATCATACACAAGGTATGGTTGTTCATTATACACAAGGTATGGTTGTTCATTATACACAAGGTATGGTTGTTCATCATACACAAGGTATGGTTGTTCATTATACACAAGGTATGGTTGTTCATTATACACAAGGTATGGTATGGTTGTTCATCATACACAATGTATGGTTGTTCATTATACACAAGGTATGGTTGTTCATCATACACAAGGTATGGTTGTTCATTATACACAAGGTATGGTTGTTCATCATACACAAGGTATGGTTGTTCATTATACACAAGGTATGGTTGTTCATCATACACAAGGTATGGTTGTTCATTATACACAAGGTATGGTTGTTCATCATACACAAGGTATGGTTGTTCATTATACAAAAGGTATGGTTGTTCATTATACACAAGGTATGGTTGTTCATCATACACAAGGTATGGTTGTTCATCATACACAAGGTATGGTTGTTCATCATACACAAGGTATGGTTGTTCATCATACACAAGGTATGGTTGTTCATCATACACAAAGTATGGTTGTTCATCATACACAAAGTATGGTTGTTCATTATACACAAGGTATGGTTGTTCATCATACACAAGGTATGGTTGTTCATTATACACAAGGTATGGTTGTTCATCATACACAAGGTATGGTTGTTCATCATACACAAGGTATGGTTGTTCATCATACACAAGGTATGGTTGTTCATTATACACAAGGTATGGTTGTTCATCATACACAAGGTATGGTTGTTCATCATACACAAGGTATGGTTGTTCATTATACACAAGGTATGGTTGTTCATCATACACAAGGTATGGTTGTTCATTATACACAAGGTATGGTTGTTCATCATACACAAGGTATGGTTGTTCATCATACACAAGGTATGGTTGTTCATCATACACAAGGTATGGTTGTTCATTATTCACAAGGTATGGTTGTTCATCATACACAAGGTATGGTTGTTCATTATACACAAGGTATGTTTGTTCATCATACACAAGGTATGGTTGTTCATCATACACAAGGTATGGTTGTTCATTATACACAAGGTATGGTTGTTCATCATACACAAGGTATGGTTGTTCATCATACACAAGGTATGGTTGTTCATCATACACAAGGTATGGTTGTTCATTATACACAAGGTATGGTTGTTCATCATACACAAGGTATGGTTGCTCATCATACACAAGGTATGGTTGTTCATTATACACAAGGTATGGTTGTTCATCATACACAAGGTATGGTTGTTCATCATACACAAAGTATGGTTGTTCATCATACACAAGGTATGGTTGTTCATCATACACAAGGTATTGTTGTTCACCATGCACATGGTATGGTTGTTCATCATACACAAGGTATGGTTGTTCATCATACACAAGGTATGGTTGTTCATCGTACACAAGGTATGGTTGTTCATCATACACAAGGTATGGTTGTTCATCATACACAAGGTATGGTTGTTCATCATACACAAGGTATGGTTGTTCATCATACACAAGGTATGGTTGTTCATCATACACAAGGTATGGTTATTCATCATACACATGGTATGGTTGTTCATTATACACAAGGTATGGTTGTTAATCATACACAAGGTACGGTTGTTCATTATACACAAGGTATGGTTGTTCATCATACACAAGGTATGGTTGTTCATCATACATAAGGTATGGTTGTTCATCATACACAAGGTATGGTTGTTCATCATACACAATGTATTGTTGTTCATAATACACAATGTATTGTTGTTCGTCATACACAAGGTATGGTTGTTCATCATACACAAGGTATGGTTGTTCATCATACATTAGGTTCGGTTGTTCATCATACACAATTATGGTTGTTCATCATACACAAGGTATAATTGTTCATCATACACAAGGTATGGTTGTTCATCATACACAAGGAATGGTTGTTCATCATACACAAGGTATGGTTGTTCATCATACACAAGGTATGGTTGTTAATCATACACAAGGTATGGTTGTTCATCATACACAAGGTATGGTTGCTCATCATACACAAGGTATGGTTGTTAATCATACACAAGGTATGGTTGTTCATCATACACAAGGTATGGTTGTTCATCATACACAAGGTATGGTTGTTCATCATACACAAGGTATGGTTGTTCATCATACACAAGGTATGGTTGTTCATCATACACATGGTATGGTTGTTCATTATACACAAGGTATGGTTGTTAATCATACACAAGGTACGGTTGTTCATTATACACAAGGTATGGTTGTTCATCATACACAAGGTATGGTTGTTCATCATACATAAGGTATGGTTGTTCATCATACACAAGGTATGGTTGTTCATCATACACAAGGTATGGTTGTTCATCATACATTAGGTTCGGTTGTTCATCATACACAATTATGGTTGTTCATCATACACAAGGTATAATTGTTCATCATACACAAGGTATGGTTGTTCATCATACACAAGGAATGGTTGTTCATCATAAACAAGGTATGGTTGTTCATCATACACAAGGTATGGTTGTTAATCATACACAAGGTATGGTTGTTCATCATACACAAGGTATGGTTGCTCATCATACACAAGGTATGGTTGTTAATCATACACAAGGTATGGTTGTTCATCATACACAAGGTATGGTTGTTCATCATACACAAGGTATGGTTGTTAATCATACACAAGGTATGGTTGCTCATCATACACAAGGTATGGTTGTTCATCATGCACAAGGTATGGTTGTTCATCATGTACAAGGTATGGTTCTTCATCATACACAAGGTATGGTTGTTCATCATACACAAGGCATGGTTGTTCATCATACACAAGGCATGGTTGTTCACCATACACAAGGGATGGTTGTTCATCATACACAAGGTATGTTTGTTCATCATACACAAGGTATGGTTGTTCATCATACACAAGGTACGGTTGTTCATCATACACAAGGTATGGTTGTTCGTCATACACATGGTATGGTTTTTCATCATACACAAGGTACGGTTGTTCATCATACACAAGGTATGGTTGTTCATCATACACAAGGTATGGTTGTTCATCATACACAAGGTATGGTTGTTCATCATACACAAGGTATGGTTGTTCATCATACACATGGTATGGTTGTTCATTATACACAAGGTATGGTTGTTCATCATACACAAGGTACGGTTGTTCATCATACACAAGGTATGGTTGTTCATCATACACAAGGTATGGTTGTTCATCATACACAAGGAGTGGTTGTTCATCATACCCAAGGTATGGTTGTTCATCATACACAAGGTATGGTTGCTCATCATACACAAGGTATGGTTGTTCATCATACGGAAGGTATGGTTGTTCATCATACATAAGATATGATTGTTCATCATACTCAAGGTATGGTTGTTCATCATACACAAGGTATGGTTGTTCATCATACACAAGGTATGGTTGTTCATCATACACAAGGTATGGTTGTTCATCATACACAAGGTATGGTTGTTCATCATACACAAGGTGTGGTTGTTAATCATACACAAGGTATGGTTGTTCATCATACATAAGATATGATTGTTCATCATACTCAAGGTATGGTTGTTCATCATACACAAGGTATGGTTGTTCATCATACACAAGGTATGGTTGTTCATCATACACAAGGTATTGTTGTTCATCATACACAAGGTATGGTTGTTCATCATACACAAGGTATGGTTGTTCATCATACACACTGTATGGTTGTTCATCATACACAAGGTATGGTTGTTCATGATACACAAGGTATGGTTGTTCATCATACACAAGGTATGGTTGTTCATCATACACAAGGTATGGTTGTTCATCATACACAAGGTATGGTTGTTCATCATACTCAAGGTATGGTTGTTCATCATACACAAGGTATGGTTGTTCATGATACACAAGGTATGGTTGTTCATCATACACAAGGTACGGTTGTTCATCATACACAAGGTATGGTTGTTCATCATACACAAGGTATGGTTGTTCATCATACTCAAGGTATGGTTGTTCATCATACACAAGGTATGGTTGTTCATCATACACAAGGTATGGTTGTTCATCATACGTAAGTGTGGATGATTTATTTACAACGGGCAAAGTCAGGCTATTATTTTTTTGCAGAATAGTTGATAACGTGCAATAATAGTTGATAACGTGCAATAATAGTTGATAACGTGCAATAATAGTTGATAACGTGCAATAATAGTTGATAACGTGCAATAATAGTTGATAACGTGCAATAATAGTTGATAACGTGCAATAATAGTTGATAACGTGCAATAATATTTGATAACGTGCAATAATAGTTGATAACGTGCAATAATAGTTGATAACGTGCAATAATAGTTGATAACGTGCAATAATAGTTGATAACGTGCAATAATAGTTGATAACGTGCAATAATAGTTGATAACGTGCAATAATATTTGATAACGTGCAATAATAGTTGATAACGTGCAATAATAGTTGATAACGTGCAATAATAGTTGATAACGTGCAGTAATATTTGATAACGTGCAATAATAGTTGATAACGTACAATAATATTTGATAACGTGCAATAATAGTTGATAACGTGCAATAATAGTTGATAACGTACAATAATATTTGATAACGTGCAATAATAGTTGATAACGTGCAATAATAGTTGATAACGTGCAATAATAGTTGATAACGTGCAATAATAGTTGATAACGTGCAATAATAGTTGATAACGTGCAATAATAGTTGATAACGTGCAATAATATTTGATAACGTGCAATAATATTTGATAACGTGCAATAATAGTTGATAACGTGCAATAATATTTGATAACGTGCAATAATAGTTGATAACGTGCAATAATATTTGATAACGTGCAATAATAGTTGATAACGTGCAATAATATTTGATAACGTGCAAAGCCTCGTTAATGTTTGATGAAGACAATTGTTGGGTTGAGGGATGCTGGATCTAGACGAGCTGCAGCTGAGATCCAGTGAGACGAGCTGCAGCTGAGATCCAGTGAGACGAGCTGCAGCTGAGATCCAGTGAGACGAGCTGCAGCTGAGATCCAGTGAGACGAGCTGCAGCTGAGATCCAGTGAGACGAGCTGCAGCTGAGATCCAGTGAGACGAGCTGCAGCTGAGATCCAGTGAGACGAGCTGCAGCTGAGATCCAGTGAGACGAGCTGCAGCTGAGATCCAGTGAGCTCCAAGAAGCTCTGTTTGAGTCCTCTCTTTTATTATATTAAGGATGGATTTTTTTCATCAACCGTCTCGTAATTACTGGGATCTTTGTGTCTTGTTCCTCTGATCTTTTAATTAGTCACACCTCGCGTGCGATCCTGAAATTCGTTTTGTCCTGATTGTTGTCTAATATCAGTCTTCCCTTTTTCTCCTGTCGTCCCTCTTATCTCACTTCTTCCGTTGCTCTGTTATCTCTTTCATTCTTCGTTGCTCTGTTATCTCTTTTATTCTTCGTTGCTCTGTTATCTCTTTCATTCTTCGTTGCTCTGTTATCCTCCTTTATTTAAGGGAACTCCCATACTTCAGCCAGTTTCGTTGTTATTCTCCTTTCCTTTCCACTCGCCCTGTTTCTTACCTTCCTATGTCTTCTTCATTTTACCTTCCATTAACGTCCTCTGGCTATAATTCTTCTTTTAATCTAGTCACTCTAGCGGGATAATTAAGTCGGTCTGGAACTAATTGCAAAAGAGAGAGCATTTTTTTTACTGCCTTGCGCTGATAACCACTTCAGGGACAATTTAATCAAGGTGCGGACAACACAAACTGGTGCAGCCTCACTAAAATATACTCTAACTACCGGTAAAAGTGCCCTTGCATTTCTCGATTCGTTTTCGTAGATGAAGAATAAAAAAACACAGTACCGTGGATGGAACAATTCATAAGTAACACAGTACCGTGGCTGGAACAATTCATAAGTAACACAGTACCGTGGCTGGAACAATTCATAAGTAACACAGTACCGTGGCTGGAACAATTCATAAGTAACACAGTACCGTGGCTGGAACAATTCATAAGTAACACAGTACCGTGGCTGGAACAATTCATAAGTAACACAGTACCGTGGCTGGAACAATTCATAAGTAACACAGTACAGTCCCTGGAACAATTCATAAGTAACACAGTACCGTGGCTGGAACAATTCATAAGTAACACAGTACCGTGGCTGGAACAATTCATAAGTAACACAGTACCGTGGCTGGAACAATTCATAAGTAACACAGTACCGTGGCTGGAACAATTCATAAGTAACACAGTACCGTGGCTGGAACAATTCATAAGTAACACAGTACCGTGGCTGGAACAATTCATAAGTAACACAGTACAGTGGCTGGAACAATTCATAAGTAACACAGTACCGTGGCTGGAACAATTCATAAGTAACACAGTACCGTGGCTGGAACAATTCATAAGTAACACAGTACCGTGGCTGGAACAATTCATAAGTAACACAGTACCGTGGCTGGAACAATTCATAAGTAACACAGTACCGTGGCTGGAACAATTCATAAGTAACACAGTACCGTGGCTGGAACAATTCATAAGTAACACAGTACAGTGGCTGGAACAATTCATAAGTAACACAGTACCGTGGCTGGAACAATTCATAAGTAACACAGTACCGTGGCTGGAACAATTCATAAGTAACACAGTACCGTGGCTGGAACAATTCATAAGTAACACAGTACCGTGGCTGGAACAATTCATAAGTAACACAGTACCGTGGCTGGAACAATTCATAAGTAACACAGTACCGTGGCTGGAACAATTCATAAGTAACACAGTACCGTGGCTGGAACAATTCATAAGTAACACAGTACCGTGGCTGGAACAATTCATAAGTAACACAGTACCGTGGCTGGAACAATTCATAAGTAACACAGTACCGTGGCTGGAACAATTCATAAGTAACACAGTACCGTAGCTGGAACAATTCATAAGTAACACAGTACAGTGGCTGGAACAATTCATAAGTAACACAGTACCGTGGCTGGAACAATTCATAAGTAACACAGTACCGTGGCTGGAACAATTCATAAGTAACACAGTACCGTGGCTGGAACAATTCATAAGTAACACAGTACCGTGGCTGGAACAATTCATAAGTAACACAGTACCGTGGCTGGAACAATTCATAAGTAACACAGTACCGTGGCTGGAACAATTCATAAGTAACACAGTACCGTGGCTGGAACAATTCATAAGTAACACAGTACCGTGGCTGGAACAATTCATAAGTAACCCACACATAGTAGAATGAAACTTATAAAGACGTTTGGGTCCGACTTGGATCATTAACTAGTTACACAGAAGCACGAAGGGCAGGAAGCCACTATGTATGCATGAGAGGTGTGACCGTAACGAAGGGCAGGAAGCCACAATGTATACACGAGAGGTGTGACCGTAACGAAGGGCAGGAAGCCACTATGTATACACGAGAGGTGTGACCGTAACGAAGGGCAGGAAGCCACTATGTATACATGAGAGGTGTGACCGTAACGAAGGGCAGGAAGCCACTATGTATACATGAGAGGTGTGACCGTAACGAAGGGCAGGAAGCCACTATGTATACACGAGAGGTGTGACCGTAACGAAGGGCAGGAAGCCACTATGTATACACGAGAGGTGTGACCGTAACGAAGGGCAGGAAGCCACTATGTATACATGAGAGGTGTGACCGTAACGAAGGGCAGGAAGCCACTATGTATACATGAGAGGTGTGACCGTAACGAAGGGCAGGAAGCCACAATGTATACACGAGAGGTGAGACCGTAACGAAGGGCAGGAAGCCACTATGTATACACGAGAGGTGTCACCGTAACGAAGAGCAGGAAGCCACAATGTATACATGAGAGGTGAGACCGTAACGAAGGACAGGAAGCCACTATGTATACACGAGAGGTGACACCGTAACGAAGGGAAAGAAGCCACTATGTATACATGAGAGGTGTGACTGTAACGAAGGGCAGGAAGCTACTATGTATACACGAGAGGTGTGACCGTAACGAAGGGCAGGAAGCTACTATGTATACACGAGAGGTGTGACCGTAACGAAGGGCAGGAAGCCACAATGTATACACGAGAGGTGTGACCGTAACGAAGGGCAGGAAGCCACTATGTATACATGAGAGGTGTGACCGTAACGAAGGGCAGGAAGCTACTATGTATACACGAGAGGTGTGACCGTAACGAAGGGCAAGAAAGCCTATGTATACACGAGAGGTGTGACCGTAACGAAGGGCAGGAAGCCACTATGTATACATGAGAGGTGTGACCGTAACGAAGGGAAGAAAGCCACAATGTATACACGAGAGGTGTGACCGTAACGAAGGGAAGGAAGCCACAATATATACACGAGAGGTGTGACTGTAACGAAGGGCAGGAAGCCACTATGTATACACGAGAGGTGTGACCGTAGGGAAGGGCAGGAAGCTACAATGTATACATGAGAGGTGTGACCGTAGCGAAGGGCAGGAAGCCACTATGTATACATGAGCGGTGTGACCGTAACGAAGGGCAGGAAGTCACTATGTATACATGAGAGGTGTGACCGTAACGAAGGGCAGGAAGCCACTATGTATACATGAGAGGTGTGACCGTAACGAAGGGCAGGAAGCCACTATGTATACATGAGAGGTGTGACCGTAACGAAGGGCAGGAAGCCACTATGTATACATGAGAGGTGTGACCGTAACGAAGGGCAGGAAGCCACTATGTATGCATGAGAGGTGTGACCGTAACGAAGGGCAGGAAGCCACTATGTATACATGACAGGTGTGACCGTTACGAAGGGCAGGAAGCCACAATGTATACATGAGAGGTGTGACCGTAACGAAGGGCAGGAAGCCACAATGTATACATGAGAAGTGTGATCGTAACGAAGGGCAGGAAGTCACTATGTATACATGAGAGGTGTCACCGTAACGAAGGGCAGGAAGCCACAATGTATACATGAGAAGTGTGATCGTAACGAAGGGCAGGAAGCCACTATGTATACATGAGAGGTGTGGCCGTAACGAAGGGCAGGAAGCCACTATGTATACATGAGAGGTGTGACCGTAACGAAGGGCAGGAAGCCACAATGTATACACGAGAGGTGTGACCGTAACGAAGGGCAGGAAGCCATTATGTATACATGAGAGGTGTGACCGTAACGAAGGGCAGGAAGCCACTATGTATACATGAGAGGTGTGACCGTAACGAACGGCAGGAAGCCACCATATATACATGAGAGGTGTGGCCGTAACGAAGGGCAGGAAGCCACTATGTATACATGAGAGGTGTGGCCGTAACGAAGGGCAGGAAGCCACTATGTATACATGAGAGGTGTGACCGTAACGAAGGGCAGGAAGCCACTATGTATACATGAGAGGTGTGGCCGTAACGAAGGGCAGGAAGCCACTATGTATACATGAGAGGTGTGACCGTAACGAAGGGCAGGAAGCCACTATGTATACATGAGATGTGTGACTGTAGCGAAGGGCAGGAAGCCACTATGTATACGTGAGAGGTGTGACCGTAACGAAGGGCAGGAAGCCACTATGTATACATGAGAGGTGTGACCGTAACGAAGGGCAGGAAGCCACTATGTATACATGAGAGGTGTGACCGTAACGAAGGGCAGGAAGCCACTATGTATACATGAGAGGTGTGACCGTAACGAAGGGCAGGAAGCCACTATGTATACATGAGAGGTGTGACCGTAACGAAGGGCAGGAAGCCACCATATATACATGAGAGGTGTGACCGTAACGAAGGGCAGGAAGCCACCATATATACATGAGAGGTGTGACCGTAACGAAGGGCAGGAAGCCACTATGTATACATGAGAGGAGTGACCGTAACGAAAGGCAGGAAGCCACTATATATACATGGCAGTATACATGAGAGGTGTGACCGTAACGAAGGGTAGGAAGCCACCATATATACATGAGAGGTGTGACCGTAACGAAGGGCAGGAAGCCACTATGCATACATGAGAGGTGTGACCGTAACGAAGGGCAGGAAGCCACTATGTATACATGAGAGGTGTGACCGTAACGAAGGGCAGGAAGCCACTATGTATACATGAGAGGTGTGACCGTAACGAAGGGCAGGAAGCCACTATGTATACATGAGAGGTTTGACCGTAACGAAGGGCAGGAAGCCACTATGTATACATGAGAGGTGTGACCGTAACGAAGGGCAGGAAGCCACTATGTATACATGAGAGGTGTGACCGTAACGAAGGGCAGGAAGCCACTATGTATACATGAGAGGTGTGACCGTAACGAAGGGCAGGAAGCCACCATATATACATGAGAGGTGTGACCGTAACGAAGGGCAGGAAGCCACTATGTATACATGAGAGGTGTGACCGTAACGAAGGGCAGGAAGCCACTATGTATACATGAGAGGTGTGACCGTAACGAAGGGCAGGAAGCCACTATGTATACATGAGAGGTGTGACCGTAACGAAGGGCAGGAAGCCACTATGTATACATGAGAGGTGTGACCGTAACGAAGGGCAGGAAGCCACCATATATACATGAGAGGTGTGACCGTAACGAAGGGCAGGAAGCCACCATATATACATGAGAGGTGTGACCGTAACGAAGGGCAGGAAGCCACTATGTATACATGAGAGGTTTGACCGTAACGAAGGGCAGGAAGCCACTATGTATACATGAGAGGTGTGACCGTAACGAAGGGCAGGAAGCCACTATGTATACATGAGAGGTGTGACCGTAACGAAGGGCAGGAAGCCACTATGTATACATGAGAGGTGTGACCGTAACGAAGGGCAGGAAGCCACTATGTATACATGAGAGGTGTGACCGTAACGAAGGGCAGGAAGCCACTATGTATACATGAGAGGTGTGACCGTAACGAAGGGCAGGAAGCCACTATGTATACATGAGAGGTGTGACCGTAACGAAGGGCAGGAAGCCACTATGTATACATGAGAGGTGTGACCGTAACGAAGGGCCGGAAGCCACTATGTATACATGAGAGGTGTGACCGTAACGAAGGGCAGGAAGCCACTATGTATACATGAGAGGTGTGACCGTAACGAAGGGCAGGAAGCCACTATGTATACATGAGAGGTGTGACCGTAACGAAGGGCAGGAAGCCACCATATATACATGAGAGGTGTGACCGTAACGAAGGGCAGGAAGCCACCATATATACATGAGAGGTGTGACCGTAACGAAGGGCAGGAAGCCACTATGTATACATGAGAGGTTTGACCGTAACGAAGGGCAGGAAGCCACTATGTATACATGAGAGGTGTGACCGTAACGAAGGGCAGGAAGCCACTATGTATACATGAGAGGTGTGACCGTAACGAAGGGCAGGAAGCCACTATGTATACATGAGAGGTGTGACCGTAACGAAGGGCAGGAAGCCACTATGTATACATGAGAGGTGTGACCGTAACGAAGGGCAGGAAGCCACTATGTATACATGAGAGGTGTGACCGTAACGAAGGGCAGGAAGCCACTATGTATACATGAGAGGTGTGACCGTAACGAAGGGCAGGAAGCCACTATGTATACATGAGAGGTGTGACCGTAACGAAGGGCAGGAAGCCACTATGTATACATGAGAGGTGTGACCGTAACGAAGGGCAGGAAGCCACTATGTATACATGAGAGGTGTGACCGTAACGAAGGGCAGGAAGCCACTATGTATACATGAGAGGTGTGACCGTAACGAAGGGCAGGAAGCCACTATGTATACATGAGAGGTGTGACCGTAACGAAGGGCAGGAAGCCACCATATATACATGAGAGGTGTGACCGTAACGAAGGGCAGGAAGCCACCATATATACATGAGAGGTGTGACCGTAACGAAGGGCAGGAAGCCACCATATATACATGAGAGGTGTGACCGTAACGAAGGGCAGGAAGCCACCATATATACATGAGAGGTGTGACCGTAACGAAGGGCAGGAAGCCACCATATATACATGAGAGGTGAGACCGTAACGAAGGGCAGGAAGCCACCATATATACATGAGAGGTGAGACCGTAACGAAGGGCAGGAAGCCACCATATATACATGAGAGGTGAGACCGTAACGAAGGGCAGGAAGCCACCATATATACATGAGAGGTGAGACCGTAACGAAGGGCAGGAAGCCACCATATATACATGAGAGGTGAGACCGTAACCAAGGGCAGGAAGCCACCATATATACATGAGAGGTGTGACCGTAACTTCGGCACAAATTTTATTCTGCTAAGTGAGTTATCTGTGTTTTGTAGAGGATTATTTTTTCTTTTTTGGAAGAACTTTAGGGCTAATTCTTTCGAAACCTCCTGCAGAAAATGCTCTGGTGCGATCGAAACTGAAGGATCTTTTGTACTGTATGAAATATTAGCGAGAAAGTTCAATTAATGGGTGTGTGTTGGTGGGGGTGTTAAACGTACTCGTTTCTTGCAGATAAATGGAATAAAATACCGACACGATGGAAAAATAGACACAGTGCATTATAATTTATTTGTGTTCACGTTTCTTACTGTGTATGTGGAGTATAACAGATAGTTATCACACGTTAATATTAACTGAACAACAAGTAATTTTGACTTCTACAGACAACAACTGTCCAAAAAGAGAAGCGGTCCTTTTCACTGCCTATATGACGGATCACGGATCCTTTATGTTGTTCGTACGTAGAGTGAGTTTTTTTTTTTTTTACCTCAAACTCCCTAGCACTCGGTACATGCTACTGAGCATTCCAGACACTGTTATTTGCATCTATATCATTTCACGTTACTTTCAGTCTCGCAATTACATTTGATCATCTCCAGTACAGTTTGGGAAGCTGGTGGTAATTATGTTGTTCGCTCTTCAACCATTAAACAATGTCTATCCGTAATCACCAGCTACTGGTGAACTTGAAAATAAACACAGACGCTGGGGCCTCGTGCTGCTGCAGCTGCTGGAGGCACAGTAAATCTGCGCGAAAAAGGCGCTGGCCATTGCTTTTTGAAATGAGTACAGATCCTCCCCGACCTGCGTCCGAGCTCCGTTCCGACCGACCGGTTGGATCTCGAAATTGAGGAATGTGGGAATTATGTTGGCATGGCGTGTAGGAAAATTCCATATACAGATTGCTCAGTAGGGGAGACAACGGATTGCCCATAGCCATTCTCTGCCTTTGAGCACAGTATTTTCCCTCAAACTCAAACTTCCAATCAACTACACACAAATTAATTAATTCAAGTTTGAGTTTGAGGGGAAATACTATGCTCAAAGGCAGGGAATGGCTATGGGTAATCCGTTGTCCCCTTTATTGAGCAATCTGTATATGGAATTTTTCGAGGCTACACTGTTAAAACATATCCTGCCATGTAGAGCTAAATGGTTCAGATATGTTGATGACATCTTGTGTCTTTGGCCAAATGATATTGGCCAGATTCACCGTGGAGAAAACGGTGGACTGTAAACTTCCATTCTTAAATATGTTGGTACACCAGGTTGACAGAAAGTTTAAGTCTACAGTATATAAGAAGCCCGCCAATGTGTGCTCATACAGTCACTCCTGTTCCAACTATAAGGCGAGAGTTAGAAGAAGTGTATTTCTTACTATGTTTCAGAGAGCTTATAGAGTGTGCAGTCCGAATCTCCTAGATGAAGAAATTATGAAAATATTTGACACTGCCATGAAACTGCGGTATCCTAAGGAGTTCGCGGAATCTGCCTTGCTGGCAGCAAAGAAAACTCATCATAAATCAGAGCCTAGGATAACACCTCAGACCAAGAATGTGTTGATCTTCTCATACAATGAGAATTTATCTATCTTGCCGAATGCCCTTAAAAGATTTAATGTTCAGAATGCTTCTTAGAAGCATTCTGATAAAGAATTAACCCCAAAGGCGTGCTGGTGGTGTTTACAGAATTGGTTGCAATGGCTGCATCCTCTCCTATGTAGGGCAAACTGGAAGAACTTCTCGAAGTAAGGATATCACAACACTGTTATTCGATACATATAGCACAGGAGTCGAATGAGATTTTCAACCACATTAGAGCTTGTAATAACCCAGCAAACTGGCAGGAGGCAAAAGTAATCTTCCCTTGTTCCTCTTGGCCTGAAAAGAATATTCTAGAATCGGCAATTATTAAGCATGATAAGCATTCATTATGCAATATCAGTGGTGGTTGTTCAGATTAGATGCATTTTTAGTTGAGACAATAGTGCAGTCAAAAACTGGGCTCTTATACTAACGCATTAGACTGTCTTAAATGTAGTGCCACACCAAGGAATTAGGACTTATTTTTCGTGTATTTTCTGAAGGTTAAACTAGATTTTGCCTCAGAATCTTGTGGGATGAATAACTATGGCTGTCTTCCTTGTAATTACAGATGTTTCCCTCTTTAAATGAGTTTATTTAAATGAACCCCATTTCCTTTGCATAACTTACAGGTGCCTCCCTTTAAATGGTCCCGTTTTCTCGTTCTTTTACATGGACCCGTTTTCTCGTGTATCGTAACTCTATTGATAATTACCAGTGACTTCTATATCACTGGCAATATAAACACGTATATAAAATTCCTTATATTAATAGTGGAGTCAGACCGGGTTTTTGATATTTGCCACATACATGCGTTTAGGCTACTATTACAATATCAGTGCTTGTGGGCTTTTTATAACGTTATAATATTCAACCTTTCTGGTTATGGGTACTGGCATTTCCTCTTCCCTCCTCTATCTTTCTCTCTCTCTCTCTCTCCCTCACTCCAGTGAAGACGTCCCCTGGGATCGTATTCGCTTGGACATCCTCCTCTTTTCTGCAATTTGCAAGCTCCTGATGATGTGTTGATTGCAACAGGAAAGGCCTAGAGCTATCACTCCACTCCCCCTGTGGTTGTTTTGTATTTATGTGTATATATATATATATATATATATATATATATATATATATATATATATATATATATATATATTATATATATATATATGGTGAAAATTGTGGGATCCACAGCCTCGGAGAAGTGGATAAAAAGGCTTCAAGGAAGAATATTTGGATTTCTTCCTGAAACCGTTTGAATATTCCACTTCCCCTACCAACTGCCTCCTACAAAAGGAGGATTACCAATAGACCCTGGATAGGCACCTAAAGTCAGCACCTGACCAACCGGGCTGTGGTTCGTACGTCAGCTTGCGTGCGGCCGGTAGTAACAGCCTGGTTGATCAGACCCTGATCCACCGTGAGGCCTGGTCTCAGACCGAGCCGTGGGGGCGTTGACTCCCGAAACCCATTCCAGGTAAACTCCAGGTAACCCCATCTTTTATTTTATTTTATTTTATTTTATTTTATTAAATCACATGGTACAAAAGATTTAAGAGATACACTGTTGATACGAAGATGACAAACACAGTACATGAGGTGTCTAAGATATTGTTACATGTTTGTCACTGATTATAAGGCGAAAATCTCATCCAGCTCCTCAGAGCTGCGGTGTGCCCAAAATACAGCAGGCATTACCCCTCTGAACAGCCGCGCTGAGTCACTGAAACAGAAAACTAGCTGCCCTGGGATCCCTAGTTACCCTGATGAGTCTTTTGCCTAGCTCCTTAAGGAACTTAGATGCGCTCTTTCCTCATGAGCCAAGGGTCTCTGAGCCTATGGGAACAAACATATAATGATGGGCAAGTTCTCCATATTTTCTAGACTTTTGGGACTCCCTGAAGCTGGCGGCTGCCCCTCCTTCCTCCCTGGTGTATTGGAGATAGGTAGATGTGTAGTCCCACACCACCTGCTTGCCGTCTGTCCAGACTTGAAGGGGGATACCATCTGGATGCTTTTGGCTGCCATCAGATCTGCATAGTTATGGTGGCTCTCTTACTGTTGGGCATCCAGCTGTTGTGAGGCTCGTCTTGATAATGTTATTAACCTCTTCATGTCTTGCAACCTTTCCTTCAGATTTACGGCACACAAGACCACACAAGGCCACAAATACACCTGTGTTCGGCAAGAATAGGGGCGGCAAGTCAAAGGGCAACACCAGTGCGGATGGTTTGTGGGTCGAGGCGTGTGCCAAGGCTGAAGTTGGGAACAGCCAACAGAAAGTCCCCTGCATGAGGACCTCTCACTGCCAGGAGGCGGGCTCTATCCTTTCCTGACACACTCTGAAACATTCTTAAGGTTATATTCTCCACTGTTGGGCCACCCCAGTGCTACTGTTTATAGTTGTTCGGGGGAGCAGGTCTGGTTTCAGAGTCTGTTAGATTATCCCAGATCCTGGCTCCGTCAACGAACTTTTGGTCCTGGACTCCAATCTTGTCCCTAAGATGTTCAGGGAGAATCGTTGCTACAAGCCCTCTGGATGCAACGCATGAGGACAGGTAGCGCAATCTGTGATGACTTGCGGACACCAATGCCTCCTAATCTGACTGGAAGTGTAGCTTGGTCCCAATGCCCATCTTCTAGAGTAAGGTTAAGTACTTTAGTAAAAATCTGCCTCAGGATACTATCATATTCGTGCAGTATAGGGTTATCAAATGAAGGTGCACATTTTAGGAAATATGTCAACCTGGGCAGACCCAAACATTTTGTGAGAAGGTACATGGCATCATGGATGTCAAGGCTGCCTATTTGTTGTTCCATTATCCTCAATTCTTCTAGTTTCTTCCTGAGAATTGTGTCAATGGCAACACTATTTATGGGGGCAATGACTGATGCTTCTGATAGTTTTGATCTCACTGCACCTATCACTTGTTGAATGACTGAGATTATTTCACATTTGGATGGATTTAGGATAAGACCCATTTCCTGTCCCCGTGTCATCACCTGTGTAAGATCATCTAGAAGGGACTCCTTTGTACCTGCTAGCGTGCCATCATCCAGGAACCACATGTTTAGCTCACTGGTCAGTCTAACTGTGATTTCCCTAACTGCTATACAGAAGAGAAATGGTGCGCGAGGATCCCTTTGCTGGGCACCCTCTGATGATGTGATTTCATGCTCTCCAAACAGCAGCACTGATTCCTTGCTATATCCAGCTGAAACAAAAGGGAAGAGACCAGGAAAATGTTCTTGTACAGCTGCTAATACCATGTCTCTTTTCAGGAGATTATATGTATTCTTGAAATCTAATTTTACCACTGCATTGTCCTCAGGAAGGTTGTCGATATATGCCCTTGCTGCATGAACTGCTGCTTCACTTCCCTGAGAAACACCAAAGCCAAGCTGATTCGGTTGAAGCATGATGGCCGCCTCTGCACGAATACTTCGGACAGCAGCTTTGGAAACGAGGCGGAGAAAAGTGTTGCCCACTGCAATTGGCCTAATTCCTCCATCCTTCTTTTTAAGGGCACAAAGTGATGCACCAACAAAGAAAGGTTTAATTTCGTCAGGAATCAGACCAGCCAAGGATTTGTTGACGAACCTTGTGATCTCAGAAAGCAGTGTCTCTGCAATCTCCCCGATAACTGGATTAACTATTTCCTTTAAATGCTGGGGCCTTATTCCAGTGTAATCCCAAGAAGAGCCGGACAGGAATGACATTATTGCTTTGTAAATGTCTGAGTCTTGCACAATCAATGGTTCCACAGTGGGGACAGAGGTGTTGGAACTGTTGGTGATCCTGGTTTACCTGGCAGAGTGCTTTCCTCTAAGTGCTTCAGTAGCATCAGCATCCCTGAGGGCAACTGTATATTCACTGGTGATAATTCTGATTGCTACTACTGTGTTGCACTCTTCAGTTTTCTTGCTCACCTGGACTCTGATTTTTTCGCTGTCAGTGGAGTGAGTGGGGGTTCTGCCTCTCCAATGTTTGTATTAATGGGGAAGGCGAATGAGGTTATCAGCTCTAGGAAAGTCTCTTAAGGATTTAATGATCTTTGAGGCTAGCCTCATTCCTCTTCTTTCCGGCACAGCTAAGCAGACATTGCCAAAAAGTAGCAAGTTGTGCCATGCCTTGATGGTTGGTAGAGCATTTAGGATAGTGGAACCATCATTTACTTTTTTAAGAGGTCTGTAAGTTTCCCAGCTGCACTTTCGGAATATGTGTGAGTGTCCTGGTACCTGTTGCTTTAACTGATTCCAAGATATTATCTGATGAGATGAGATCTGTTGGAGTGGGTTCAGGTGCCTGAAGTGGCTCTGGGTTATCACTTTCCACAGGAGAACATCCTGAACCAGGGAAGCTATCATGTTTGCAGAGGAAACCATTAGAGTTGAGACAACAAAGCTGTGAACACAACCGACACTTGCCTCTCCTAGTATTGCCAGCTGTGACATTTCCCTGGCTGCTCGCTTCCTCCTGACTGGCATCCTCTGGCTAGGTAGACTGTAGGAGTGGAATAATATATATATATATATATATATATATATATATATATATATATATATATATATATATATATATATATATATATATATATATATATATATATACATATATATAGTAATATAGGGAAGTACCACCTCTAGAACTGTCATAGGGACCCTCATCCTCAGAGAAAAGAATAAACTTACTTCAGGGAAAACTCAAGGTTCTCCCTGAAGCTGTTTGAGAATTTTCTCCTACCACCCCTTATATTTCAAGTATGTTTTATTTAAAGACAAAAATACATTGGCCAAACATTCACAAAAATACAACAGAAAGTAAAACGACATAGGTAACTCAGAGCTACATCTCGAATACTTCGTCCAGCTCCCCTGCGGTGGGCCGCGTGCCCAGAATGCTGCAGGCATTTCCTCTCTGGATCGCAACACTGAGTCTCTGAAAGAGAAAGCTGGTCGCCCTGTGGTCATTAGTTTCTATGATTATATATATATATATATATATATATATATATATATATATGTATATATATATATATATATATATATATATATATATATATATATATATATATATAAATATATATATATATATATATATATATATATATATATATATATATATATATATATATATATATATATATATATATATATATATATATATATATACAAAGAATTCGCAAGAGCAGGCGAAATATACACAAACACTGATCTCTGGCCAAAGGAGACTCGAACCTACGAACCTTGGAACAAGGTACGCAGTTCTATACCATTTTCACCACACTAGACAATACCTTGGCGCCTAGCACAATGCTAGATGTTGATCCAAATAGGAGGCTAAAGTTTCGCATAGATGAGTTTGGGAGTGAGTGTGAGAAGGATTTAGATGGTAAGGAGGAAATGGTCACCAGCAGTGATAGTGGCAGCCGCTTTAAGTGGCAAGTGGTTCACAGTTCAGGATTAAGGAAGATGAGGAGAGTTAATAGAGAAGATGTGAAGGTAGGAAATCGATTCTCTGTTCTCCAAGACGAGTGTACTTCAGTGGTTAGTGAGGTTGAGGGTACCACTGATTCCCCTGCTAATCAAGGTAAGAATATTTTAATAGTAGGCGATTCTCAGGTAAGATATATGGACCGTGCATTTTGTAACAGAGACAGAAAGGTCAGACAGAGAGTGTGTCTTCCTGGAGCTGGTGTTGGTGACATAGTCAGCAGGTTGGATAATATTATGGCAGGTAATGGGAACAAGCCCATTATCTGTCTTAGTGCTGGGGGTAATGACATTGGGAAGGGCAGGAGAAAGGAACTGCTGGATAAGTACAGGTCAGCCATAGAAGTAGTTAGGTCTAAGGGAAGGATCCAAGTCATATGTAACATTTTGCCTAGAAAGGGAGTGGGCAATGAATGGAAGTCTAGAGCAATTGGTATAAATTGCTGGCTAGACAGGTACTGCAAGGAACTTGCAATCCCATTCATTGATAACTGGGACCTATTCTTTGGCAAACGTGATATGTATGCAAGGGTTGGCGTTCATCTATCTGGGGATGGAGTGGTTGCATTAGCCAATTCAATTGAGAGGGTAATTGATGACTTGTGTAGGAATTTAAACTGATAGATTATAGAGGTATGGGTGTTTGTGGGAAACAATCAGGCTGCAGCATTAGGGATGAAAACAGCTGTTATAACCGGGATACCTCAGGGATATGTTTAAAAGACAATATTCAAAATAAAGTTGCTAGTAATTGCAAATCAATTGATCAACAAACAAGACAGATAGTAGAGAGCAACGAGTGACTAGCTCCCTTAAGGTTTACTATACAAATAGTAGGAGTCTAAGAAATAAGATAGATGAGCTAAGATTACTTGTAAGTATAAGTAATATAGATATTATTGGTATAACAGAGACCTGGTTCAACCTGAAAGATAGAGAAATGCCTTCTGAATGCAACATACAGGGTTATAAACTATTCCACACTGATAGGGTCAACAGGAAGGGTGGTGGAGTGGCGATGTATGTCTGAGAAAATTTAAATTGTTGTCTTAGACATGATGTAAGATTAGAAACATCGAACACAGAAACTGTTTGGCTACAGTTTCTCGAGGGACGTGACAAATTAATTTTGGGTGTGATTTATAGGTCCCCAACCCTTGATAGGGAGTGCAGGAAGCTGTTATGGGACGAAATTCATAAGGCATCTAGATATGAAAATGGATCAACGTCTAGCATTGTGCTAGGTGCCAAGGTATTGTCCAGTGTGGTGAGAACGGTATAGCACTGCGTACCTTGTTCCAAGGTTCGTAGGTTCGAGTCTCCTTCGGCCAGATACCAGTGTTTGTGTATATTTCGCCTGATCTCGCGATTTTCTTCGCTTCTCCCTGAAAGCTGGCTGCCTTGGATCAACGTCTAGCATTGTGCTAGGCGCCAAGGTATTGTCCAGTGTGGTAAGAATGGTATAGCACTGCGTACCTTGTTCCAAGGTTCATAGGTTCGAGTCTCCTTCGGCCAGAGATCAGTGTTTGTGCATATTTCGCCGACTCTTGCGAATTCCTTGCGTTGCTAAAATCTCTAGTTGGTCGATGCATGCAGGGGATGAGTTGAAAAGCTGTAAGCCTTCTCCCTGAAAGCTGGCTGCCTTGGATCAACGTCTAGCATTGTGCTAGGCGCCAAGGTATTGTCCAGTGTGGTGAGAATGGCATAGCACTGCATAGTTTGTTCCAAGGTTCATATATATATATATATATATATATATATATATATATATATATATATATATATATATGTATGCAATAAGATCACAGTAAACAGGTGGTTTTAAAATATGCAAAAACAACCACTGTGAAAGAGTAGTGAAATTCCAAGCGCTTTCGTGACTACTCACATTGTCAAGGAACTATGAAAGTAATACAGCAAAGTAAGGCAATTAAAGGGCTTAGACCACACCTCACAGTCAACTCCCACAACAAAGAAACACCTGACGCACGACAATACCGGACTCATAAGATATATATATATGCAAACAACTGCAGACGGGCGATCTTAACTATGCAAGACAAGCCACGGAGGGGTGGAAATCTTGAGCTAAAGTGCTTTCACACTTCTCAGTGCGTCATCAGGAGCTGTGCAATGTTGTGAGGGAGCAACCAAAGCAGGGAGAGAGGCCTCAGAGTAGCGGAGGTGTCACTGTGTCTAAGGGTAACCGTGGCCAGTGACACCTACGCTACCCTGAGACCTCTCTCCCGGCTTTGTTGCCCCCTTGCAACATTGCACAGCTGCTGATGACGTACTGAGAAGTGTGAAAGTAATAGAGCAAAAGATTTCTATCCCCCGTGGCTTGTCCTGCATATATATATATATATATATATATATATATATATATATATATATATATATATATATATATATATATATATATATATATATATATATATATACATGTATATAGGGGTCCACCTCTGGTGTAAATTGTGGGACCCATAGCCTCGGAGAAGTGGATAAAAAGGCTTCAAGGAAAAATATTTGGATTTCTTCCTGAAGCCGTTTGAATATTCCACTTCCCCTACCACCCCATATTTTGATATATATATTTTTTTTTACTAATAGGAATATTTTATTACATAATATGGTACAGAAGATTTAAGAGATACATTGTTGATATAAAGGTGGCATATACGGCACATGTTGTTACGTGTGTATCACCGATTATAAGGCGAAAATCTCATCCAGCTCCTCAGAGCTGGGGCGTGTGCCCAAAATACAGCAGGCATTACCCCTCTGAACAGCCGCACTGAGTCGCTGGAACAGAAAACTAGCTGCCCTGGGATCCCTAGTTACCCTGATGAATCTTTTTCCCAGCTCCTTAAGGAATTTAGATGCACTCTTTCCCCATGAGCCAAGGGTCTCTGAGACTATGGGAGCAAACATATAATGATGGGCAAGTTCTCCATATTTTCTAGACTTTTGGGACTCCCTGAAGCTGGCAGCTGCCCCTCCTTCCTCCCTGGTGTATTGGAGATAGGTATCAGCCAAGGTAGATGCACATGTATAGTCCCACACCACCTGCTTCCCATCTGTCCAGGCTTGAAGGGTGATACCATCTGGACGCTTCTGGCTGCCATCAGATCTGCATAGTTGGGGTGGCTCCCTTACTGCTGGGCATCCAGCTGTTGTGAGGCTCCTCTTGATATATATATATATATATATATATATATATATATATATATATGTCGTGCCGAATATGTAAAACTGGCCAATTAGCAAGAAATCAGTTAAAATTAAGTCCTATCTGAAATTTTTACCTAACCTTATTATAACAAGAACAATTTATTTTAGCCTAACCCAACTAAATATATTTTAGATTTGTTTACAATAATTTAATATTAAACAAACACAGTGAAATATATTTTTTTCGTTAGGTTCAGAATGATTTTGGCGAAATTATTGCATACACAAATTTTCACTTGTCCTATATGGCAAGATGAGCGTTGCTATTTAAGCCAAGATCGCAAGTTCTGCCTATTCGGAACGACATATATATATATATATATATATATATATATATATATATATATATATATATATATATATATATATATATATATATATATCTATATATATACATGTATGAGTTAGATTTGGGAATGTAGTGCCAGAGTGCTCAGCAGAAATTTGTGGTTACAACAAAGTCGGTACGGGGGAGAAGAAGAGCGACTGATGGAATGATAATGTAAAGAGAGAGTAGTAAGGGAGAAAAAAATAGCATCTGAGAGGTTTCTACAAAGTAGAAGTGATGCATGGGGGAAAGAGTATACGGAGAGTAAACAAGAGAAGAGTTATTAAATGGAGAGTTAAAGGTATCTGGAAGATGGAGTGAATATTTTGAGTGAGGAACTGTTAAACGTTAGTGAACATAGGGAAGGTGTGATTTCGTGTATAGGACAAGGAGGAATAACGTCTTGTAGAAGTAAGGAAGAGACAGTTGTGAGTGTGCGGGGAAGTTCGTGAGGCAGTGAGTAGAATGAAAGGTGGTAAGGCAGCTGGGATTCATGGGATAAAGATAGAAATCTTAAAAGCAGGTGGGGATATACTTGTGGAGTAGTTGGTGCTTTTATTTAATAAATGTATGGAAGAGGGTAAGGTACCTAGGGATTGGTAAAAAGCATGCATAGTTCCACTGTATAAAGGCAAAGGGGACAAAAGAGAGTGCAAAAATCATTGGGGATTAAGTCTGTTGACTATACCTGGTAAAGTGAATGGTAGAGTTATTATTGAAAGAATCAAGAATAGGATAGCAGATGAACAAGGAGGCTCTAGGATAGGTAGGGGGTGTGTAGGCCAAGTTACAGTGAAACATAAAGGTGAACAGTATTAAAATAAAGGTAAAGAAGCTTTTGCGGCATTTATGGATTTGGGAAAGACGTATGACAGGGTGGATAGGGGGGCAATGTGGCAGATGTTGCAAGTGTATGGTGTAGGAGGTAGGTTACTGAAACCAGTGAAGAGTTTTTACGAGGATAGTGAGGCTCAGGTTAGAGTATGTAGGAAAGAGGGAAATTATTTCCCAGTAAAAGTAGGCCTTAGACAAGGATGTGTGATGTCACCATGGTTGTTCAATATATTTATAGATGGGGTTGTAAGAGAAGTGAATGCTCGGGTGTTGGCAAGAGGTGTGGGGCTAAAAGATAAAGAATCTAACACAAAGTGGGAGTTGTCACAGCTGCTCTTTGCTGATGACACTGTGCTTTTTGGAAATTTTGAAGAGAAGCTGCAGAGGTTGGTGGATGAGTTTGGTATAGGACATAAAAGAAGAAAATTAAAAGTGAATATAGGAAAGAGTAAGGTGATGAGGATAAACAAAATAGGTAAAGAAAGATTGGTTATCAGACTGAAGGGAGAGTGTATGGAGGAGGTGAGGATGTTGTTAGGACTTTAAACTAGGATTAGAGATGGAAAATAATGAGTGTAGTAATATTGATTTAGGCTTTGATATCATAAATCTTAACAACAAGAACAGTAATAGGTATATAGTATGCAGCATAAATCTTTATTCAGAAACGGGTGGCAGGAGGAAGGATAAGGCATTGGACTGAGTGTGGCGAAACGTTTCCTGAATAAAGAGATAAGTGTCCAATTTCTTGTCGGTTTTTCAAACCATTCATCACACAGTAATAGGTATAGTAGAAAAACAGAAAGGGGCAGGAAGGATAAAGAGAAAGGAGAGCCTTTCTACATATTTTACACAATATGAAAGTTAAGACACATGTGCAACATCTGGATATGTTTATTGTAGACGTTTCTCCATCCAGTGACTTTATCAATACAGATTCTAGGACATAGAAGACAGTAGAACTATATACAAAAGATGCGGTAATCGGTCCCTCAGCCTTGGAGTTGGTGTTGAGAGCACCGTGATGGTTTAGAATCTGGAGCAAAGGCAAGGAGGTAATCAGTCCCTCAGCCTTGGAGGGACTGATTACCTCATCTTTTGTATATAGTTCTACGGTCTTCTAAGTATGTCCCAGAATTTGTATTGATAAAGCCACTGGATGGCGAAACGTCTACAATATAGAGAACCAGATGTTGCTATTGTCTTAACTTTCATATTGTCAGTATTGCATACCTTTCTTGCACAACTTGTCAGTCACTGCAACATCATGGAATTTTGGTTCAGAGGACATCTACAAGATTTTCTTCACGGCTGCTACAACTAACCCATCCCTTTGGGTAGGACCTACTTCCGCTGAGGAATCCCGCCTACCAGTAACTATGCCCTCGTCTGCTACACGTCCCTATCTACTGACGTCTATATAACCGCCAGTATCTTTGCCTTTGCTCCACGGCTCAAACACAAACTCTGCACTAAGACGTTTCAAAAGGGGTGAGGGTCATCTTATGAATCAGTATATTGTCATTAAGAGGGACGTTAAAAAGGGGATAAGAAAAACTAAAAAGGAGTACGAAATTAAAGTTGCTAGGGATTCGAAAACTAACCCAAAAAGTTTTTTCCAGGTGTATAGAACAAAAGTTAGAGATAAGATAGGTCTCCTTAAAAATAACTATGGTCATCTTACTGACAAAGAGAACGAAATGTGTTCGATTTTAAATAATTATTTTCTCTCGGTTTTTACACAGGAGCACACTAACAATATCCCAGTAATTAATTTTTATAGTGGGCCTGAAGAAGATAAATTATGTAACATTTGATGAACTGGAATGAAGCACAACTCGTTCTCACCGAACCAGACCTCAGACGCCGACGGTGCCTAGAAGCCTCACTAATCGCCGTCACCGACACAATAGGACGTAACACTGGAAACCACAAAATTTCAAAACACTAGCATACATGATACTTAAGCACCACCAACCCAACAACACAGGAGTCACATGATCTCATCGTCTACCCGTCCTCATCCCAACATGACATTCTTCAGGTCACCATGTGTCACTCACACCTCACTCTCCGCCTATATATATAATGTCTTTCTACCTCTGTATGTTAGAAGTGATCAAGGTCCCAGGACCGAAACGTTTTCTGATAAATATGTCATAGTGTTTGCTTACGTGTCTTTCTAAACCAACAGTCACTAGTGAAATGGTTATGAAACAAATAGATCGACTGAAACAAAATAAATCACCGGGTCCCGGTGAGCTTTTTTCAAGGGTTCTTAAGAAATGTCAAACGGAACTCTGTGAACCATTAACTAACATTTTCAATTTATCTCTTCAAACAGGTGTAGTGTCTGATATGTGGAAGATGGCTAATGTAATTCCTATTTTTAAAGCAGGAGACAAGTCGTTACCGCCCGATAAGCTTGACCTCATTTGTAGGCAAATTGCTAGAGTTAGTTATAACTGAGATTATAAAAAGCCATCTGGATAAGCATAATCTGATTAATGATACTCAGCATGGATTCACAAGAGGCCGTTCTTGTCTAACTAATTTATTAACTTTCTTCAGTAAAGCTTTTGAGGCTGTACATCACGATAAAGAATATGATATTGTTTTTTTAGATTTTAGTAAGGCTTTTTATAGAGAACCGCACCAAAGACTGTTGAAGAAAGTGGCAGCTCATGGCATTGGGGGAAAAGTGCTCTCATGGATCGAGTCATGGCTCACTGACAGGAAGCAGAGAGTGTCCATAAATGGGGTTAAATCCGAGTGGGGATCTATAACAAGTAGCCTTCCACAGGGATCAGTCTTGGGCCCGTTGTTGTTTATAATATATATCAATGACCTTGATGAGGGAATTACTAGTGATATGAGCAAATTTGCCGATGACTCAAAGATAGGTAGGATAATTGATTCAAACGTAGATATCATGGAACTTCAGGAGGATTTAGACAAACTCAGTACCTGGTCAGAAAAGTGGCAGATGCAGTTCAATGTAGATAAATGCAAGGTTCATTAAGAACCCTTGAAAAAAGCTCATCAGGACCCGGTGATTTATTTTGTTTCAGACGGTCTACTTGTTTCACAACCATTTCACTAGTGACTGTAATGTTACATAATTTATCTTCTTCAGGTCTACTATAAAAATTAATTACTGGGATACTGTTAGTGTCTTCCTGTGTAAAAACCGAGAGAAAATAATTATTTAAAATCGAGTACATTTCATTCTCTTTGTCAGTAAGATGCCCCAAATTATTTTTAAGGGGACTTATCTTGTCTCTAACTTTTGTTCTATACACCTGGAAAAAACTTTTTGGGTTAGTTTTCGAATCCCTAGCAACTTTAATTTCGTACTCCCGTTTAGCTTTTCTTATCCCCTTTTTAACGTCCCTCTTAATGTCAATATACTGATTCATAAGATGACCCTCACCTCTTTTGATACGTCTATAAATTCCTTTCTTCTGCCCTAAAAGATATTTCAGCCTATTATTTATCCACTTTGATCATTTCTATTTGATCTAATTTCATATTGATAGCTCTCTTCGTTACCCCAGTCAACAGATGAAAAGTGATCTCTAAGCCCATTGTAATCTGCTAAGCAAAAATCCGGGACCATTTCTGAATTATGCATACTGTCATACTTCCATTCTATGCTAAAGGTAACTGGTTTGTGATCGTTAATGCCGAGTTCCTCTGTAATTTCTAAATTATTAACAAGGGTTTCCTTGTTTGCCAGAACCAAGTCAAGTAGGTTATTTTTTCCCCTTGTAGGTTCTGTCACAAACTGCTTCAAAAACCAGTCCTGAACTACTTCTAAGAAGTCATTTGATTCTAAATTCCGAGTCAAGAAATTCCAATCAATCTGACTAAATATAAAGTCACGTAGAATTACTTCATTATCATGCCTTGTGGCCTGAATAATTTCCTCCCACAGTAATTTCCCTTGGTCCCTATCTAAGTTTGGGGGGACAGTATATCACTCCTAGAATCAATTATTCATGCCCCTCTGAAAATTCTATCCAGACAGACTCTGTATGTGTTACTTCAGACTTAATACCCGTTTTTATGCAACAGTTCAAGTGATCTCGGACATACAGTGCCATCCCACCCCCCTTCCCGATACTTCTATCTACATGGAACAATTTAAAACCCTGAATGTGACATTCCGCAGGCATGTCCCGACTTTCGGAATTAAACCATGTCTAAGTGATGGCAAATACATCAATGTTACCTGCACTAGCTCCTAATCTTAACCCATCCATCTTATTCCTAACACTACGGCTATTAGCATAATATAATTTTAAAGACCCTACGTTCTCTTTACCCTTCCTGCTCATTTCTGTTTTTCCACTAAACCTATTACTGTCCTTGTCACCTAGTGCCATTGGCTTTCCAATATCCACCTCATTCTGCCTATTAATAATTCCCCTAGAACTCATAATATTACTACACTGGGACTTCACTGTACTCCCGCCAAGACCCATACCACTAACAGCTCCCTCCACTGCCGTTGCCAGTGCCCCCACCCCAGACCTTGATAATTGAACCCCATCCTTGGCATACATGTCATTTCTGCCATAGAAGAGGTCCCAGTTGTCAATAAATGTTACCGCATTTTCCTAACAGCATTTGTCAAGCCAGCAATTGACACCACTTGCCCTAGGTAACCTTTCATTTCCAACTCCTCTCCTTGGTAAAATATCACATATGACAGGGTTCCCACTCTTCTTAATTATCTCTGTTGCTGACCTATACCTGCTAATCAGGTCCTCACTCCTACGTCTGCCAACATCGTTGCCTCCTGCACTGAGGCAGATAATAGGATTGCTCCCATTACGTTTCATGATGTCGTCCAGACGGCTTACAATATCCCCCATCCCAGCACCAGGAAAACATACCCTCTGTCTCCTCTTCCTGTCCTTAGGACAAAAGACCCTATCCATAAACTTAACCTGACTGTCTCCAACTAAAACAATGTTCTTACCTTCACTTGTGGAATTCTTCATGACGTTCTCGATGGTTTTCGTTGGGGTTTCAAGGGATGTCTCACTCACGTCTGTCAATGCTTCCTTGGTGTTCGTTGTGACGTTCCCAGTAGACAACCCATATTCGTCGGGTATCACCGAAAATGGGTTGGAAGTTTCCACAGTAGTCTTTTGGTTCTTCGTTGTTTCTGCCTCTCCAACAGTCTTCTTGATCCTCAGCTTGGTTCCATGTTGCCCGGCCACTAACCAGGTTCCCCTCTTAACCTGAGGACTCACAACAGGGGGATTACTACGAATCTTCTTGTTCTCCTCAGTTAATCGCCGTATCTCCAGCTTAACAACCCTAAGCTCCTCTTTTAGCTGTTGGTAGAGTTGCTCAAGACAGGACATCTTGGTTCAGATTCACAGAGATCACACAGACAAGTCTTCACATTAGCCATCTTCTATATCTCAGGCACAATACCAGTAAGGATGGACGCATTAAACACGTTGGAAATAAATGGTATAAAATACCGACACAATGTAAATATAAACACTTAAGCAGTATAATGTGAGCCTTTACAGACAACGTCTCGTCCACGCAGTGGCTTTTATCAAGTCACAAACAGATCTTTTTGTGACTTGATAAAGCCCACTGTGTGGGCGAAACGTTGTCAATAAAGGATAACATTATACTGCTTAAGTGTTTATATTTCCATACACACTTGTTAATGGCTGACTAAGTTCCATCTTGCATCCTTTAAGTACCCTGACAAACAACTCGTCGGGCCCCGGGGACTTATTTTGCTTCAGTTTGTCTATCTGTTTGATAACCATGTCCCTCGTGACAGTAATATTAGTTAATTTGAATTCATCATTAACTGAATAATTGTCACTTTCTGGAATCTCATTTATGTCTTCCTGTGTAAAAACTGACAAAAAATAGTCGTTAAATAGGGAACACATTTCCAGTTCATTATCCGTGGAAATATAAACACTTAAGCAGTATAATGTGATACTTATTGACAATGTTTCGCCCACGCATTAGGCTTTATCAAGTCACAGATCCGTCAGTAGTAAAGCAACAGCAAAGAACTACAGACCAATAGCACTAACATCCCATATCATAAAAATCTTTGAAAGGGTCCTAAGAAGCAAGATCACCACCCATCTAGAAACCCATCAGTTACACAACCCAGGGCAACATGGGTTTAGAACAGGTCGCTCCTGTCTGTCTCAACTATTGGATCACTACGACAAGGTCCTAAATGCACTAGAAGACAAAAAGAATGCAGATGTAATATATACAGACTTTGCAAAAGCCTTCGACAAGTGTGACCATGGCGTAATAGCGCACAAAATGCGTGCTAAAGGAATAACAGGAAAAGTCGGTCGATGGATCTATAATTTCCTCACTAACAGAACACAGAGAGTAGTCGTCAACAGAGTAAAGTCCGAGGCAGCTACGGTGAAAAGCTCTGTTCCACAAGGCACAGTACTCGCTCCCATCTTGTTCCTCATCCTCATATCCGACATAGACAAGGATGTCAGCCACAGCACCGTGTCTTCCTTTGCAGATGACACCCGAATCTGCATGACAGTGTCTTCCATTGCAGACACTGCAAAGCTCCAGGCGGACATCAACCAAATCTTTCAGTGGGCTGCAGAAAACAATATGAAGTTCAACGATGAGAAATTTCAATTACTCAGATATGGTAAACATGAGGAAATTAAATCTTCATCAGAGTACAAAACAAATTCTGGCCACAAAATAGAGCGAAACACCAACGTCAAAGACCTGGGAGCGATTATGTCGGAGGATCTCACCTTCAAGGACCATAACATTGTATCAATCGCATCTGCTAGAAAAATGACAGGATGATAATGAGAACCTTCAAAACTAGGGAGGCCATGCCCATGATGACACTCTTCAGGTCACTTGTTCTATCTAGGCTGGAATATTGCTGCACACTAACAGCACCTTTCAAGGCAGGTGAAATTGCCGACCTAGAAAATGTACAGAGAACTTTCACGGCGCGCATAACGGAGATAAAACACCTCAATTACTGGGAGCGCTTGAGGTTCCTAAACCTGTATTCCCTGGAACGCAGAAGGGAGAGATACATGATTATATACACCTGGAAAATCCTAGAGGGACTAGTACCGAACTTGCACACGAAAATCACTCACTACGAAAGCAAAAGACTCGGCAGACGATGCACCATCCCCCCAATGAAAAGCAGGGGTGTCACTAGCACGTTAAGAGACCATACAATAAGTGTTAGGGGCCCGAGACTGTTCAACTGCCTCCCAGCACACATAAGGGGGATTACCAACAGACCCCTGGCAGTCTTCAAGCTGGCACTGGACAAGCACCTAAAGTCAGTTCCTGATCAGCCGGGCTGTGGCTCGTACGTTGGTTTGCGTGCAGCCAGCAGCAACAGCCTGGTTGATCAGGCTCTGATCCACCAGGAGGCCTGGTCACAGACCGGGCCGCGGGGGCGTTGACCCCCGGAACTCTCTCCAGGTAAACTCCAGGTATCCATTCACAATTTTCAGAGGTCCTACTTTTCCTTCACCTTCGTCCTATACACATGAAAGAACCCTTTTTGATTAGTCTTTGATTCATTAGCAACTCTAATTTCATAGTCACATTTAGCCTTTCTAATCCACATTTTTACTTCTCTTTTAAGCTGAACATATTGGTCAACAAGGTTAACCTCTCCTCTTTCGATGCGCCTATAAATTCCTCTTTTCTCCCCTAATACATGCTTTAGCCTCCTGTTAACCCATTTGGGATCGTTATTATGTACCCTGTGCACGGTGTACATTATTAAGAAAAAAAATCATAAACGTAGATCCCTTCGTAATCGTAAGTATGATCATCGTCAATAAAATCATTAGCTAGACTACCCCAATCGAGATTAGACAGAAAATCAGGGACTTTTACCGTATTATCATTATTCTCAAATTCCCAGCTAATGCTGAAAGTGATAGATTTGTGAAAACTTGTGCCAAGCTCTTCAGAGATCTCCAGATTATTTACGAGTGTTTCCTTATGTCACAAGACTAAGTAGAACAAATTATAACCCCTGGTAGGCTCTGTTACACATTGCTTCAGAAAAACAGTCCTGAATTACTTCCATAAAGTCACTGGACTCCAGATTACCGGTCAAAGAATTCCAGTCAATTTGACTAAAGTTAAAATCCCCTACTATCACTACGTTATTGTGTCTAGAAGCCCTAACAATTTCGTCCCAAAGAAGTCTCCCTCTATCGTGATCCAAGCCTGGAGGTCGGTATATTACACCTAGAATTAGTTTTTCTTGACCTTCTACAAACTCTACCCAAACAGATTCTGGTACTAATCCATCTATTTTTATACCTGTTTTGATGCAACAATTTATATTTTCTCGTACATATAATGCAACTCGTCGCCCCTTCCCATTACATCTATCCACATGGAACAACTTAAACAATTGAATATTACACTCAGCAATCATATCCCGACTCTTTAAATCATACCACGTTTCAGTTATTGCAATGACATCTAAGTTCCCAACACACGCTACCTAACGTAATTGATTAATCTTATTTCTTGCACTTCGACTGTTAGTATAAAATACAGTTATATGTTGTTCTTCTGCACCTTTTTTCTATTCATCTTTGCTTTTACACAATTTCTGTAATTATCATTAACCTGTGTTACTCCATGACTGCTATTATTAAGATTCATAATATCAAAGCCTAAATCTATATTTCGACGCTCATTATTTATCATTTCTAAACCCATACCTCTAACTAATCCTTGTTTAAAGTCCTAACAACCCCCCTCATCTGAGCTAGCAAGAAAACCCACACCTGCCCTGGATAAGTGAACCCCATCCCTGGCATATATGTCATTTCTACCATAGAAGTTGTCCCAGTTGTCAATGAATGGTACTGCATTATCCTTACAGTGTTTGTCCAGCCAACAAATAATACTAATTGCTCTGAACAATCATTCATTTCCAACATCTTTTCTTGGCAAAATGCCACGTATAACAGGACTCCCTCCCTTTTTTTTAATAATGTTTATTGCTGTCTTATGCCTTCTAACTAAATCCTCACTTCTATGTTTGCCTACATCATTGCCTCCAGCACTGAACCAGACAATAGGATTGAACTATTGACTAATATTTTTAATATACCTCTTCAAACAGGTCATGGTAAGTAGAAATCTAAAGCCAAGACAGTAGTGCCTAAGTGTGCACAATAAAGGATTTATTTTAAGAAGTATAAGTAACAGAAGTCCAAAATTTATTTTACATTTCTATACATCAGGAGGAGGCAGGATCAGTCCATCACAAAAGTGATAAGCTGATTACCTCGAGCTCCTCCTCTTCTTACCCCTCTCTGCTTTATGTTGGACTGAAGAAGCCACTGTGGCGAAACGTTTCCTTAACAAAGATTCCCATATGTTGAAAATTAGACACATGTGCAGCATCTGGGTATCTTTAATTGTAGACGTTTCGTCATTCTGCCAACCAGTGGCTTTATCAATACAGATTCTAGGACATAACTTGATGACAGTTGAATTATATACAAAAGATGAGGTTATCAGTCTCTCAGCCTTGGAGTTGGTGTGTAGAGCACCGTAGTTGAAGAGATTCTGTATCACAAGCGAACGAACGAGCGAACAAATTCAGGTAAGATCCCAATGGGATGAGCGGGGAAGACGGGACAGACGAAGAATAGAGCTGGAGAGGAGTGTTCTTAGTTGTAGAAATACAGCCAGGGCTTAATTAACTCAGCAGCTGAGGTGATCGTGGGGTAGAGCTGGAGAGTTCAGGACTTGACTGAGGATGTGGACGACGTGGGCAAGCTGTGCAGGCTGCATCATGGTGGCTGATCTATATATCTGGTCGGCGATTGGAAGCTGGAGATCGGCGGGAAGCGGGGTAGAGAGGGAGGCATGCTTCAATATGATTGGTCGTTAAGTGTGCGGAGAAGAGACAGGATCAGCGTTGATTAGTGGATAACACTCTTCATATTTGCGTTTTGTTAGTTTTTCGTTCCTGTCGTAGAGCCATTTTGAAGTCTTTTGAAGGCAGGTTTTGATAATAAACTAAGTTTGAGCAGATTTTTGCTGTCTTTTTCTAAGTTTGCAATTAGGGCAGTTTCAGTGTGGGGATCGCATCCAGGAGCAACAGTGTACTTGATACTACCATGGTGCATGGAATAGATGACCTGAGGTGCATATAGCGACGGGGTGTGAGGGTTATATGTATAGAAGGAGGGGTTCAGTCGGTCTAAATATTGCTTCGAGTATCTTGAGGTGGATTTTCAGGAGGAAGTGTCTCAGCTTTCTTGGCTTTTGGTGGTTGAGTTGGAGATGAAGCAGGCGGTTCGTTAGTAGTAGCAGAAGAGGTGGAAGACTCAGGTGATTGGTCCACAGAGGTGGTGATGTTGGAAGTCGCTGATTGGTTGTTTCTTGGAGATGGAATTTCAGGTGTTGTGATGTTGCCTAATTCTTTGGTGAGCTTGATGATGTCGGCAGATGGTGGAGAGTCTGGGAAAGTAAAGTTTGGCATGTTGTTCAATCGGAAGAGCTCGTTAATAACAGTGTTGAAGGAGCCTGGTAACGCCATATTATGCATGTGTGCATATAGCATACAGTAATGAATTTTCGTAGGTTCACAAGTTGGTGGAGTAGTGGTGGAGGGTTGGATAGCTTTTAAAAGTTTTGTTGTGTCGGCCTGGAGTTTCGTGATGGAAGCACAAGTAGGTGACTTGGAAGGTGTCTTCTTCTGTTCTGCTTCCTGGCTTTTTTCCAGAATTTCTCGACGAGTGGGGCACTTTGCAGCGAGAGTATGGTAATTGTTTTTGCAGTTGAGACATTAAGTAGGGCAGTAGAAGTACAAGTCTTGGAATCGTGGCCTTCAGACCCACAGGTAGAGCAGAACTTTCTGTCTTTTGTGGGGCAGTCTTTTGTAGAGTGTAGGTAAGAGTAGCAACTCCAGCACTGAGTAATATGATGGTTCCGCTCAGCTTCAATATGACTGAAGTTAATGAAGTAATAGTATATGGCCAGGCCTTCAGCCATATCTTGGGCAGCCATTGTCACATCAGTAAATGTGATTTTCAGCATGGAGGAGGCAGTAGGAATCTTGGTGATGCTTTCAACTGTAGCCCAGGGATTTTTTTCTTCTATGGAGGTCTTTAGGTCTTCAACAAGTTGTATGGCAATCAGTTTGTCAAGTCTCTTCAAGAAGACAATCCTCTTAGCCCGTAAGGCAGGAGAGGACATGACTTTGAAGCCACGGTCTGATAGAGTGGACAAAGCAGAGGAGGTCAGTAGTTTTTCAGCCTCAACATCATCTTCACAGACAATAATGAAGGCTTCTTGGAGTGAGAGGATGGCATTAAACTTGACCTGTAGATCCCTGACTGCCACAGCAAGGGCAAGCTTGGTGGAGTCATTGATCATACCACTGGATGGTTTTATCTTGACTATGTTGGAGAAGCTCATCTTTAGCCTCTGATGAACATACAGAGGCTAGAAGACAGTATATATAGGCTGAGAGTGAGGTGTGAATGACAAATGATGACCTGAAGAATGCCATATTGGGATGAGGACGGGTAGACGATGAGATCATGTGACTCCTGTGTTGCTGGTTTGGTGGTGCTTAGTCTGCTTGTGGTTTCCAGTATTATGTTCTATTGTGTCGGTGACGGCGATTAGCGAAGCTTCTAGACACCGTCGGCGTCTAAGGTATTGTTCGGTGAGAACAAGTTGTGCCTCCTCCCAGTTCATCAAATGCCCCGTGGAGTCTCTGTGGAGGACACAGGCGTACCTTAAGTCGTCTCTGTTACTGGCATTTCGATGATCGTTCAGGTAGACCGCAAGATCTCTGTCTGTGGCACTGAAGACGTGTAAAGGCTTGTGTTATGTAGATACATTCTTCCTCAAGAAAACAAGGGCTGGAGATGCGAAGAGCTCTCAAGAAAAAGCCAATGAAGATTCCTCTTTTAGTGTGGGTGTCTTGGTGTGAATAGAAGTGTATAAGATCGTCCTTGTTGGCAGGTTTTCTGAACACTTTGAAGAGAAGTTTGTCACTGTCGGAACTATCTGCACAGGAGGATGTCGAGGAAAGGAAGTTTGCCATCCTTTTCGAGTTCAAGTGTAAACTTTATTGATGGTTCGGCTGCATTGATCTTGTTGAGAAGGGAGTGGATATTGAAACGTCTCAGGTAGAAAACCAATATATCATCAACGTATCTTAGCCAGGTAACGGTGTTGGGAATGAGGGTGCTGAACTTCTCTGTCTCTTGGTTTTCCATGAAGAGACTGGCCAGCACAGCACTGAGTGGGCTGCCCATTGCCATCCCAAAGCATTGTTTGTAACAGTTGTCCTGATACTTGAAGAAGTTGAAATTAACACAGAGATCCACTAGAACGTAACACTGGAAACCACAAGGACAGGAAAGGAGAGGAAGGCAAGAAAGGATAGGAGGGCAGGGAAGGAGAGGAGGGCAATGAAGGAGTGAAGGGCAGGACAGGAACGGAGGGAAATGAAGGAGCGGAGGGTAGGGAAAGAGTGGAGGGCAGGGAATGAGTGGAGGACAATGAAGGAACGGAGGGCAGGGAAGGAGTGGAGGGGAGGGAAGAAGTGGAGGGCAGGGAAGGAATGGAGGACAGGAAAGGAGAGGTGGGCAGGGAAGGAGCTGAGTGCAATGAAGGAGCGGAGGGCAATGAAGGAGCAGAGGGTAGGGAAGGAGAGGAGGGCAGGGGAGGAGAGGAGGGCAGGGAAGGAGAGGAGGGCAGTGAAGGAGAGGAGGGCAGAGAAGGAGCATTCCGTTATATTATCATTATATTACTGTGTATATCTAAGAGAGAAACATAGACTGTAGTTTATCTTATTTCAGCAGACACAGCAGGGAAGCTCTGCTACTGTCTGCTTTTTCCATATACTACCTCTCCCACACTCTCCCCTTCCACTTTGCTATCTCTCCCAGACTTCCCTTACGATCTCCCTCCTTCACTCTAACCTTTCACCTCTCCCTCTGTCTCTGCCACAAATATCCCCTTCTCTCTCTCTCTCTCTCTCTCTCTCTCTCTCTCTCTCTCTCTCTCTCTCTCTCTCTCTCTCTCTCTCAGTCTCTCTCTCTCTCTCTTTCCCCTCTCTCCCTCCCCGTGTTTACTCTTTTTCTTTTCATCTTTTGTGGAATATTGGTGTTGCCTTTTTTCAGAGTGTCCGTTGTTTACTCACGCTCGGCTTGTTTGTTGCGCATTTATTTTTGCCCTCCACCTTTGTTTGGTCATTCTCGGCTTCCCGACTCTCACTCCATTTTATGCAGGTTTTTGTCTCTTCGTCTCTCCATATAGCTCTCCTGGGACTCACTGTCACTGCGTGAACGCAGTTATATGAAGCAACAAGCATCATAGACTGACTGATGGTGTAGCCTGGCACAGGTTTGGTTACAAGTACTTCTGGTAGTTCGGCAGATTCACAGACTATGATGTAACTAAATATAAAGGATTTAGTAAGACTTATGGAACTCTGTTGATCATCCACTTACTGAGGAATATAGTGATAGACAGTATAATAACCTAAGTGATATTAGTGAAAAAAGATACCAGATTTTGCTAGTGAATATCCTAAATATGATAGGAACAGATAAGGCAATCGAAGACATGAAGCTAGACGTGCTCCTGTTAACCCTTTTGGGTCCATTTTCCTAGGCTTTTAGTGTATCCAATATTCTCTTGCGCTACCGTTCACAGGACGGATATGGAGTGCACAATAACCTAGCCATTTTGACAGAAAAAAAAAGATATATATATATATATATATATATATATATATATATATATATATATATATATATATATATATATATATATATATACATACATACATACATACATATATATATAATTGTCTCTGCAGGACACTTACTCTAGCAGTCCATTTCCATCTTTCGTTCTTATTCAACATACATTTTTTTCCTCGTTTCGCACATATTAGGTTTCGTTTACGTTTTTTATAAACACACACAATGGATGGAGACAGGAAGAAGCCAAGAGTGTGAGAGGAAGCAGCAGGATGGGTCTTAGAGGAATGTGCTGACGAACAAAGTTATCTACTTGGCAGTAATAGATAACTGGCACACACTGTGTCGTTATTAAAGAATGCAGAGGCACTCGTCTCTTTAATAACCGTTGTTGTGAAATTACTTGATGAAGCCGTCAGAGAAAATTGGATAAATCCCGTGAAGAGCAAACGTCAGCCAGCGACCCAATAGTTGGTTTTTTTCGATCTGCAAGTTCCTATAATAGTACGAGTGGCGGGAATTATTAAAGAAATGGATGGGTAGAGTGAATCAACTGCACACTGTACAATAACTGTACAATAACTGTACAATAACTGTACAATAACTGTACAATAACTGTACAATAACTGTACAATAACTGTACAATAACTGTACAATAACTGTACAATAACTGTACAATAACTGTACAATAACTGTACAATAACTGTACAATAACTGTACAATAACTGTACAACAACTGCACAATAACTGTACAATAACTGTACAATAACTGTACAATAACTGTACAACAACTGTACAATAACTGTACAATAACTGTACAATAACTGTACAACAACTGTACAATAACTGTACAATAACTGTACAATAACTGTACAATAACTGTACAACAACTGTACAATAACTGTACAATAACTGTACAATAACTGTACAATAACTGTACAATAACTGTACAATAACTGTACAATAACTGTACAACAACTGTACAATAACTGTACAATAACTGTACAATAACTGTACAATAACTGTACAATAACTGTGCAACAACTGTACAATAACTGTACAATAACTGTACAACAACTGTACAATAACTGTACAATAACTGTACAATAACTGTACAATAACTGTACAATAACTGTACAACAACTGTACAATAACTGTAAAATAACTGTACAATAACTGTACAACAACTGTACAACAACTGTACAATAACTGTACAATAACTGTACAATAACTGTACAATAACTGTACAATAACTGTACAACAACTGTACAACAACTGTACAATAACTGTACAATAACTGTACAATAACTGTACAAAAACTGTACAATAACTGTACAACAACTGTACAACAACTGTACAACAACTGTACAATAACTATACAATAACTGTACAATAACTGTACAATAACTGTACAATAACTGTACAACAACTGTACAATAACTGTACAATAACTGTACAATAACTGTACAATAACTGTACAATAACTGTGCAATAACTGTACAATAACTGTACAATAACTGTACAATAACTGTACAATAACTGTACAATAACTGTACAATAACTGTACAATAACTGTACAATAACTGTACAACAACTGTACAATAACTGTACAATAACTGTACAATAACTGTACAACAACTGTACAACAACTGTACAATAACTGTACAATAACTGTACAATAACTGTACAATAAAGGTACAATAACTGTACAACAACTGTACAACAACTGTACAATAACTGTACAATAACTGTACAATAACTGTACAATAACTGTACAATAACTGTACAACAACTGTACAACAACTGTACAACAACTGTACAATAACTGTACAATAACTGTACAATAACTGCACAATAACTGTACAATAACTGTACAATAACTGTACAACAACTGTACAACAACTGTACAACAACTGTACAACAACTGTACAACTGTACAATAACTGTACAATAACTGTACAATAACTGCACAATAACTGCACAATAACTGTACAATAACTGTACAATAACTGTACAATAACTGAACAATAACTGTACAATAACTGTACAATAACTGTACAATAACTGTACAACAACTGTACAATAACTGTACAATAACTGTACAATAACACTGCTGGAATAAAACAATTTTATTTGAGTGGATGAGAAATGTTGTACAGAATTTGTAAGAAAACTCTTAGTTATGATTGTAATAATAATAATAATAATAATAATAATAATAATAATAATAATAATAATAATAACCATCGCTGCCTCAGGGGGCAGTGACAACCAACGCTGCCTCAGGGAGCAGTAACAACCAACGCTGCCTCAGGGAGCAGTGACAACCAACGCTGCCTCAGGGAGCAGTAACAACCAACGCTGCCTCAGGGAGCAGTGACAACCAACGCTGCCTCAGGGAGCAGTGACAACCAACGCTGCCTCAGGGAGCAGTAACAACCAACGCTGCCTCAGGGAGCAGTGACAACCAACGCTGCCTCAGGGGGCAGTGACAACCAACGCTGCCTCAGGGAGCAGTAACAACCAACGCTGCCTCAGGGGGCAGTGACAACCAACGCTGCCTCAGGGAGCAGTGACAACCAACGCTGCCTCAGGGGGCAGTGACAACCAACGCTGCCTCAGGGGGCAGTGACAACCAACGCTGCCTCAGGGAGCAGTGACAACCAACGCTGCCTCAGGGAGCAGTGACAACCAACGCTGCCTCAGGGAGCAGTGACAACCAACGCTGCCTCAGGGGGCAGTGACAACCAACGCTGCCTCAGGGAGCAGTGACAACCAACGCTGCCTCAGGGAGCAGTGACAACCAACGCTGCCTCAGGGAGCAGTAACAACCAACGCTGCCTCAGGGGGCAGTGACAACCAACGCTGCCTCAGGGAGCAGTGACAACCAACGCTGCCTCAGGGAGCAGTGACAACCAACGCTGCCTCAGGGAGCAGTGACAACCAACGCTGCCTCAGGGGGCAGTGACAACCAACGCTGCCTCAGGGGGCAGTAACAACCAACGCTGCCTCAGGGAGCAGTGACAACCAACGCTGCCTCAGGGGGCAGTGACAACCAACGCTGCCTCAGGGGGCAGTGACAACCAACGCTGCCTCAGGGGGCAGTGACAACCAACGCTGCCTCAGGGGGCAGTGACAACCAACGCTGCCTCAGGGGGCAGTGACAACCAACGCTGCCTCAGGGGGCAGTGACAACCAACGCTGCCTCAGGGGGCAGTGACAACCAACGCTGCCTCAGGGGGCAGTGACAACCAACGCTGCCTCAGGGGGCAGTGACAACCAACGCTGCCTCAGGGGGCAGTGACAACCAACGCTGCCTCAGGGGGCAGTGACAACCAACGCTGCCTCAGGGGGCAGTGACAACCAACGCTGCCTCAGGGGGCAGTGACAACCAACGCTGCCTCAGGGGGCAGTGACAACCAACGCTGCCTCAGGGGGCAGTGACAACCAACGCTGCCTCAGGGGGCAGTGACAACCAACGCTGCCTCAGGGGGCAGTGACAACCAACGCTGCCTCAGGGGGCAGTGACAACCAACGCTGCCTCAGGGAGCAGTGACAACCAACGCTGCCTCAGGGGGCAGTGACAACCAACGCTGCCTCAGGGGGCAGTGACAACCAACGCTGCCTCAGGGGGCAGTGACAACCAACGCTGCCTCAGGGAGCAGTGACAACCAACGCTGCCTCAGGGGGCAGTGACAACCAACGCTGCCTCAGGGGGCAGTGACAACCAACGCTGCCTCATGGGCAGTGACAACCATCGCTGCCTCAGGGGGCAGTGACAACCAACGCTGCCTCAGGGAGCAGTGACAACCAACGCTGCCTCAGGAAGCAGTGACAACCAACGCTGCCTCAGGGAGCAGTGACAACCAACGCTGCCTCAAGGGGCAGTGACAACCAACGCTGCCTCAGGGGTCAGTGACAACAAACGCTGCCTCAGCGAGCAGTGACAACCATCGCTGCCTCAGGGGGCAGTGACAACCAACGCTGCCTCAAGAAGCAGTGACAACCAACGCTGCCTCAGGGAGCAGTGACAACCAACGCTGCCTCAAGAAGCAGTGACAACCAACGCTGCCTCAGGGAGCAGTGACAACCAACGCTGCCTCAGGGGGCAGTGACAACCAACGCTGCCTCAGGGGGCAGTGACAACCAACGCTGCCTCAGGGGTCAGTGACAACCAACGCTGCCTCAGGGGGCAGTGACAACCAACGCTGCCTCAGGGGGCAGTGACAACCAACGCTGCCTCAGGGGGCAGTGACAACCATCGCTGCCTCAGGGGGCAGTGACAACCAACGCTGCCTCAGGGAGCAGTGACAACCATCGCTGCCTCAGGGGGCAGTGACAACCAACGCTGCCTCAGGGAGCAGTGACAACCATCGCTGCCTCAGGGAGCAGTGACAACCATCGCTGCCTCAGGGAGCAGTGACAACCATCGCTGCCTCAGGGAGCAGTGACAACCATCGCTGCCTCAGGGAGCAGTGACAACCATCGCTGCCTCAGGGGGCAGTGACAACCAACGCTGCCTCAGGGAGCAGTGACAACCATCGCTGCCTCAGGGGGCAGTGACAACCAACGCTGCCTCAGGGAGCAGTGACAACCATCGCTGCCTCAGGGAGCAGTGACAACCAACGCTGCCTCAGGGGTCAGTGACAACCAACGCTGCCTCAGGGGGCAGTGACAGCCAACGCTGCCTCAGGGGGCAGTGACAACTAACGCTGCCTTAGGGGGCAGTGACAACCAACGCTGCTTCAGGGGGCAGTGACAACCAACGCTGCCTCAGGGGGCAGTGACAACCAACGCTGCCTCAGTGGGCAGTGACAACCAACGCTGCCTCAGGGGACAGCGACAACCAACGCTGCCTTAGGGGGCAGTGACAACCAACGGTGCCTCAGGGGGCAGTGACAACCAACGCTGCCTCAGGGGGCAGTGACAACCAACGCTGCCTCAGGGGGCAGTGACAACCAACGCTGCCTCAGTGGGCAGTGACAACCAACGCTGCCTCAGGGGACAGCGACAACCAACGCTGCCTCAGGGGGCAGTGACAACCATCGCTGCCTCAGGGGGCAGTGACAACCAACGCTGCCTCAGGGGGCAGTGACAACCATCGCTGCCTCAGGGGGCAGTGACAACCAACGCTGCCTCAGGGGGCAGTGACAACCAACGCTGCCTCAGGGGGCAGTGACAACCAACGCTGCCTCAGCAGGCAGTGACAACCAACGATGCCTCATGGGGCAGTGAAAACCAACGCTGCCTCAGGGGGCAGTGACAACCATCGCTGCCTCAGGGAGCAGTGACAACCAACGCTGCCTCAGGGAGCAGTGACAACCAACGATGCCTCAAGGTTCAGTGACAACCAACGCTGCCTCAAGGTTCAGTGACAACCAACGCTGCCTCAGGGGGCAGTGACAACCATCGCTGCCTCAGGGGGCAGTGACAACTAACGCTGCCTCAGGGTGCAGTGACAACCATCGCTGCCTCAGGGGGCAGTGACAACCAACGCTGCCTCAGGAAGCAGTGACAACCAACGCTGCCTCAGGGGGCAGTGACAACCAACGCTACCTCAGGGGGCAGTGACAGCCATCGCTGCCTCAGGGGGCAGTAACAACCAACGCTGCCTCAGGGGGCAGAGACAACCAACGCTGCCTCAGGGGGCAGTGACAACCATCGCTGCCTCAGGGGGCAGTAACAACCAACGCTGCCTCAGGGGGCAGTGACAACCAACGCTACCTCAGGGGGCAGTGACAACCATCGCTGCCTCAGGGGGCAGTAACAACCAACGCTGCCTCAGGGGGCAGTGACAACCAACGCTACCTCAGGGGGCAGTGACAACCATCGCTGCCTCAGGGGGCAGTGACAACCAACGCTGCCTCAGGGGGCAGTGACAACCAACGCTGCTTCAGGGGGCAGTGACAACCATCGCTGCCTCACGGGGCAGTGACAACCAACGCTTCCTGAGGGAGCAGTGACAACCAACGCTACCTCAGGGGGCAGTGACAACCAACGCTGCCTCAGGGGGCAGTGACAACCAACGCTGCCTCAGGGAGCAGTGACAACCAACGCTGCCTCAGGGAGCAGTGACAACCAACGCTGCCTCAGGGAGCAATGACAACCAACGCTGCCTCAGGGGGCAGTGACAACCAACGCTACCTCAGGGGGCAGTGACAACCATCGCTGCCTCAGGGGGCAGTAACAACCAACGCTGCCTCAGGGGGCAGTGACAACCAACGCTACCTCAGGGGGCAGTGACAACCATCGCTGCCTCAGGGGGCAGTGACAACCAACGCTGCCTCAGGGGGCAGTGACAACCAACGCTGCCTCAGGGGGCAGTGACAACCATCGCTGCCTCAGGGGGCAGTGACAACCAACGCTGCCTCAAGAAGCAGTGACAACCAACGCTGCCTCAGGGGGCAGTGACAACCAACGCTGCCTCAGGGGGCAGTGACAACCAACGCTGCCTCAGGGAGCAGTGACAACCAACGCTGCCTCAGGGAGCAGTGACAACCAACGCTGCCTCAGTGAGCATTTACAACCAACGCTGCCTCAGGGGGCAGTGACAACCAACGCTACCTCAGGGGGCAGTGACAACCAACGCTGTCTCAGGGGGCAGTGACAACCAACGCTACCTCAGGGGGCAGTGACAACCAACGCTGCCTCAGGGAGCAATGACAACCAACGCTGCCTCAGGGGGCAGTGACAACCAACGCTACCTCAGGGGGCAGTGACAACCAACGCTGTCTCAGGGGGCAGTGACAACCAACGCTGCCTCAGGGAGCAATGACAACCAACGCTGCCTCAGGGGGCAGTGACAACCAACGCTACCTCAGGGGGCAGTAACAACCAACGCTGCCTCAGGGGGCACTTGCTGCCCCCCAGTATTTTCAGTATATATGAACGACCTGTTAGCCGGACTGAAAAAAAAAATATGTTTGCGGATAATGCAATGGTTATATAAAAGATAAGAATGGTTAGAGTGTATCCCGGCAGGAAGACCTTGGTAAAGTGAGCAAGTAGACTGATACACCCAGGTTGTACTGTAATAAAATATTCAAGCTTCAGGATAACATCATGTGATGTTGTTAGTGGGACCCGGGATTCATCACTCACAATCTTTAGATAAATGAAAGGAAAAATACTCAAAGAAAACTGGTCAGAAAATCTGCTAATCCAAACTTTTACTAGGTGGCGGTGTTGTTGTGTCTGCACTTGCCAAACATGTGAAGGTGACGGAAACATTTCTGCTACCATAGCTAGAAGACTTGTAATGAGGAAAGAGTGAAGGCATTAAAGGCGTCATAACTGGCTGAAAGGAGGAAGAGAGAAGATATTATATCCTCCTGTAAAATTACAGAAGAATAAGACAAACATGAAAAAAGAAGAATCAGAGGCAACACTTGTAAATTAATAAAGATAATGTCCCGAAGTTCCTAGAAAATAGTTCTCAACCAGAGTAAACAAACCACGGATCGGGTAGGAATTGAACCCATGGCCGGCCGAGTGGCTTATACACTTGCCTGGAGTTCTGCGACTCACACGCCATGGGTTCATACCCCCACCCGTACTATGATTAGTTTGTTGTCGTGTTATTAAGATTTCGTGAGTCAATCTGAGCGTAAGAAGAATAAAATGGTTTACAAAAAGAGTTAACAAGGGCTACACCAACTGGAAGACTGGACACCCAAAGCTAAGCTCTCTGCTTCTCCAGTTATAAATAAGCTAAGCTGAAAAAAAGCTTTAGGACCGTTAGAGAAGCACGGGAGTAATACACTAGAGGTGTCGGAGCTTATTTTCATATAAGAATACAAAAATACATACAAGACCCAAGAGCTGGGGATACATACACTGAACGAACAGCACCTGAGAGACGGAGCCCAGGAGATAAAGCTTGACCCTACAAACACAGGGTCAAGCGCCATCTCCCAGACACCTTCCCAACCTTCCTCTTCCTTGCCCCCCCTCCCCTTCCTCACAGTACAAAGTCACTGTTGCACAGTTCCTAACTGTTCTTCATGGTGGTGTATATACTTTGTTATACAAGGTGAATATTTCCACACAAGTACGAGACAAGACTACATCAAGTTTGCACATCCAACATTATATACGGAAACGTCTAACAGTGACGTTGCGCAGCTGGCAGAGTAACGAATACCCATTAGTGTTGTGGTCTGGCTCCCCAGTCGACCTTTAAATTCAATGTTCCAAGGGTAATTCGGCGTCACCATTCATCACTCTATAAATAGTCGAGCCTCGTCTCTTGTCACCAATATCGACTCGTCAAGTAATTTATGTAGTATTTTCCTCTACTGTTGTGCACTTTCTGTTTACACGGCGTCACTCACAGAAGAAAAATAAATCATCAACAGATGGAAACTCAGTTTGTGAAGACGAGCAAGTTGTTCATCAACTGTAGTTACTTTATGTAATTACTGTACATGTATTTTACCACACACACACACACACACACACGCACACACACACGAAGACACAGATGAATCACAGGGATGTTAGGAAGTATTTCTTCAGCCACAGAGTAGTCAGTAAGTGGAATAGTTTGGGAAGCGATGTAGTGGAGGCAGGATCCATACATAGCTTTAAGCAGAGGTATGATAAAGCTCACGGTTCAGGGAGAGTGACCTAGTAGCGATCAGTGAAGAGGCGGGGCCAGGAGCTCGGACTCGAAACCCGCAACCTCAACTAGGTGAGTACACACACACACACACACACACACACACACACACACACATACACACAAACACACAGTATAATCCACACACACATGTGTAATCCACCACAGAACTACAGGAGGCCAAGAGAGGAATATGAAAAGAGCAACAAAGCAATGGTGGACACACTGGCCGAGGTGGCAAGAAGAGCTCACTGTAGCAGAGCAAAGCTGCTGGTTATGGTCGATTTCAACCACAGGGAGATCGACTGGGAAAACCTAGAGCCACACGGAGGTCCCGAAACTTGGAGAGCCAAGATGATGGATGTGGTACTGGAAAGCCTCATGCATCAGCATGTTAAGAACACTACCAGAGAGAGAGGGAAGGATGAACTAGCAAGACTGGACCTTGTGTTTCCCCTGAGCAGTTCAGGTTCAGATATTGAGGACATCATATATGAGAGGCCCCATGGAGCTAGTGATCACATGGTTCTGTGGTTTGAATACATAGTAGAGTTACAAGTGGAGAGGAAAACAGGAGTTGAATGGAAAAATACAAACTATAAAAGGGGGAATTACACAGGTATGAGGAACTTCCTGCACGAGGTTCAGTGGGAAGACCAAAGCGAGTCCTTGGTTTACCCAAAGATGTAGGGAGGCAAAAACTAAGTGCACAAGAGAATGGAAAAGATACAAGAGGCAAAGGATCCAGGAAAATAAAGAGATCAGTCGAAGAGCCAGAAACTAGTATGCACAGATAAGGAGAGAGGCCCAGCGACAGTACGTAAACGACATAGCATCGATAGTCAAATCTGACCCGAAACTGCTGTATAGCCACATTAGCAGGAAGACAACAGTCAAAGACCATGTGATCAGGTTGAGGAAAGAAGGTGGGGAACTCACCAGAAACGATAATGAGGTTTATGAGGAGCTCAACATGACATTTAAGTATTTACAGTGGAGACAGGAAGGCCTTTGGGTGGACAGAACAGAGGGGGACACCAAAAAGAAATATACCAACAACTGAGGTGAAGAAGCTGCTAAAGGACCTTGATACCTCAAAGACAATGGGACCAGACAACAGCTCCACGTGGGTCCTTAGAGAGGGAGCAGAATTGCTGTGTGTGCCACTAACATATTCCTTGAAACTGGGCAACTACCTGAAGTATGGAAGACGGTAAATGTAGTACCCATATTTAAAAAAGGAGACAGAAAAGAGGCCCTAAACTATAGACCTGTGTCACTGACGAGTATAGAATGCAAAGTCATGGAGAAGATTATCAGGAGGAGAGTGGTGGAGCACCAGGAATAGAAGAAGAGTATAAACGCCAACCAGCATGGATTTATGTAAGGCAAATCCTGTGTCACAAACCTACTGGAGTTTTATGATAAAGTAGCAGAAGTCAGACACGAGAAAGAGAGGTGGGTTGATTGCATCTTTCTGGACTGCAAGAAGGCCTTCGATACAGTTCCTCACAGGAGATTAGTGCAGAAGCTAGAGGATCAGGTGCATACAACAGGAAGGGCACTGAAATGGATCAGAGAATACCTGACAGGGAGGCAACAACGAGTCATGGTACGTGATGAAGTATCACACTAGGCACCTGTGACGAGCGGGGTCCCATAGGGGTCAGTCCTAGGTCCAGTGCTATTTCTGGTATATGTGAATGACACGACGGAAGGGTTAGACTCAGAAGTGTCCCTGTTTGCAGATGAAGTTAATGAGGAGAATTAAATCAGATGAGGATCAGGTAGGACTTCAAAGAGATCTAAACAGGCTGGACACCTGGTCCAGCAACTGGCTTCTCGAATTTAACCCCAGCAAGCGCAAAGTCATGAAGATCGGAGAAGGGCAAAGAAGACAGCAGATGGAGTATAGGCTAGGTGGCCAAAGACTGCAAACCTCACTCAAGGAGAAAGATCTTGGGGTGAGTATAACACCGAGCACGTCTCCGGAAGCACACATCAACCAGATAACTGCTGCAGCATATGGACGCCTGGGAAACCTGAGAATATGTTCCAATCCCTTAGTAAGGAATCATTCAAGACACTGTACACAGTGAACGTCAGGCCCATACTGGAGTATGCAGCACCTGTTTGGAACCCACAATTCATCAAGCACGTGAAGAAATTAGAGAAAGTGCAAAGGTTTGCGACAAGGTTAGTTCCAGAGCTAAGGGGAATGTCCTACTAAGAAAGGTTAAGGGAAATCGGCCTGACGACACTGGAGGACAGGAAGGTTAGGGGAGACATGATAAAGACATACAAAATACTGCGTGAAATAGACAAGGTGCACAGAGACAGGATGTTCCAGAGAGGGGACACAGAAACAAGGGATCACATTTGGAAGTTGAAGACCCAGGTGAGTCAAAAGAATGTTAGAAAGTATTTCTTCAGTCATAGAGTAGTAAGGAAGTGAAATAGCCTAGCAAGTGAGGTAGTGGAGGCAGGAACCATACATAGCTTTAAGATGAGGTATGATAAACTTCATAGAGCAGGGAGAGAGAGAGAGGACCTAGTAGCACTCAGTGAAAAGCCGGAGCCAGAAGATGAGTCTAGACCCCTGCAGCCACAATTAGGTGAGTACACACACACACACTCACACACACACACACACGCACACACACACACACACACACACACACACACTCACACACACACGAACACACACACACACACACACACACACACACACACACACACACACACAGAATAAAAATAAAAAAAAAAAAAAAAAAAAAAAAAAAATATGGGTGGCCTTAGAGGACGGAAAACCAGAGATCTGGTAGACGAACCAGGGAGGAAAGACTGGGAGTTAGAGCTCCAAAAAAGGGAGGAAGAGTGGGGAAGGAAGATAGTAGAGCTTGGTAAGAAAATGGAGGAGCGGATAGCTGAAGAGTGCAGGAAGTGGGAAGTACAGGTCTTAGCAGCAGAAGCTAGGATACAGTGCTTAGAAGAGAAACTGCAAAGCCTGAAACAGATTAGAGAGACAAATGACAATTCAGATGTGACATCAGGAAATTCAAAGTCAGGCGCAGACAAGGGGATGGTAAGCAACAACGGAGACATGCCGTACACGAAGGCCCTATCAGACCCACGTGGGGCCAGGGAAAAGACGATGAGCACACTGAGATCAAACGACAGGTCTGAAGACAATGAAGGAAATTCAAAGTCAGGCGCAGACAAGGGGATGGTAAGCAACAACGGAGACATGCCGTACACGAAGGCCCTATCAGACCCACGTGGGGCCAGGGAAAAGACGATGAGCACACTAAGATCAAGCGACAGGTCCGAAGACAATGAAGGTTTGTTATATGCAGAGATTCTAACAGCCAACTGCAGTAGCAAGGGACAGCTGGTCAGGAAAGACAGTTCACTGAGAATAGAAGTTTCAGATATGACAGGGACTGAAGGCAAGAATATGTCAATGGAAGGAAATAAAATGCCTCTCAGGAAGCAGATGGAGACTCAGTGGGAGGAGGAAAGGGCGAGGTCAGTTTTTGTGTACGGGCTCCAAGAAGCCAAGGGGGCCAACTTTGAAGAAATAAAACAGGAGGAGAAAAAAATGATTGAAGGCATCATGAAAACAATAGGGGAGGGCAATATGACCCAGGTGACAAATTTTCAGAGAATTGGGTGGTTTGCGAGTGGAAGGATACGGCCTGTCAGAGTAACTTTCAAGGAAGAATCAGTTCGAACCAGGATTCTGCAAGAGAAAGAGGGGTACCAGAGAGTATACCTCGACCGCGACAGAACACAAGAAGAAAGGACTACACTGAAAGAGAGGGTACAGAGACGCAAGGAGGAACGAGAAGCAATGAAAATGAGCAGGACCCAGACACAGGAGGAAGGGCAAACACACCCCACAGAATCTCCCACCAAAAGACTCCACCTGCGACATTCCCAACGCAACTGAGCAACCTATACTACAACCCACTCACTGTTCCCTCTGCCACAAACCCCCATATCACAAACCTCACCCCAACAGCTGTCCCTTATGGGCATTCTGACCCCACCCCCAACAACACAAACCCCACCTACACCACAGCCCCATATAGGCCCCCACCAAGGCTCTCGCTCCCCCAACCCCAATATACTTGCATGACCACAATGATAGAAAAGAAACTAAAGGTTTGGTACACAAACGCAGATGGAATAACGAATAAACATGAGGAGTGGAATGAAAGAATCAGTGAAAAATCCCCAGACATCATAGCAGTCACAGAAACAAAACTCGCTGAGACAATAACAGACACAATCTTCCCAACAGGATATCAGATCCTGAGGAAAGATAGAAGGAGTAGAGGGGGAGGAGGGGTTGCACTGCTCATAAAACACCAATGGGGATTTGAGGAAATGGAAGGCATGGACATGATTGGAGAAAGAGACTACATTGTAGGTACAATTCAGTCCGGAGAACATAAAGTAGTCATTGGAGTGATGTATAACCCACCACAGAACTGCAGGAGGCCAAGAGAGGAGTACGAAGAAAACAACAGGGTGATGGTGGACACACTGGCTGAGGTGGCAAGAAGAGCTCACTCGAGCAGAGCAAAGTTACTGGTAATGGGCGATTTCAACCACAGGGAGATCGACTGGGAAAACCTGGAGCCACATGGGGGTCCCGAAACATGGAGAGCCAAGATGATGGATGTGGTACTTGAAAACCTCATGCATCAACATGTCAGGGACACAACCAGAGAGAGAGGGGAGGATGAGCCAGCAAGACTGGATCTTGTGTTCACCCTGAGCAGTTCAGACATTGAGGACATCACTTACGAGAGGCCCCTTGGAGCTAGCGATCATGTGGTTCTGAGTTTTGACTATATAGTAGAGTTACAAGTGGAGAAGGTAACAGGAACTGAAGGGGACAGGCCAAACTATAAAAGGGGGGACTACACAGGTATGAGAAACTTCCTGCAGGAGGTTCAGTGGGACAGAGAAATGGTAGGAAAATCAGTAAACGAGATGATGGAATATGTGGCAACAAAGTGCAAGGAGGCAGAGGAAAGTTTTGTTCCCAAGGGAAACAGAAATAATAGGAAGACCAAAACGAGTCCTTGGTTTACCCGAAGGTGTAGGGAGGCAAAAACTAAGTGCAACAGAAAATGGAAAAGGTACAGGAGGCATAGGACCCAGGAAAACAAGGAGATTAGTAGAAGAGCCAGAAACGAGTATGCGCAGATAAGGAGGGAGGCCCAGCGACAGTATGAAAACGACATAGCATCGAAAGTCAAATCTGACCCGAAACTGCTGTATAGCCACATTAGGAGGAAGACAACAGTCAAGGACCAGGTGATAAGGCTGAGGAAAGAAGGTGGAGAACTCACAAGAAACGATCAAGAGGTATGTGAGGAGCTCAACACGAGATTTAAGGAAGTATTTACAGTAGAGACAGGAAGGACTCTGGGGGGACAGACCAGATGGGGACACCAACAAGGAATACACCAACAAGTGTTGGACGACATACATACAGATGAGGAGGAGGTGAAGAAACTGCTAAGGGACATCGATACCTCAAAGGCAATGGGACCGGACAACATCTCTCCGTGGGTCCTTAGAGAGGGAGCAGATATGTTGTGCGTACCACTTACCACAATCTTCAACACATCCCTGGAAACTGGGCAACTACCTGAGGTATGGAAGACGGCAAATGTAGTTCCCATTTTCAAAAAAGGAGACAGAAAAGAGGCACTAAACTATAGACCTGTGTCATTGACGTGTATAGTATGCAAAATTACGGAGAAGATTATCAGGAGGAGAGTGGTGGAGCACCTGGAACGGAACAGGAGTATAAATGCCAACCAGCACGGATTCACGGAAGGCAAATCCTGTGTCACAAACCTTCTGGAGTTTTATGATAAAATAACAGAAGTAAGACAAGAGAGAGAGGGGTGGGTTGATTGCATCTTCTTGGACTGCAAGAAGGCCTTTGACACAGTTCCTCACAAGAGATTAGTGCAGAAGCTAGAGCATCAGGCGCATATAACAGGAAGGGCACTGCAATGGATCAGAGAATACCTGACAGGGAGGCAACAACGAGTCATGGTACGTAATGATGTATCACAGTGGGCACCTGTGACGAGCGGGGTCCCACAGGGGTCGGTCTTAGGACCAGTGCTATTTTTGGTATATGTGAACGACATGACGGAAGGGTTAGACTCAGAAGTGTCCCTGTTTGCAGATGATGTGAAGTTAATGAGGAGAATTAAATCTGATGAGGACCAGGCAGGACTTCAAAGAGACCTGGACAGACTGGACACCTGGTCCAGCAAATGGCTTCTCGAATTTAATCCTGCCAAATGCAAAGTCATGAAGATAGGGGAAGGGCACAGAAGACCACAGACAGAGTATAGGCTGGGTGGCCAAAGACTGCAAACCTCACTCAAGGAGAAAGATCTTGGGGTGAGTATAACACCGAGCATGTCTCCGGAAGCACACATCAATCAGATAACTGCTGCAGCATATGGGCGCCTGGCAAACCTGAGAACAGCATTCCGACACCTTAGTAAGGAATCATTCAAGACACCGTACACCGTGTATGTCAGGCCCATACTGGAGTATGCAGCACCTGTTTGGAACCCGCACTTGATAAAGCACGTCAAGAAACTAGAGAAAGTACAAAGGTTTGCAACAAGGTTAGTTCCAGAGCTAAGGGGAATGTCCTATGAAGAAAGATTAAGGGAAATCGGCCTGACGACACTGGAGGACAGGAGGGTCAGGGGAGACATGATAACGACATATAAAATACTGCTTGGAATAGACAAGGTGGACAAGGACAGGATGTTCCAGGGAGGGGACACAGAAACAAGAGGCCACAATTGGAAGTTGAAGACACAAATGAGTCAGAGAGATAGTAGGAAGTATTTCTTCAGTCATAGAGTTGTAAGGCAGTGGAATAGCCTAGAAAATGACGTAGTGGAGGCAGGAACCATACACAGTTTTAAGACGAGGTTTGATAAAGCTCATGGAGCGGGGAGAGAGAGGGCCTAGTAGCAACCGGTGAAGAGGCGGGGCCAGGAGCTAGGACTCGACCCCTGCAACCACAAATAGGTGAGTACAAATAGGTGAGTACACACACACACACACACACACACATACACTTCATGTACCAACACATAAGGGACACTACCAAAGAGAGAGGAGAGGATGAACCAGCGAGACTGGACCTAGTATTCGCCTTGAGTAGTGCAGATATTGAGGACATCACATATGAAAGACCCCTTAAAGTCAGCGATCATGTGGTTTTAAGATTCCAATACACAGAAGAGCTACAAGTGGAGGGGGGAAGCAGGAATGGCCGGGCAAATGAAGTCAAACTACAAGAAAGGGGAGATTGTGGGAATGAGGAACTTCCTGAAAGGGGTTCAGTGGGACAGAGAATTGGCAGGGAAGTCAGTAAACGAGGTGATGGAATATGTAACAACAATATGCAAGGAAGCTGAGGAGAGGTTTGTACCCAAGGGTAACATGAATAATGAAAAAGCCAGGATGAGCCCATGGTTCACCCAAAGGTGCAGGGAGGCAAAAACCAAGTGTGCTAGGGAATGAAAGAAGTATAGAAGGCAAAGGGCTCAGGAGAATAAGGAGAGCAGTCGTAGAGCCAGAAATGAACATGCACAGGTGATAAGGGAGGCCCAGTGACAATATGACAACGACATAGCAAAGAAAGCCAAATCTGACCCGAAGCTGTTATACAGCCACATCAGGAGGAAAACAACAGTCAAGGACCAGGTAATCAGGCTAAGGAAGGAAGGAGGAGAGACAACAAGAAACGACCATGAAGTATGTGAGGAACTCAACATGAGGTTCAAAGAAGTGTTCACAGAGAAGACAGATGGGACTCCAGAAAGATGGAAAGGTGGGGTACACCACCATGTGTTGGACACGATATATTCAACCGTGGAAGAAGTGAAGAGGCTGCTGAGTGAGGTAGATACTGTAAAGGCAATGGGGCCAGATAACATCTCTCCATGGGTCCTGAGAGAGGGAGCAGAGGCACTATGTGTACCCCTAACAACAATATTCAACACATCTATCGAAGCAGGGAGATTACCTGAGGAATGGAAAACAGCAAATGTAGTTCCAATTTTTAAAAAAGGAGACAGACATGAAGCACTAAACTACAGACCAGTGTCACCGACATGCATAGCGTGCAAAGTCATAGAGAAGATTATCAGGAGAAGAGTGGTGGAACACCTAGAGTGGAGTGAGCTCATCAACAACAGCCAACATGGTTTCAGGGATGGGAAATCCTGTGTCACAAACCTATTGGAATTCTATGATAGGGTGACAGCAGTAAGACAAGAGAGAGAGGGGTGGGTAGATTGCATTTTCTTGGACTGCAAGAAGGCGTTTGACACAGTTCCATACAAGAGATTAGCGCAAAACCTGGAGGACCAGGCAGGGATAACAGGGAAGGCACTACAATGAATCAGGGAATACCTGTGAGGAAGACAGCAGCGAGTCATGGTACTTGGTGAGGTGTCAGAGTGGGCGCCTGTGACGAGTGGGGTTCCACAGTGGTCAGTCCTAGGACCAGTGCTGTTTCTGGTATTTGTGAATGACATGATGAAAGGAATAGACACCGAAGTGTCCCAGTTTGCAGATGATGTGAAGTTGATGAGAAGAATTCAATCGGAAGAGGACCAGGCGGAACTATAAAGGGATCTGGACAGGCTGCAGGCCTGGTCCAGCAATTGGCTCCTGGAGTTCAATCCCACCATGTGCAAAGTCTTGAAGATTTGGGAAGGACACAGAAGACCGCAGACAGAGTACAGTCTAGGGGGCCAGAGACTACAAACCTCACTCAAGGAAAAACATCTTGGGGAGAGTATAACACCAGGCACATCTCCTGAGGAGCACATCAACCAAATAGCTGCTGCAGCACATGGGCGCCTAGGAAACCTAAGAAAAGCATTCCGACATCTTAACAATGAATCATTCAGGACCCTGTACACTGAGTACCGTAGGCCCATATTGGAGTATGCAGCTCCAGTTTGGAACCCACACCTAGCCAAGCACGTGAAGAAGTTAGAGAAAGTGCAAAGGTTTGCAAAAAAGCTAGTCCCAGAGCTAAGGGGTATGTTCTATGAGGAGGGGTTAAAGAAAATCGACCTGACGACACTGGAGGACAGGAGAGATAGGGGGGACATGGTAACGACATATACAATAATGAGAGGAATTGACAAGGTGGACAGAGACAGAATGTTCCAGAGATGGGACACAGCAACAAAGGGCCACAGTTGGAAGCTGAAGACTCAGATGAATCACAGAGATGTTAGGAAGTATTTCTTCAGCCACAGAGTAGTTAGGAAGTGGAATAGTTTGGGAGGCGATGTAGTGGAGGCAGGATCCATTCATAGCTTTAAGAAGAGGTATGATAAAGCTCATGGTGTGGGGAGAGTGACCCAGTAGCGGCCAGTGAAGAGGCGGGACCAGGAGCTATGACTCGCTCCCTGCAATGACAACTAGGTAAGTACAACTAGGTGAGTACAGACAGACAGACACACACACACACACACACACACACACACACACACACACACACACACACACACACACACACACACACACAAGCACACACAAATGTTCCCGAGTGTGTACCTCGACCGAGACAGAACACAAGAAGAAAGGATGACACTGAAAGAGAGGGTGCAACATCGCAAGGAGGAATGGGAGGCAAGGAAGGTGGAAAGCAGGCCCACGTGGAAGAACAAACACAACCCCCTCCAGTACCACCCACACAAGGAACACAACCATGGCAATCCCAAAGCAATCAAACGACCTAACCCAAAACCCACTCACTGCACCATCTGCCCCCATCCCTCTCAGCACAAACCTCACCCCCACAGAAACCCACAGTAACCCACACATCTCCCTCTGCATAAACCCCACCTCCACAGTAACCCTCAGTAACCTGTACATCCACTTCAGCTCAAACCCCACCCCCACAGAAACCCAGAGTAACCCACACAATGTACCCTCTCTCCCATCCCCCTCACCACAAACCCCACCCTCACAGTAACCCACAGCAACTCACACACCGTACCCTCTATCCCCATCCCCCTCACCACAAACGCCTCCCCCATTGCAACCCAGCATAGGCCCTCTTCCCCCATCCCACTCACCAACACCCCCACCTCCACTGAAATCCCCCATAGGCCCTCTGCCTCCACACCTCACACCACAGACCCCACCCCCACACCAACCCCCTATAGGCCCCTGCTCCACCTAAGCCACCTCTCTCCCCAGACCAAAGTTATTGAAAAGAAGTTGAAGGTTTGTTACACGAACATGGATGGAATAACGAATAACTGTGAGGAGTGGCACGAAAGATTCAAGGAGTTGTCCCCAGACATCGTAGCGGTTACAGAAACGAAACTCACTGGGATAATAACAGATGCAATCTTTCCACCTGGATATCAGATCCTGAGGAAGGATAGAAGGAGCAGGGGGAGAGGAGGGGTTGCACTACTAATAAAAAACCGGTGGGGTTATCAAGAAATGGAAGGTATGGACGAGATTGGATAAAGGGATTACATAGTAGGTACAGTTCAGTCAGGGGAACACAAGGTAATCATTGCAGTTATGCATAACCCACCACAGAACTGCAGGAGGCCAAGAGAGGAATATGATGAGTGCAACAGAGCAATGGTGGACACTCTAGCTGTAAAGCAGTTTCGGGTCAGACTTGACTTTCGATGCTATGTCGTTTTCGAACTGCCGCTGAGCCTCCTTCCTTATCTGTGCATACTCGTTTCTGGCTCGTCGACTAATTTCTTTGTTTTCCTGAATCCTCTGCCTTCTCTACTATTTGCATTCTCTAGCACACTTTGTTTTTGCCTCCCTACACCTTCGGGTAAACCAATGCTCATTCTGGTCTTCCCATTATTTGTATTACCCTTGGGAACAAGCCTTTCCTCTGCCTCCTTGCATTTTGTTGTTACGTATTACATCACTTCATTTACTGACTTTCCTACCAGCTCTCTTTGTCACTGAACCTTTTGCACGAAGGTCCTCATACCTGTGTAGTTCCCCCTTTTATAGTTTAGCTTTTTCCTTTCTACTCCTGTTGCCCTCACCACTTGAAGCTCTACGATGTATTCAAAGCTCAGAACCACGTGGTCGCTAGCTCCAAGAGGCCTTTCATATGTGATGTCCTCAATGTTTGAACTACTCAGGGTGAACGCAATTTCCTGATTTGCTGGTTCATCTTCCTCTCTCGCTCTCTCTTTCTGGTAGTGTCCTGAACATGTTGGTGCATGGGGTTTTCCAGTACCACATCCATAATCTCGGCTCTACATGTTTCGGGACCCCCATGTGCGTCCAGGTTTTGCAATCAATCTCCCTGTGGTTGAAGTCGCCCATAACGAGTAACTTTGCTCTACTCGAGTGAGCTCCTTTTGCCACCTCAGCTAGTGTGTCCACCATTGCTTTATTGCACTCATCATATTCCTCTCTTGGTCTCCTGCAGTTCTGTGGTGGGTTATTCATCAATGCAATGACTACCTTATGTTCCCCAGACTGAACTGTCCCTATGTAATCCCTTTCTCTCGTCTCATCCATTCCTTCTATTTCCTGATAACCCCATCGGTTTTTAATGAGCAGTGGTACGACACCTCCCCCTCTGCTCCGTCTATCCTTCCTCAGGATCCGATATCTGGGTGGGAAGATTGTGTCTGTTATTGTCCTGGTGAATTTTCTTTCTGTGACTGCTATGATGTCTGGGGACATGTCCTTGATTCTTTCATGCCACTTCTCACATTTATTTGTTATTCAATCTGTATTCAATACCATACCTTCAACTTCTTTTCTATAACTGTAGTCTGGGTAGAATGGTGAGTTTGTTGGAGCAGGTGCCCTGTGGGGGTGTGGTCTATGGTGTATGGGGTGGGGGCAGAGGGTCTATAGGGGGTTGCAGTTGGGGTGAGGGTTGTGATGAGGGGGATGGGGCAGAAGGCCTATGGGGGGATACAGTGGGGGTGGGGATTGTAGTGAGAGGGATTGGGTAGAGGGAACGGTGTGTGGGTTACTGTGGGTTACTGTGGGGGTGTGATTTGTGTTGAAGGGGATGGGGGCAGAGGGTACAGTGTGTGGGTTTTGGATTAGATTGTTTGATTGCCCTGGGGTTGCCATGGTTGGGTTCCTTCTGTGGGTGGTACTGGAGGAGGTTGTGTGTGTTGTTTTAACTGGGGTCTGGTTTCTCCTGCTCCCCTCCTTCCTTGCCTCCCATTCTGCTTTTGACGTTGCACTCTCTCTTTCAGTATCATCCTTTCTTCTTGTGTTCTATATCGGTCGAGGTACACGCTCTGGTACCCCTCAGCTTTTTCCTGCAGGATCCGGTTCCAGGCCGACTCTGCCTTGAAAATCACTTTGACTGGATGCTTTTTTCCTCTCACAATCCACCCAGTTCTCCGAAAATTTGTCAGCTGGGTCGTGTCTTCCTCTCCCATTGCTTTCATGATGCTTTCAGTCTGTTTCTTTTCCTCCTGTTTTCTTGCTTCGTAAGTTTTCCCTTCTACTTCTTGGAGCCCATAGACAAAAACTGCCCTCTCCCGTTCGTCTCCCCTCTGTACTTCCCTGAGCATCCTCTGAGACAAACTAATTCCTGCCATTGACGATGTGTGTGTGTGTGTGTGTGTGTGTGTGTGTGTGTGTGTGTGTGTGTGTGTGTGTGTGTGTGTGTGTGTGTGTGTGTGTGTGTGTGTGTGTGTGTGTGTGTGTGTGTGTGTGTGTGTTTGTGTGTGCGCGTGTGTGTGTGTGCGTGTGTATGTGTGTGTCTGTGTTTGTGTGTGTGTGTGTGTGTGTGTGTGTGTGTGTGTGTGTGTGTGTGTGTGTGTGTGTTTACGTGTGTGTGTGTTTACGTGTGTGTATGTGTGTCGTGTCGAATAGGTAAACCTTGCGATTTGGGCTTAAATAGCAATGCTCTTCTTGCCGAATAAGGCAGGCAATAATTTCGTAAAAATAATTCTGAACCTAATGAAAAAATACATTTCATTGTGTTTGTTTATCATTAAATTATTGGAAACTTATCTAAATATATTTAGTTGGATTAGGCTAAATTAAACTGAGCTTGTTATAATAAAGTTAGGTAAGATTTCTAAGGTTATTTTGGTACATAATTATTAATTTTTACATTAACGTAAATAAAAAATATATCTTTAAATGTTTAATAGAAAATTTTAGAAACGACTTAATTTTAAATGGGTTCTTCCTAATTTATCCATTTCATCTATTCGGCACGACACACACACAGTGTGTATTTTTTTTTTTTTTTATTATCACACTGGCCGATTCCCACCAAGGCAGGGTGGCCCGAAAAAAAAAAACTTTCACCATCATTCACTCCATCACTGTCTTGCCAGAAGGGTGCTTTACACTACAGTTTTTAAACTGCAACATTAACACCCCTCCTTCAGAGTGCAGGCACTGTACTTCCCATCTCCAGGACTCAAGTCCGGCCTGCCGGTTTCCCTGAACCCCTTCATAAATGTTACTTTGCTCACACTCCAACAGCACGTCAAGTATTATAAACCATTTGTCTCCATTCACTCCTATCAAACACGCTCACACATGCCTGCTGGAAGTCCAAGCCCCTCGCACACAAAACCTCCTTTACCCCCTCCCTCCAACCTTTCCTAGGCCGACCCCTACCCCGCCTTCCTTCCACTACAGACTGATACACTCTTGAAGTTATTCTGTTTCGCTCCATTCTCTCCACATGTCCGAACCACCTCAACAACCCTTCCTCAGCCCTCTGGACAACAGTTTTGGTAATCCCGCACCTCCTCCTAACTTCCAAACTACGAATTCTCTGCATTATATTCACACCACACATTGCTCTCAGACATGACATCTCCACTGCCTCCAGCCTTCTCCTCGCTGCAACATTCATCACCCATGCTTCACACCCAAATAAGAGCGTTGGTAAAACTATACTCTCATACATTCCCCTCTTTGCCTCCAAGGACAAAGTTCTTTGTCTCCACAGACTCCTAAGTGCACCACTCACCCTTTTCCCCTCATCAATTCTATGATTCACCTCATCTTTCATAGACCCATCCGCTGACACGTCCACTCCCAAATATCTGAATACATTCACCTCCTCCATACTCTCTCCCTCCAATCTGATATCCAATCTTTCATCACCTAATCACCTGTGTATGTGTATATACATATATATATATATATATATATATATATATATATATATATATATATATATATATATATATATATATATATATATATATATATATATATATATATATACTTCTCACATTATCAAGGAACTATAAAAGTAATACATCAAAGGAAGGCATATGAAGGGTCTAGATCACACCTCACAATGACATCCCACAACAAAGCAACACCTGACGTACGACGACACCCGACAGTGCATCAGGCCTGCTGGCCCAACTAGACAGGTCCTTCACGACATCCCACTAACAAAATATTCTACCCAAGAATTAAGATTTATTATTTGTCCAGTGTATTATTAAATTCTTCCCAAATTTTATTAATTATAAATGGATCTAATTTATATAAAACAAGGGAAATATTCATATTATTGTCAAAACTGCTTTTTATGAAACAAGATTCAATTATATTCCTGTGGACCATGGACTTGCTTGATGCAACTTTCTCAACTTTTTGAAAATCAATTAGATGGTTAAAATCTCTTACATGAATAAAACGAGCATTGGAATCTTGTCCAGTTCTAATGCTATATTTATGTTGTTTTAATCTTAGTTCGAGACTTTTATCAGTTTGACCGTAATAAACTTTATCGCAGATTTTACAAGGAATCTTATAGACACATCCATCAGCATTTTGGGGGGAATTCTTTATCAAAAGTTTTTTTACTGTATCAAGATTTTTGAATACAACTTTAATATTAAAAGTCTTAAGAAGAGAAGGCATATCAACCAAGTTTTCATGGTAAGGGAGAACCAACATATTTTCAGTTGAATAAGGTTGGCTGTCCCTTTTTGGGTTGTAAAAAGTATTTCTAGCAATTTTAAATGATTTATCAATTACATTTCTCGGGTATTTTAGATCATTGGGTATTTCATAAATTTTGGATATTTCCTCATCTATGAACTCTGGACTACAAATACGCAAAGTTCTCAAAAACATTGATGAGAAAACAGACAGTTTAACTTTATCTTGATGTGAAGAATAATAGTGGACATAGGAACAGTTATTTGTAGGTTTTCTGTAAATTTTAAATTTGAATTCATTATTACCCTTAATAATTAAAACATCTAGGAAAGGCAATGGGTTATTTTCCTCAAACTCAACAGTAAAGTTTATAGAATGGGCTGAGCTATTTAATTTAACAAGGAAATGGTGTATATCTACATTCTTAGGCATAAGACACAAAATATCAACATATCTGAACCATTTAGCTCTATTAGGGAGGATTGTGTTAAGCAACCTTGTTTCAAAAAATTCCATGTATAGGTTACTAAGAACAGGTGAAAGAGGATTTCCCATTGCCATACCAAACTTCTGAGTGTAAAACTTATCATTAAATACAAATTTTGCATCAACAATGCAAAGTTTAATAAGTTTAATGATAGTAGGAACTGGCAATGGTAAATCATAATTAACAAGTTCTTCAGATAAGAAACTTAATAAATCATCAACAGGAACTTTCGTAAACAAGGAAGAAACATCAAAACTAACCATGTTAAAATCATTTAAGTCAGTCAAGGAGCTTAATTTATCAACTAAATCTATGTTGCTTTTAACATTAAAGGTCGAAATTTTGCCAAAAATAGGGCTCAAAATATCAACAAGCCATTTGGATAATTTATATGAAACTGACACTATGGAGCTAATAATTGGTCTGACTGGATTACCTGGTTTATGTGTTTTTATTAGTCCATACATGTAAGGTAAAGATGGATTAGTGGAAGTAGTCACGAAAGCGCTTGGAATTTCACTATTCTTTCACATTGGTTATTTTGCACATATATATATATATATATATATATATATATATATATATATATATATATATATATATATATATATATATATATATATATAGTCGTTTTAATAGAAAATATCCAAAATAGTCAGTATTAATAACGACGGGTCATATTATTATTATTATTAAAGATTCGCCGATATTCTCCCGGCCCGGGCCGTGGCTCCCTGTCGTGGGAGGGTCTGAGACCCAAGTCTCTCATGGGAGGAGGCACAAGTACCCCCTCATCTTTGGGACCAACTGTCCCCAGGCCTAGCCACAAGCTAGGCCTCTCTGGTCTGCCATCCCCGCCCCAAGGGGCTAATGGGAATGACAGTGTTGTGAGGTGCAAGCTCTGGCTCAGGGACCTACCCTACCCTAGAAGGGCTACGCATGGTGTCGATCACGGATAATATACAATTTTAACACTTTCTGGGCAGTTAAATAAAATTTATGAAGATGTTGATGATGATGATGATAATAATAATAATAATTATTATTATTATTACAATAATAATAATAATAATAATTATTATTATTATTATTATTATTATTATTATTATTATTATTATTATTATTATTATTATTGTTATTATTATTATAATAATAATAATAATAATAATAATAATAATAATAATAATGGGAGACAGCAAGCATCGCTGCTGAGTAATAATTAGGTTATACTTACATTTTCTGGAAAATAGAGATGAACTCAGCTCCCCACTTATGGTAGGAGTCCACGAACGACGCCATTGTTACCTGTACGTGATAACGTGATGATTAACGTAACTAAGATAACAACAGGGTCAAGAATATAACTAAGATAATAAAATGATGATTAACATAACTAAGATAACAGCATGGTCAAGAATATAAATAAGATAATAACATGATGATTAACATAACTAAGATAACAGCATGGTCAAGAATATAAATAAGATAATAACATGATGATTAACATAACTAAGATAACAGCATGGTCAAGAATATAACTAAGATAATAACATGATGATTAACATAATTAAGATAACATGGCCAAGAACAAAACTAAGATAACATGATAAATAACTTAAAGATAACATGATTAATAAAATTATTAAGATAACATGATCAATATCAACTAAGATAACAACATATTAATAACATAACTAAGATAACAGCATGATGATCAACATAACTAAGATAACAGCATGATGATCAACATAACTAAGATAACAGCATGATGATCAACATAACTAAGATAACAGCATGATGATCAACATAACTAAGATAACAGCATGATGATCAACATAACTAAGATAACAGCATGATGATCAACATAACTAAGATAGCAGCATGATGATCAACATAACTAAGATAACAGCATGATGATCAACATAACTAAGATAGCAGCATGATGATCAACATAACTAAGATAACAGCATGATGATCAACATAACTAAGATAACAGCATGATGATCAACATAACTAAGATAACAGCATGATGATCAACATAACTAAGATAACAGCATGATGATCAACATAACTAAGATAACAGCATGATGATCAACATAACTAAGATAACAGCATGATGATCAACATAACTAAGATAGCAGCATGATGATCAACATAACTAAGATAACAGCATGATGATCAACATAACTAAGATAGCAGCATGATGATCAACATAACTAAGATAACAGCATGATGATCAACATAACTAAGATAGCAGCATGATGATCAACATAACTAAGATAACAGCATGATGATCAACATAACTAAGATAACAGCATGATGATCAACATAACTAAGATAACAGCATGATGATCAACATAACTAAGATAACAGCATGATGATCAACATAACTAAGATAACAGCATGATGATCAACATAACTAAGATAACAGCATGATGATCAACATAACTAAGATAGCAGCATGATGATCAACATAACTAAGATAACAGCATGATGATCAACATAACTAAGATAACAGCATGATGATCAACATAACTAAGATAACATGATTAATAACAACTGAGATAACACTATTACTAACATAAAATAACATGGAAAATTACTTATATCATAGCCGGATCTTTGTTTGTGGGATTTTTCTGTTGCTATAATATTCAACCTTTCTGGGTATGCCTGGGGGCATTTCCTGGTCTGTCTCTCTCTCTCTCTCTCTCTCTCTCTCTCTCTCTCTCTCTCTCTCTCTCTCTCTCTCTCTCTCTCTCTCTCTCTCCCTCTCTCATTCCAGTGAATACATCCTCTGGGATCGAGTTGGCACGGTCATCCTCCTTTCTTCTGCATCTTTGCAAGCTCCTGATGATGTGTTGATATCAACACGAAAGGCCTATAGCTATCTTTCTACTATTCCCAATGTTGTTATGCATCCTGTATCGCTTGTTCTGCGATATTTGCACAATATATATATATATATATATATATATATATATATATATATATATATATATATATATATATATATATATATATATATATATATATATAATTCGAACCCTTGGCTTGCGCAGTGTTGTTATCGATCAGTATCACTCGTCCGTGGTACCTGACCAGCCGGGCTGTGGCTCGTACGTTGGATTGCGTGCAGCCAGCAGTAACAGCCTGGTTCATCAGGCTCTGATCCAACAGGAGACCTGATCACAGACCGGGCCGCGGGGGCGTTTACCCCCGGAACTCTCTCCAGGTAAACTCCAGGTAAGGGTGGTTACAATAATATATTAGCTTAGAAGCTACTACACCTCCGTATGCACTCGGATGGCGGCCCAACAGCTAGCTGTGTGCTGGCTGCGCCATCCTTTTAGGGTTGGGTGGTCCTGTGGTTCAAAGCGTCAAGTGGTCCTCGCTTGCTAAGAAGTAGGCAAGTACAACATGGGTTCGAATCCTTGGCTATAGCAGTGTTGTTACTGATCAATGCCACTCGTTCGTGGTTTCAATAATATGTATATATATATATATATATATATATATATATATATATATATATATATATATATATATATAAACACTGATCTCTGGCTGAAGGAGACTCGAACTTATGAACCTTCGAACAAGGTACGCAGTGCTTTACCAATCTACCCACACTGGACCAATACCTTGGAGTCCAGCTTGCGCTAGACTTTGATCCAAGGCAGCCAGCTTTCAGGGAGAAGGCTTACAGCTTTTCATCTCATCCCCTGCATGCATCAGCCTTACTAGAGAAAATGCAAAGGTTTGCAACAAGGATAGTTCCTGAGTCAAGGGGAATGTCCTACGAAGAAAGGTTCAAGGAAATCGGGTTGACGACACTGGAAAACAGGAGGATTAGGGGAGACATGATAACGACATACAAAATACTACGTGGAATTAACAAGGTGTACAGAGACAGGATATTCCAGAGAGGGGACACAGAAACAAGGTGTCACAATTGGAAGTTGAAGAGCCAGACCAGTCAAAGGGATGTTAGGAAGTATTTCTTCAGTCATAGATTTATCAGAAAGTGGAATAGTTTGGCAAGTAATGTAGTGGAGGCAGGAACCATACATAGTTTTAAGACGAGGTATGATAAAGCTCATGGAGCAGGGAGAGAGAGGACCTAGTAACGATCAGTAAAGAGGCAGGACCAGGAGCTGAGTCCCGACCTCTGCAGCCACAAATAAGTGAGTACAAATAGGTGACTAAACACACACACACTCGCAGAGGAAAGGTTTGTTCCCAAGGACAATAGAAATAATGGGAAGACCAAAACGAGTCTTTGGTTTACCTGAAGGTGTGGGGAGGCAAAAATTAAGTGCACCAGAGAATGGAAAAGGTACAGGAAGCAAAGGACCCAGGAAAATAAGGAGATTAGTCGAAGAGCCAGAAACGAGTATGCACCCATAAGGAGGGAGGCCCAGCGACAGTACGAAAACGACACAGCATTGAAAGTCAAGTCTGACTCAAAACTGCTATATGGCCAAATGAGGAGGAAGACAACAGTCAAAGACCAGGTGACCAGGCTGAGGAAAGAAGGTGGGGAACTCACAAGAAACGATCAAGAGGTATGTGAGGAGCTCAATGTGAGATTTAAGGAAGTATTTACAGTGGAGACAGGAAGGCCTCTGGGGACACAGAACAGAGGGATCAAAAACAAGGAATATACCAACAAGTGTTGGATGACATACATACAACTGAGGAGGAGGTGAAGAAGCTGTTAAGGGACATTGATACATCAAAGGCAACAGGACCTGACAACATCTCCCCGTGGGTCCTTAGAGAGGGAGCGGATATGCTGTGTGTGCCACTTACCACAATCTTCAACACGTCCCTGGAAACTGAGCAACTACCTGAGGTATGGAAGACTGCAAATGTAGTTCCTATTTTTAAAAAAGGAGACAAAAAAGAGGCACTAAACTATAGACCTGTGTCACTGACGTGTATAGTATGCAAAGTTATGGAG